>NC_134469.1:68790661-68902863 GCF_964194025.1 Convolutriloba macropyga | reverse complement strand
TGAGGCTCTTTGTCGAAAGTCACTTCCGTTTGTTTTCGACAAAAAGAAGTCATGTCAGTCACAAGCAGAAGGGGACCTGGGGAAACCGGCATAAAATCAGGGAAATCTTTTCCGAGAAAGTTGGGAATAGAGAAAATAGTTCCAGCAAGAACTTGATTTAAATCATTCAATTTAAGAGTATTGGAATGTTTGTTTTGCTTCGTAAAAGCAAGTTACACAATATCAGATGATTTAATGGAGCAAATCACTACTTTTACTTCTATGTGTATAGATCAGCTAATGATTTGGCCGGTTTAGTATCGAGAAGAGAGCAACTGAATTCTAAATTAAAAGAAAGAGAATGATTTTTGCGTCAAACCGAATGTGTAAACAAAATGAGCAAATTTAATCAGAACACGTTGTGGACTGATCAAATCTATAAACAAATTTATAGAAAAGAAGAAATAAACTTCGAGAGACACTGAATCATGATCAGGAAACTAAGATTAGAAAAAAGCAGCACAAAACAGGGAAGATTTACAAAACAATGAAGTGAAAGGCATATATCTATGAATTTAATTACATCGTTTAAACTGAAATTAAATACTTTGAACTGAATTAAGAGGCTGACACCAAATTGTGTACCGCATTTCCTCCTGGAAAGAAAATGAAAAAGTTTGTAATTTGTTTATATTTTTAAATTTATCAGAAAAATATTTTTAAAGGCACTGGTTACGATAACTTATATCATATCAACTTAGCAGTAAAAGTTTGATTTTTTTCCAAAGATTAAATCAGTAGTTTTCTGAACTTGTCAATCGTTCTGCGTTAAGAACTGTCAATGGTGGTTTCTCGCAATTGGGCCAAATATATGTCTGTACCAGATACGCTAGTGTAGGAGAGCACAGGTTGGTTCGAAACTTGTATCCGGTAGTGCCAGTTGTTGTTGTTGTAACTCCTGGATGTTGGCATCTCTTATTTCGACCTTTTATTTCTTTTTGATAATTTGGCAGCGCTTTCATCTCGAGGGAGCCTTGGATTCGGGTACTGTTGAGGGATTCGTTGCTGTAAAATAGTTTGAGAGAACCACGTCAGTGGTTTCTGGCGATGGGTGCTTTCTTTTAGTTGTCTCTTTTATATAGTTGTTTTTGCTTTATTAAGATAATTTGATGGTGTAGGGATTGTTATCTTGTGGATGTGGCTGTTGTTTATGCACACTGTTCGCTGCAGGCTGTGCCATGTTGTACGTTCAACTACCAACTGCTAGTTAATACTGAATCGTGATTTGCGTCTCAAATCCTTGCCTATCCTGGCTCCAGTTAAATTATTCATTTTAAGCGTATTGGAAGATTTCCTTTGCGTCAAAAAAGCACGGTACACAATATCGGATGACTTGTTGGAGCAAATGACTACTTTTCGTTTTTTTCCAACAGATCAGCTAATAGCCTGAACCGTTTAGACTCAAGAAGAGAACAACTGAATTTTATATTAAAAGAAAGAGACTAATATTTATTCACAGACGAGATTAAACAAACGTGGAGAGACACTGAGTCATAATCAGGAAGCTAAGATTAAGAGCATGCAGCAACAAATAGAGATTTTTAACAAATGAAGGGCAAATATTTGAAATTTTTACATCAATAAATCAAAAAATACTTCTCTGAACTAAATTTAGAGGATGGTACAAATTTGTTAACCGCTTTTCCTAGGGCCTGAAAATATAAAATTTATAATTTATTATTTTTTAAAAAAATTTTATCAGAAAACTAATAAGATAGGCCGTAGTTATCATGACTAAAGTTATATCAACTTATACTCAAAAGTATAATCAATAGTAAGAGTTCTTCAAAGTTTTAAATCAGCAGCTTTCTGAATCTGTCATTTCATCTGGTTGTAGAACTGTCATTGGAGGTTTCTAGTAGTTTGGTCATATATATGTTTGTTCCGATTACGATTGTGTAGGAGCACAGGAACTTGGTTCGTATTTTATCTTTGGCGGGGCTAGTTCTTGTTTTCTTAACTCCTGGATGTTGGCATCTCTTATTTCGATCCTCTTTGTCTTCGATAATTTGGCAGCATTTTTATCTCGAAAGTGCTTTGGATTCGAGTGCTGCTGAGGGACTTGCAGCTGTAAAGTCGTTTAAAGGATCCGAGTCAGTTATTTCTGGCAATGAGCTCTTTCGCTGAGTAGTTTCTTCTATTTCGTTGTTTTTAGCCTTATCAGGGCAACTTGATTAGGATTGCTTTATTAGGGCAACGAGTAGGGATCGTTGGTCTCTGGATATGATTATAGTTTATTCACGCTGTTTGCTGCTGGCTGCACCATGTTGTACGCTGGAGTACAGACTGCTGTTTAGCGTGGCAAATACCAGCCTTATTACTGAGTCGAGATTTTGTCGCGAATCCATGGTTATGATGGCTCGACTTAAATTATTCAGTTTAAGCCTATTGGAAGGTTTGTTTTGCGTCAAAAATGCACATTAAACAATATCGGATGATTGTTGGATAAAATCACTACTTTTTTTCTATTTCAATAGATTAGTTTTTTGCATGGCCAGTTTAGACTCGAATGGAGACTAACTGAATTTTAATTAAAAAAAAGAAATTTGTTCCTGAAAACGAAAGTCCAATTTTTTGAGATCATTTTGTGGACTATTCAAGTCTATAAACAAATTTACAGACAAGATGAAACAAGTGTGGAGAGACATTGAGTCATTAGCAGAGAACTAATAATACGAACATGCAATAACAAATATGGATTTTTAGCAAATGAAGGGCAAACTTACGAAATAATTAAACCAATAAAGTAAAAAAAAATATTTTTTTGAACAGAGTTAGAGGATAGTGCCAATTTGTGTACCGCATTTCCGACTGGACTGAAAGTACAGAAATTTATTATTGAATAATTTTGTAAAATTTATTTCTTAAAGTATATCAACTTTGTAGAAAAAGATCGGGTTTTCAAAGTTTTAAACCAGTAAAATTCTAAATCTGTCATTCCTTCTGCTAGGAGTATTGTCTTTGTTGGTTTCTTGTATTTGGGTCATATATATGTCTGTGAAAGTTACGTTTGTTTGGGAGAGCTATAGCCTGGTTCGTATTTGTCTCCGGCATTGTTTGTTTTTGTTTTTGTCGTATTTCCTGGATGTTAGCTTTTCGTGTTTCTTCGTTGTTTGTCAATGATTATTTGACAGCGTTTTTGTATTGAATGAGCTTTGGATTCTGTTACTGTTGTGGGACTTGTAGCATAGAGTCATTCGAAGGATCAGAGTCAGTGAATTCTGGCAAGGAGCGCTTTTGTTTAGTTTTGTTTAGTTGCCTCTTTTACGTCTGTTGTTTTTGCTTTATTAGAACCATTTCATGGTGTAGGGATTTTTGGGCTGTGGATGTGGCTGTTGCTTAATCGCAACTCTTTGCTGCTGGCTGCGCCCTATCCATCGTTGGAGTACAAGTTGAGTGTTAGCGAGGCAAAAACCAGCCTTGGTACTGAATCGTGATTCACGTTGCACATCTTTGCTTTTTCTGGCTCAAATTAAGTCATTCAATTTAAGCGTAATGGATTGTGTGTTTCACATCGTTAAACCTGTAAAGTTGTACAATATCAGATGATTTCATGGAGCAAATCACTACTTTTACATCTTTGCGCATAGATCAACTAGTGATTTGGTCGATTGAGGCTCGAGAAGGGAACAAGAGAATGTTAGATTAAAAGAAAAAGAATGATTTTTTTCGTTTAACCAGAATTGTGAACAAAATATGCAAATTCGATACGTTGTGGACTGATCAAATCTACAAACAAATTAAGGGACTAGATGAAACAAACGTTGAGAGAATGAGTTGTAATAGAAAAACTAAGATTAGGAGCATGCAGTACCAAATGGGGAAGTTTAGTTAAACACAAAAAAGAAGCGCAGATATAGGAAATTAATTGCATGAATGAAATGAAGGGCATATACCTATGAATTTTAATACATCAATTTAAGAGAAATTAAACGCTTGGAACTGAATTAAGAGGATGATACCAAATTGTGTACCGCATTTCTTCCTGGACAGAACATGAAAAAGTTTATAATTTGTTTATTTTTTTAAAAATTTCTCAGAAAAATTTTTACAATGGTACGGTACTGTGTTATGATAACTGATATTATATCAACTTACCAATAAAAGTTTGATTATTTTCAAAGATTAAATTTGTAGCTGTCTGAAGCTGTCAATCCTTCTGCTTGGAGAACCCTCATTTTCTCGCAGTTTTTTCACATACATGTCTGTACTGGTCACGTTTTTGTAGAACAGCAGGAACCTCTTTCGTAATTTGTCTGCGGCAGGGTTGTTGTTGTTGTTGTTGTCTTAACTTCTTGATGTTGGCATGTCCTATTTTGGCGTTAATTGTCTTTGGTAATTGTCAGCGCTTTTGTCTTGAGGGAGCTTTGAATTCTGGTTTTGTTGATGGACTTGTTGCAATGGAATCGTTTGAGAGATCCAAGTCATTGACTTTCGGCGAGAAGCGATTTCGTTTAGTTTTGGTTTAGTTGTCTCTTTTACGTTTGACCCTTTTGCATTATTAGGACGATCTGATGGTGTAGTGACTGTTGGTATGCGGATGTGGCTGCTGCTTTATGACAACTCTGTGCTGCTGGCTGCGTCAGGTTGTACGTTAGAGTACAGATTGAGTATTAGCGAGGCAAACACCAGCTTCAATACTGAGTCGTGATTCGCGTTGCAAGTTCTTGATTTTTCTGGCACGCGTAAATCATTTCAATTTAAGCGCACTGGAAGATTTGCTTTGTGTTGCAAAAACAAGTTACACAATACCAGATGATTTGATGGAGCAAATCACCACTTTTACTTCTATGCGTGTAGATCAACTAATGATTTGGCTGGTTTAGACTCGAGAAGAGAACAACTGAATTTTAAATTAAAAGAAATAGAATGATTTTTTCGTTAAATCGAACGTCTGATCAAAATGTGCAAATTTGATCAGATCACTCTGTGGACTGATCAAATCTATAAACAAATTTACAGACAAGAGGGAATAAACTTGGAGAGACACTGAATCATAATCGGGAAACTAAGATTATGAACAAGTAATACCAAATAGAGGTTTTACAAAACAATGAAATGAAGGGCAAATACATAATTTACTAACATCATTCAAAATGAAAATAAATACTTTTAGCTAAATTAAAAGGATGGTACCAACTTGTGTATCACAACCTAGTCAAGCATTGTTCGCACCTTTCGATTTAAAATTCCAATGGTTTGTTCATTTACTCATCACGAATGTCATCTTCAAATAACATTCCCGCTCTTCCAGTAGTACAGTAATCATCTCATGTTGACTCAGAAACCTTCTGCAGTAGCATTTATCGGAGTGAACAGGACTTCACAATTCAGAAAGAGCAAACGCCAACTCAAATTGCAAAAAAAAATTTAAAAAAAGTATCAGCCGATGACTCGTCTGCTTCCACTCTCCAGAATTCTCTTACACAGCATCTGCAACCAACAGGATGTTAGGTAATTCATTGACGTACTTCGGCACATCAAGTGTCGCAATATCGATTTTTTAAGATTCGTACAATTTCTCTACCAGGCATGCAGCAGACTACAAAAAGATCTTGTCACGCGTTTGTCAACTACACTCGCAGCATACGCTGTTTGGCAGGCAGAAAAAAAATCAAGACAACTCTGATCACAAAACGAGATATCGAAGTTAAAAAGTACTATAACTATTAACAATTATTAGCTATAATAACCTATAAATAAGATTTATATAGTATATAACTGGTGAATAAAAGTTAATTTTCCTAGCATTTGATGAGATATTTCATGCGTGCATTAAAACTCAAATTCTCATAGGGGGAAAGCGGCACGGTATTACTTAACGTAATTATTTGTAAGTTTTTTTAGTTTGATTTGATTATTCTTTTTTGTTATAATAATTGTTTCAAAAAGATTTGCCCAACAAGTCACCCTCTTCAATTAAAATAATACTCTCACGTGAAAAGTTTTATTTTATATTTTTTCTCGATTTGTCAGATGGATGAAGTCATTCTCATGTTTTCTTAACTACGGTTCATTTGCGCAATTTTGTCTGCATTTGCCTAGTTTTGTACTTAAGTACAGTTCATATCGAAGGCATGACCCTTCAAAAAAACATTTCTGTGACATGGAATCATGGATTCTAAGAAATAAACCCCTCCCTGGAGAAAATATCCCAGTGCTGTTCTAATAGGAATTAAGTGCCACGAAACTTGTTATAAGTTCAGTAGGGTTTATTCCCGTGACGAAATTTTTCTTGGGTTTCTTTCCTATCTAAAATCGAATGTGTTTACCGTGAACAAAAAAATGAAAAAAAAGGTTTCGCAAAACCTCGTTGGTTAAGTTAGTCTTTTTAAGCTCTTCACTGTACGTAGCACAATGATTTTTGTTGGCTTTTAATTTGGATGCGGAAAGTTGCCTTGAATGTATCATAAATAATTTTTCAGAACTTGAGCAGCTCGTGTTCGTTGTACTCAAATGAGGGAACTGGCCTGACCATGGATTCCCTGCTGGGCCACAATTGCGAGTCTCATCCATCTCAGCCACCCGAGACCATCTCCAGTCTAAAGTGGCACTGGATACGCTTTTCACCCCTCCCCTCCTCCCCACTCACTACCAATTGCCATTATATCAAAACCCAGAACCCATCACGTGAGCTGTCACTTTGTTGCTAAATAGCGTATCAGCAAAACCACGTTCAAGTTCTCCTTAAGTGACCTCGGATTCGACCATATTAGTGTGTCGCTCAAGCAGAGCACAGTGCAACTGATATTACATGCTAAAGATTTGCTTATTTAAAATGGTTCAATCAGGTGTCAGTTTATAAGACCTGCCACAACCCAAAGTCTAAAAATTGTCGTTTTAGCGAAAAAAAACACGACAAAAGCCCTTGTTTTTTCCTTACGTATTTCGTCCGTATATTCGTTTTGCAAACGTAGGTAATCATCCAATTGCTCGGTTTCAAACGTAAGAAAAACCGTCGGTACCTTCGCCTTCAAGCTACAAGTTTACATCAAAACTTCCTTAATGTGAATAAGTCAACAAAATTCACAATGTTCAAATATGCTACTATTTAAATTTAAAAAGAAACACAAAAATTATTTTTCTTTATATTTCAGGTCAATTTTGTTCGCTCGTCTGGACTAGGGGTGAAATCTCAAATTATTGAATTATTTTGTGCAGCTATGTATTATATTTTACTTATTACAAATGACAGATGTTTTTTTTTCAAATTGTTTCAAACAGTTCAAATTGAATTTTGATCTTTAAATTTTTTTTCACAAGAATCAACAATTCACAGCTGGCTTCAAAAAACAGAAAAAAGAAAAATTGATACTTTGCGCGCCTTGTTTAATTTTTTTCCAGTTGATTAAATTTTAATTTCTACAGCCGTTAGATTGTTTTTTTAAAACAAAAATAGTTAAACTTGTATGATCGTTTGCAACTTGTAACAACTGGCTTAAAAATAGCTAAAAATGTCCATATAAGTCGAAAAATTACGAGTTTTCTTAAAGACTGGTAATAGACTGAGAGCTGAAGAACCTCCAAAATTTAAAGGAGTGCAGAAAATTGTGAATGAGCGTTAGATCTTAGAACTAAATTTGCCCATGAATAGCTGGCCAGTGCAAACTGAAGCAATTTCTCTTGCAGGAATGAAACTGGCGCAGCCACAGGACGTATCTGCTGGCAGCATTTGGCGCAATTTGAAACTTGGTTTTTGCCCCTTTTTTGTCAATTCCAAGTAGAAAAGAATTGCAGCAGTCTATTCTAACCGGGTCGAGAAAAAATTAGAAAAATATGTAAGATAAGCGGTGGAAAGTGGTTTTTTCACCGCAAATTTCGTACTTAATTTTGTGGTGAAATGCGGTGAATGCTGTGAATTTATGTATGTTCACCGCTAGAGTAGGGGTAAACTTACAAAAATTTACCACATTTCAGCGCTTACTACATGTTACTGTCCTTGCGCGGATTCGCACCTCTCTCCACCTGCATGTCAGCCACTTCTTCTTCAACTTCGCCACTTTTCACTAAAATCTAGAAAATTTGTTTTGAATTGAAATCAAATTCACTATGCTTTTTGTATGACATACGGGTTTAACTTTTGTAAGATTACTGGTGAAATTACAAATTTTAGCGGTGAAATCTGGGGATTTTTTATAAGCTCACCTCTTACTCTAGTGATGAAATTACATAAATTCACCGCTTAAAAAACTTTCAAAAAATTTATGATTATTGCTGGGTAAATTTTCCGAGCGTCTTTTAAAAAATATATAATAACTTCGTTGAACAAAAGACAATTCGAGGTGTTTTCTAAGCAATTATTTTTTTTATTTCACATTTAAGTTACTCTGTATTTATGTGCAAATTCATCGCATTCACGCATTCACGCTGATCTCACGCAATTTTAACATATTTTTCGAAGCTGTGAATTTATGTAATTTCACCACTAAATTCAGCGGTGAAATTATGTAATTTCACTGGTATCAGGCGATAAAAGTTTTTTTACCGCATTCAATGCCTGATTTATGTAATTTATCGCGTTCACCGCTTATCTTGCAAAATTTTCCCCATTCACCGCTTATCTTACATAATTTTGCGTTGAATGGCGGTGAAACCTTGACCCCAAGCAGAGCACATGTTATTACATGCTGAAGATTTGAATATTTGAAATGGTTTGATCTGGTGTCAGTTTATAAGAGCTGCCAGAGTCTTAGTCTAAACATTGTCGTTTTTAAAGGTCAGAAAAACATCAGTTTGTCCAATTTTATTGAAAAAAACGACGAAAACCCTTGTTTTTTCGTCAGAATTTTCGTTTTGCAAACTTAGGTAAACATCCTTTTGCTCGGTTCCAAACGTAAAAAAACCGTCAGTACCTTCGGCTTCAGGCTACAAGATTATATCAAAACTTCCTTAATGTGAATTAGTCAACAACATTCACAATTTCAAATATGCTACATTTTAAATTTAAAAAGAACCACAAAAATCATTTTTTAAAAATATTTTAGGTCAATTTTGTTCGCTCCTCTGGACAAGGAGTGATTTCTCAAATTTTTGAATTGTTTTGGGCAGTTATTTTTTTTTATATTTTTCTTATTACAGCTGACAGTTGTTTTTTTCCAAATTGTTTCAAACAGTTCAGATTGAGTTGTGATTTTGAAATGTTTTAAATAAGAATCAGCAATTAACAGTTGGTTTCAAAAAAAAACATCGAAAAGAAAAATTGATACTTTGCGCGCATGTTCTGGATAGTACATGCGGCTCACTATTCTGGCTCCATCGTATTTTTGAACTCTAGTTGACATTAGTAGTTTTTGGATTTTTTTGGTAATCTTGGTGTTCATACACCTAAATCTTTTGATGCTTAGTTTCCTGTGTTTTGTTAATCAGATGCCTGGAAAGATTTGTTCAACAAAATTGGCTTCGATTTTTTTGAAATGGTATTAGCTCATTCTGTCTGTTTTTTCCGTTGTGATTTCGGGATTCTCCCATTCAGGAATTATTACATTCAATGTCAATTTCTGCCCGTATACGTATGTTCTGATGTTATGTATTGATTGAAGGTCTCTCTGAGTACTTCTCAGTTCGTGCCAGCGCCCTTCCGTTTGAAATTGACCATTTTGTCCATTTTACTTCTTCAGTTGTTTCTCAACACGTATTTTGATATATTTTTGGAATTACAATGGAATAATACAATGGAATTAAATTTTGGAATTTTGCAAAACATGCACGATCTTTTGGTGGACCCGATCTTTTCCAGATAATTGAGTTGTACGCTTTTGTTGAACTTTGACCCCAGTTCCGCTAGTCCACAATTAAATATATCAGTTATTGAAAGTAAACATGTAAATTAGTCTTTGATTTTGATATTTATGTGTAAATTTAATGCGGTTGGTTACTGATGCGACTTCGTGGTGTCTATCAAAACAGTAGCACCACAAAAAAAGACATTCTAAAAGTATTGCTAACTGCTTCATTTACATTACGTTGTGCATATACACACATATATATAGTCGGCAGATCGCTGTTTTCTGCACACATGTAATAAGATTAGGAAAATAAGCGAGCGCGAAAAAAAGCATTACACTAAAAATGCGGTATATAGGTCGCTAGTTCTTGCATTTTACAGTGTGCGAAGTATAGTAACAAATGTAAAGGACTCTAATCCTTTGATCTCGTTGCTGATTCTAATCTAATCTTTTGATTTTGGGGGATTACTTGCCGATTTTTGCAGTGCTCTTGTTGCTAGAACTGACTGGAGACATTGGCGACGAAGGAACGAAGGAACGACCTTTGATCAGAGAATTAAAAATTATAAACTTATATAAAAAGATGACTGAAGTGACGGTTTTTCAGCAGGTAAGAACTGATTGAGAATTCTGCATTAGATATAAAGGATTGAATGAGTTTTCATAAAGTCTCCTTTACTTTCCCTATCTCTTTTAGATATAAAACTGAACATGAAACGATGAAACACTTTTGACTTTGTTAAAGAAACAAGTTAGTTGTTGGAAATGAGGCCACATTTATTAGGAGAGAGCTTAAACTTTTTTGAAAATAAGAACTAGATTTGGAGGAAACTTTTTGACAAAAATTTTAACAGTTAACTACCAACAATTCTCATCTTGCTCCTTTTTGTGATTACACTTTAAAGGGCCATGAATTGACAGTAAAAGCGGAAAAATCAGTATAAAATAGAGTTAGTGCGATAAAAAAGAGGTTAAAATTTATTTACGAGTATTTTTCAGATAAAAATTGAAATTGCTTTTCTTCTCTTCAAGATTCATTTTTTTGATGTGGTAGGCAATGAATTTTGCTCTTGATTACGAATTAAACGAGAAAAAATGTCTTGTGTAAAATACATGTTCGAAATTTAGAGGCCATTAAAAATTTAAAGGGACATGAATTGAAAGCAAAAGGAGAAAAATAATTAACAGTTTTAGAGCGAAAAAATAAGATCTCTTAGCACATAAATTGGTTTTTTTCCAATTCGGGTTATTGTGATGCTGTTATATGTTGATAGTAACAGACGACTACTACACGGTGCACGTGCGTGGTCGTTTCATAACAGTCTTCTGCAAAATGGATGCAGTGCCTGAGGCAGAGACCTACATTGACTTGTCAGCCTACAGTCACCATGGGGGAGGCGGCGCTACATTTATTGAGAACCAGGCCACCCACACATTCTCAAGAGCCAGAATCATACTACACGACTGTTTCGTCTTTCTCGACACCAGATTACAGACGCATTTCGTCAAGTCTGTGAATGGTCATTTGTGGCCTGAGGGAAAACGTACGTCCTGCTCAGTTTGGTTTGATAAACCTTTGAACCTCGAAAATGTCAGTGTCTTTCACCACCCATAACTTAAGGTTATATTTGCTTGCGTGTTTGGACAACAGCGCCCAGGTTTTGATCAAGACAGTTGCGGCATCTGATCAGACCTTCCCAGAACAAAGTGACCTTTGATCAGACTATAAGGACCCGGGTCGAGGTTTGGCTGTGAATTTTCTTAAGAAATGCGGTGAAGTGCCGTGAAAAAAATAACTTTCACAGCGTATTTCTTACATTTTTTGCGGCGAATGCGGTGAATCTTGGTGATTTATCTATTTTCACCGCATTCGCAGTATTCCTAAAAAAGAAGCTTCCTTACACTTGTTCGAACCTCCTACCTCATGCATGCCTTCAACTTCTTAGTCCACTGCGACAACTCACACTTAATTCTATAATAATTTTTGTGAATTTAAATCAGATTCAGTAACCGTTGGAAAGCCAATGCGGTGAATTTTAGTAAGAAATGCGGTGAATAGCGGTGAATTTTTGTAAGAAATGCGGTGAAATGCGGTGATATATTTTTTTGACCGCATTCACCGCTTTCACCGCATTTCTTACAAAAATTCATCGCATTCACCCCATTTCTTACAAAAATTCAACCAAAAATCTCGACCCGGGGAGCTCAAAAATTAGTTGCTCGAAGCCAACTCTGATCAGACCATCGTAGACTAAAGTGACATTTGATCCGAAAAATTCGAGAACGTGCACAATTTTTGCGACCCTTGTCTAGACATCTTCTACACCACTGCCCACACCTTTTTTGCGCTCCAAATGATCTCTGACCAGATTAAAACATTTTTAGCATGACCAATTAGTTGAGTTTCTGTATATATAATATATGCTCTTGGTGATCAATGTTCGTCACAATTACCGATGGTTTATGATTGCCTATTACTTTGATAGGATATAATTTTTGTTGTACCTTTTCTATCAATTGTTTCTTGATTTGGTATTACAGTCTACTGGACAACACTCGGGGAAGCTTACACATGAACTCAATTAAAGATCACACTCTTTGTTTATACATGTGTTCTTAGTTACACTTCTGAACTGCAATTATGTTTGCGACTCTGAGAACATTAACGATATCAGCAGCGACAAAACATAAAGGTACTTCACACGAGTGAAATGTGAAATCCGATCATATATGCTCACATGAATAACTACAGCGAGAAAATTTAAATTTGAAAAGTATTGACAAAATTTTGCAAGCTTAGGTAACAAAATGCTAAGTGTTGTTCTCAGTCCCACGTAGAGCAGTTATTTCAGCATGTACAACAATATTTTTAAGTAGAAGGTAATGGTTGTTGCTTCGGTCAATTGTGCAGCCTCCTAAAATCAACGTACCTCTAAATGTTCCTTTCTGCACTTTTCATACATAGCTTCCTTCCAGACTTTCCTTCAAAAGATTTCACACTGAGTAAAAAATAACATGCGCTAGGGGGGAGTAAAAGTTATACGTACACATAACTGGAGGGACGGGGGACAAAAAAGGCATGTTTGTCTGTTCTTATTGATTTCTCGGCACAGTTTTTTCATAGAAAATTTCAAAATTTTGCTCATTTTTGTCAAACACTTTTTCATTTTCATTGCCCGTATCGTATATATTTTTTACTACTTGCTAAAATAAATTGCACATAATCAGTATTTATGCATTTTTGTTCACATTTTCTACACATTCACTACTTTTCTTACTTAATTTCCGCATCTTCAGCAGACTTTTTGCATATATTTTAAAATTTACTATAAAAATTTAAGCTTATTTCAGCATTTAATTTTACCGTTTACTTTTCGGCAAAACCAATAACACAGTTTTCAAAATGGCCTCAAAATTGATAAAAATTGCAGCATTTGGGTTGCGAACTTATTTTTTTGCAGAAAGACACAAAGTTGACTAAAGATAAGGCTTATCAAAGTTTAAGCTATCAAATTTGATCAAAAATTTGGATTAATATCACATTACGCCGCAGAGGTATACCCACATGATCACTGGCAAATTTGCCGGGTCTGTGTATCTCTTGTTAGTTTTGTTTATGTTAATACATTGAAAATGCAACAAAATTGCAAAAAATAGATAATTTAGCGAAAACAGGCGAAGTTGAAGGGAATTGCGCAACCCGTGTTCGTTAAATTGTCCAAATACTAACCGCAAAATTGAGACACAAGCTGTTTATCCTATTTTTTTGCGCACTATGTATCACGAATCTGATTGATTTGTATATCTCCTTTTAGCACGCATTTTAACTCGATTTTTCGCTGAGATACAACAACAATCAGAATTCAAAACAATTATATTTTGTCGTGCCATTATTTCTACTATCAAATCACTTTGAAATCTTTAAACAGCTTTTGAATGCTCACTTAATAGAGCCTCAAATTAATTTTGCATGCTCAATTAATAAGGCTTTAAATCATGTTTGCACGCTCAAAAGCGCGCGTTTAATTAGGCTAAATCACGGGTGAGAGATTCTTTTAATGCAAAAATTAGATAGCTAAAATGACAGGAAACGTGCTACAAGACATGTCACGTATTTCAAAATTTTAAACCTTCTTAGTTTTGTAAAAGTAGCATAACCCCCATTTGCGAAAGATAAGATACCAAGCTGGTCTCCTAGTTTAGTTCATAATATGTATCTATTTTTTGAGCCAATTTTAGTAAGGTGGAAATAATGGGGTATACCTCTGCGTCTTAATGCAGATTTAATTGGTATCAATTATTGGATTTCCTCAGCAATGTCTAAAATTGTTTGACCAAAAAAGGTATGAAATGTGGAAAACCATACTTAAAAAATTTCGGGGTTAGTAAGAACAATAACTGCCAATATGATAGTTGTAGAGGTATAAGATAACTACTACGATAAGAGGTACTGGGAGCAAAAAGTTCTCTCATATTATTGTAGGGATTCTGCCGAATGTGATGGTTTTTGAAGTATTTACATTATGGTATATTTATTAAGGAAATTTGATGTATCATAGAACGTGTTCTATTTGAAGCATTGAAATTATGTGATGAATGTGCTGAAAGATGTGTTGAGTTTTTGTAAGAACTGTTTGAGAATTTTCTAAGGAATGCACTGAAGCACTTTAACGCCCACTCCGTCTGGAGTGCTGAAATTATGCACAAAGGAGCAAATTGTGGTGAAACTTTGTGGAGTTTTTTTTAATATGCGTTCAAAAACTTTCAAGAAATTCGCTGAAAATGTGCTCTTTTGTAGCAAATTATGCAAAGAATGTGCTGAATTCAGGAAAGTTGGATTTCTTGAATGTCAGAGATGTGCTAAAAATCAACTGATTTTCCCGGACTGAGGATTTTTACCAAATTTATTTAAGATTAGCGGTAACTAGCGTTGACAAGTCGGAAACTTCACCGAAATTTTCTTACGTATTTTCGAGTTGAATGCGTTGAATTTAGCGTAGATCTTACATATTTTGGCGTTGAACTTACTGCAGAACTTACAAATTTTGTGTTGAATTTAGCGTAGATCTAACAAATTTTGCATTGAATTCAGCGTAGATCTTAAATATTTTGCGTTGAGTTTAGCGTTGATTTTACATAAAACCAACACGTAGAACTTCGGGTACGAGACTCGAACCACTGACTTCTACCACTGTGCCACATATCCTTACTTTAATGGGGAACCGCACTCATTACAAATCGGACTGTAACATAACGTTTCACATAATTTTGGCGTTTCTAAGAGTAGATCCTACATAATTTTGCGTTGATTTCAGCGTCTTATTCAATTTTTGTTGAATTTCTGCTTTACTTTTCTCTCCTTCCAGCTATTTTCAGTAACTCATGCACGCAGCCCATTTCTGATTCTTGAGAAAATTGCAAAAAAATTATGCCTGCCTACCTTATTCCATGATTCCACTACACCCTCCCGTGTACCCCCTCACATACACCCTATGTACCCGACGCAATATACCCCCCAACAGGTACCCACCTCCCTCCCCCACACGTACTCCCCTGCTCACACACGCCCCTCCCTCCCCCCCCCCCCCCACGCGTACTCGCAACCTAAGCCCCCCCCCCCCCCCCACACGTACCCCCTTTCCCCAAATTATGTAAGGTCAACGTCAAATTCAACGCAAAATAAGTAAGATCCACGCTAATTTCTACGCAAAATATGTAAGATCAACTGTATATGCAACGCAAAATTATATATGTTCTAAGCTAAATTCAACGCAAAAAATGTAGGATCTACGCAAAATTCAACGGAAAATATATAAGAATGGCGGTGATTGCGTTGAAAATATGTAAGATCTACTCAAAATTCAACGGAAAATATGAAACATCTACGCTAAATTCAGCTCAAAATTTGTACGATCTACGCTAAGTTCAACGCAAAAATTGTAAGATTGGCGTTGAATGCGTTGAATTTATATAAGATTTTCGCTCAGGCGTTGATCTTACATAAATTCAACGCTTTCAACGCCAATCTTACATAATTTTGCGTTTTTTAGCGTTAACATCTCGGCCCGGGTTTTGTAAGAAATACTTTGACAAGTGTTTAAATTATTTTTATCCAGCACTAGAACTAAACTCTCATCTAAACATATTCAGCGGATTTCGAACCTTTTTCACTTAGTCTTTAGTTTCCATTTAGTGATTCCGGCGTTGCCTCGGGCAATTTCAACTATGCATTGTGCATTGTCAGGTATTGGACAAGGGGGCACGTGCAAGGGTGACACTACATCACGTGCAGGCAGGATGGAGATCAACTTGGCCGGCACCCCATTCCAGTTCCCAAAGTGGATCCAGCTCTCCGGTACTAAAATGGTGACCACAACCCTCACTGAACAGTACGCTTACGCGGCTACACTGGGAGCATGTGGCCAGCTAACCAAACATGCCATTTTCGACACACAGCAGAGAGACTTGATCGACTACATTCCACTCCATATCTATTCAACATTTCCATAATCATAGTTTACTCTCATTTTTCCCAACGGTAATTTAAAATTTTGTTCTGAAAAGATTATTGTCCCAGGTGAAGGTTGACTGAATTCACAACGCTGATCTCAAGTCGTTGTTTTCAAAACGACTTGAGATGGTTTCAAAACGATTGACAAGAAATTATTAATGGGTATTAAAAAATGAGCAGTTATAAGTTTGCAAATTAGATTAGTTAAGTGCTTCAGAAGTTTAGAGCCATTTTTCGCAAATTTTTTTTTCTATTACTGGTAAAATTGTTAGAACTTGAAGGCATAATAACTAGGAGTTGATCGTCTTAAAGTTTCGATGGAGTTATTTTTGAACGTATTTTTGGCATCACAGAGTTGAGTAAACCTAAGCACAGTGTTGACCTATCTTAACCGTTAGAAAATTGTTGATCTTTTTGCTGTATCAGAAGATTTTTAACGCCAATCTCACGAAAGTTTTGAACGGCTGCCTGTTGCACTTGTCAACTCTATAACTTATTTCACTTAATGATGTGTATAAAAAGCTCACGGAAAAAGACCGCGCATCAATTACTTAAAATTCTGGGAAGTCATTGGAAAATTATAAATGTGTTCGCTTTCTAGAAGGAATTTGGAAAATGCTAATTTCTCTTGCTCCTCGCAATTGAACCATTTTTTGTACGTAGTCAATCAGATGTGATCCAAAATTTTATTGCGGAAATCATTTTAATTCTTGTCTAATAGGTTAAGAGAAGAAGTCACGCTCTCAACTTCCGTCGTTGAGCTGAGATTATAATTCAAATGTGACCTAAATTACTGCCGGAGTTAATTCTGCCATAATTAACTGTTCCCACCCAATTTAGGCCGGATTTCTGTGGCCATAGGGACGGCTACTATTAGTTCCACTACTGTTGGCTTAACTCAAAGGTTCCAAGGTGCCGTCAGCTACTAAAACTGAAATTACTTAGGTACTCATTTTTGTACAATCCATAGAATTTAAAAAGGTAAGTTTTAAATGGGGGGAGGGGGCTATATGCTCGTCAGTTCTTCTTCGTTCTGTCAATTTTGGCCGATCGATATCTGATATAGAAAACACGAGTGTTACCATTAGAACGCCCGCAGAGCGTAGATTATATTACAGGGCGAATTTTTCGGAATTCATTTTTTCTAGGAGTATTCGATTTTTTAAAGTTTTGTTAACATTTCGTTGATGTACACTTGTTCTCTCCCTTTTTGCCTACTCTTCATTCAATTTTAGTTAGACTTTGTTAATGTATGTTCAAATTGGTTGCTGCACGTAAGTATCAGAGACAAGTGATTTATTGGTGACAATTAATCCGAAAAAGTTAGAAAGAACAGGCCTGGGTTCTTCTTTAAAAAGCTAATCTATTGTTTTTATGAACAAAAACAATTTGCGCATTTTTTCTGCAATTTACTCCTTACCATTTTTGGAAAACGCAACCTTTCTCAAAACTTTCATAAAACGATGTGAAAAATGTTGTTTTTCAGGAAAAGACATTTATTTTGATAAGAGGGAATTTGAATTATCCTATGTGTTAAATAACTTTTCTTTGTAAGTTTTTCTTTACCATAGCACGTTCAACAACGTAATCCGAGGTAATATATACTTGACGCGTGTTATGAAGCTGAGCAATTTGTTTTTGAATCGTCCAGTTGTGACACTTTTAACAATGATATTTTGGCTTAGTTTACAAATTTCCACAATCTATTTGATATTTGTTTCCAGGGTGTTTTTCAATTTGTTCTTTTTCGAGATTGCATTTTGGATTTCTCCCACAGTTTTTGAATGATGAAAACATGGCCCTTTTAAATATTTCTATGAATCAGGTGACGGAAATAATGATAGTAGATGAATAATTTTGCTCTGGTAACATGTCAGTTTGGATACATACGCGTTTCTTTTGGGGTTTTTCTTTTCCAGGCCCGGGCCGAGGATTTTACAGAAAAATAACGGGGAAAAGAGTGTAAAGAGTGTAAAAAAATTTTTTTTACACTGTTAGAGCTACATTTAATAAGGTTGGAAAAAGTGTAATTTAAGAGTATAAAAAAGATTTAACGGTGGAATAAAGCTGTAATTTCTTCCAGTTACACTCTTTTTAATTACACCATTAACTTCTTTTTATACCCTTATTTTACACCATTAAATCCTTTTATTACACTCTTCCACTCTTTTTCTTATAATTACACTCTTGCATTATTACACTTTTTCCATCCTTATTAAGGGTAGCACAGACGGTGTAAAGCTATTTTTCTTACACTCTTTTACACTCTTTTTCCCCGTTTTTTTTGGTAAAATCCTCGGCCCGTAAACGGTCTCGAAAGCATGCGGTAGTCTGATCAGATGCAATAAACGAGTCCATAAATATATTTAGCTACATTAGTGTCGGAAATATCTCAATTCGATTTAAAAAATCAACTCTTGAGATTTTTCCATTATGATTTGGGTGTGTTTCCCTCCTCCTTATCTCAACTGGGTTGGGGACCGGCTACGGCGGAATTGTGAAAATTCAACTATAGGAGATTTTTGAGCGAGCACTGGCGGAAAAACAAGGCCTTATCTCTATCTCCAGAACAAAATAAAAGCAAACAATAAAATAGCTAAGAAATGTCGGAAACACTAACAAAAACATGATAAATTACAAAATATATAATGGATAAAACAATATAAATAAAGAAGTAACTTTTTAGGTAAGCAAGATATACCGGAAAATCTTTTTTTCTGGATTCTATATACCCTAGGGATACTCCATTCCAAGTTTGGTTCAATTTGGACAACTCTATGACCCTATCAAAAAGACCTATTAATAATTAAAGGTCAAAAGACCTATTAATAATAATAGGTCTTTATTAAAAAAGACCGATTATTATTATCAGTTTGGATACATACGCATTTCTTTTGGGGTTTTTCTTTTCTTGTATTATCAACTGGAATCTCTCTTTATGAATAAAAACATGAGAACTTTTGTCAATTTTTAGTATCTTCAGGGAACAATAACGTTTGATTGAGAGTTGCTTGTTTAAATAATTGAATTACACGAGTTGTATCGTTAAAACAGTTCCGTTGGTCAAATATTTTGTTGCATTGATATGCGAGTATTTTATTAAATTATATAAATTCGTCCTTAAAATGATTGGCCCAGGTTAAAAGGAAAGTTGACATTATAATAGGGATGTGTTCAAGATGTTTCGGAGGCAATTCCCGTGTTGAGGAATTTTGTTTTTCACTTGTAAGAAATTGTCGTCTTTTAATTGTTTTCCTTAGACAAAAAGGATCAAAGCTCTTACGTGGTAATCGCCGTTTTGTTTGTCATTTCGTTGTTATTTTCATGTCAGAAATGATCGTTTTTTCATCGTTGTTTTCAAGTAAGAAAAAATGAAGGATAAACAAAATCCCCACTGGTATTCGAATCATTGAACTCCCGATACATTATCTGATGCACAGACCACTGCGCTATCAGTCCTTTACTACAGATATAATAAAATGATTTTATATTAGCAACAAGCTTTACTTCGGTGTTCAAGGGCAAATTGGATTTGCAAATTAGATTAGTTGAGGGCTTCAGAAGTTTAAGGCCATTCTTTTTGCATTTTTTTTTCTATTTCTGTTAAATTTGATGGAACTTGATGGCATAATAACTAGGAAGTGATTGTCTTAAGGTTGCGACGGTGTTATTGTTGAACGTAGTTTTGGCTTCACAGTGATGAGTAAACTTAAGCACAGTGTTGACCTATCTTAACCGTTAGAAAATTGTTGATCTTTTTGCTGTATCAGGAGATTTTTAACGCCAATCTCGCGAAAGTTTTGAACTGCTGCCTGTTGCACTTGTCAACTCTAAAATTTAGTTCATTTAATTATGTGTATAAAAAGCTCCCGGAAAGAAACCGCGCGTCAATCACTAAAAATTCTGGGAAATCATTGGAAAACTATAAATTCGTTGATGCTAATTTCTCTTGCTCCTCGCAATTGAACCATTTTTTGTACGTAGTCAATCAGATGTTATCCAAATTTTTATTGCGGAAATCATTTTAATTATTGTCTAATAGGTTAAGAGAAGAAGTCACGCTCTCAACTTCCGTCATTGAGCTGAGAATATAATTCAAATGTGACCTAAATTACTGCCGGAGTTAATTCTGCCATAATAAACTGTTCCCACCCAATTTGGGTCGGATTTCTGTAGCCATAGAGACGGCTACTATTAGTTCCACTACTGTTGGCTTAACTCAAAGGTTCCAAGGTGCCGCCAGCTACTAAAACTGAAATTACTTAGGTACTCATTTTTGTACAATCCATAGAATTTAAAAAGGTAAGTTTTAAATGGGGGGAGGGGGCTATATGCTCGTCAGTTCTTCTTCGTTCTGTCAATTTTGGCCGATCGATATCTGATATAGAAAACACGAGTGTTACCATTAGAACGCCCGCAGAGCGTAGATTATATTACAGGGCGAATTTTTCGGAATTCATTTTTTCTAGGAGTATTCGATTTTTTAAAGTTTTGTTAACATTTCGTTGATGTACACTTGTTCTCTCCCTTTTTGCCTACTCTTCATTCAATTTTAGTTAGACTTTGTTAATGTATGTTCAAATTGGTTGCTGCACGTAAGTATCAGAGACAAGTGATTTATTGGTGACAATTAATCCGAAAAAGTTAGAAAGAACAGGCCTGGGTTCTTCTTTAAAAAGCTAATCTATTGTTTTTATGAACAAAAACAATTTGCGCATTTTTTCTGCAATTTACTCCTTACCATTTTTGGAAAACGCAACCTTTCTCAAAACTTTCATAAAACGATGTGAAAAATGTTGTTTTTCAGGAAAAGACATTTATTTTGATAAGACATTTATTTTGATAAGACATTTATTTTGATTTGCAAATTAGATTAGTTGAGGGCTTCAGAAGTTTAAGGCCATTCTTTTTGCATTTTTTTTCTATTTCTGTTAAATTTGATGGAACTTGATGGCATAATAACTAGGAAGTGATTGTCTTAAGGTTGCGACTGTGTTATTGTTGAACGTAGTTTTGGCTTCACAGTGATGAGTAAACTTAAGCACAGTGTTGACCTATCTTAACCGTTAGAAAATTGTTGATCTTTTTGCTGTATCAGGAGATTTTTAACGCCAATCTCGCGAAAGTTTTGAACTGCTGCCTGTTGCACTTGTCAATTCTAAAATTTAGTTCATTTAATTATGTGTATAAAAAGCTCCCGGAAAGAAACCGCGCGTCAATCACTAAAAATTCTGGGAAGTCATTGGAAAACTATAAATCTGTTCGCTTTCTAGAAGGAGTTTGGAAAATGCTAATTTATTTTGCTCCTCGCAATTAAACCATTTTATGTGCGTAGTCAATCAGATATGATACAAATTTTCACAGCCAAAATAATTTTAATTCTTTTCTAATAGGTTAAGAGAAGAAGTCGCTCTCTCAACTTCCGTCGTTGAGCTGAGAATATAATTCAAGTATGACCTAAATTACTGCCGGGGTTAATTCCGCCATAATTACCTGTTCCCACCCAATTTGGGCCGGATTTCTTTAGCCAGAGAGAGACAGCTACTATTAGTTCTACTACTGTTGGCCTAAATCAAAGGTTCCAAGGTGCCGTCAGCTACCCAAATAGAAATTTCTTAGGTACTCATTTTTGTACAATCCATAGAACTTAAAAAGGTAAGATTTAAATGGGGGGCTATATGCTCATCTGTTGTTCTTCGCTCTGTCAATTTTGGCCGATCGATATCTGATATAGAAAACTTGAGTGTTACCATTAGAACGCCGGCAGAGCGTAGATTATTTTACAGGGCGAATTTTTTGGAATTCGTTTTTTCTAGGAGTATTCGATTTTTTAAAGTTTTGTTAACATTTCGTTGATGTACACTTGTTCTCTCCCCTTTTGCCTACTGTTTATTCAGTTTTAGTTAGACTTTTTAATGTAACTTCAAATTGGTTGCTGCACGTAAGTATCAGAGACGAGTGATTTACGGTTGTCAATTAATCCAAAAAAGTTAGAAAGAATAGGCCTCGGTTCTTCTTTAAAAACCTAATTAATTATTTTTATGAAAAAAATGAGTTTGCGCAATTGTCTTTGCAATTTACTCCTTAGCTTTTTTGGAAAACGCAACACTTCTCAAAATTTTCATAAAACGATGTGAAAAATGTTGTTTTTCAGGAAAAGACATTTCTTTTGATAAGAGTGAATTTAAATTATCTTATGTGTAAAAAAACTTTTCCTTTATGAGTTTTTCTTTACCATAGCACTTTCAACAACGTAATCCGAGTTTTAAAAAGAACTTGAGGCGTGTTATGAAGCTGATCAATTTGTTTTTGAATCTTGGCCGATCGATATATTCATCGTACAGAGTTCAGTCTGGTTTCATTCGAAAGCTCCTCCAGCGTAGAATATGGAGTTTTTTTTCATTTTCGTTTTTTACAAAGAGTTATGAAGATTTAAAATTATGAGAAGAGGAGAGTGAATTCCGTTGTTTTTTTTCACATTTTAGACCAAATTTTCTTCAATTTTTCCAAAATTTTTTATCAAAAAAGTTAGGTTGAAATTGATGCCCTACCCTCATATGCCATAGTAAACGAGAAATAAAACACACCTTACAGTTTTTTGTTCTGACCCCAATTTTAGTGGGGAGGGAGGTATATATACTCAAATGAGTCTTTTGTTCAGTGAAATTTGGCTGACCGATATATTCATTGTAGAGATTTGTGAGTGGTATCACTAAAAAGCACGTACATCGCAGAATATGGAATTGAAAAGATTTTTCGAACTTAGAGGGAGTTAAAAGGGAGTTATCGAGATTAGAGGGTTTTAATCGAGGTTTAGGGTTTTATGAATATTCGAGAGTTTCAATTCAAATTTTCAGTAATTTTTGCAAAAATTTGGAACATTTTTGCTAATATAACTTAAATTAAATTAAAGTTTTTAACAGTAGAGTGGTATTATCACCGTGAGAGATAGAAGAGTCGTGGAAAAATGTTTGATTGGAGTTTTTTGTCTAAAAATTGTGATAAAAATTCCAAAATTCTGATCTTTTTTCATCAAAAGTTGCACAAAATATGACTTAAAGGCCCACTTTGTTTAATTTTGCCAAAAGTGAAGACATGGATTTCGTTGAAATAATCTCAAATACTCCAAACTAAGCCTAGTTGAAACTCGGAGTGCAATAAAAAGTCTTCTGGAATTAAACTGTTGCTGTTTTTTGCAAATTTAACTCGATAATTATTCAAAATTCATCATTGCTGCTTTTATTATTCGAAGTCTTTCACTCAACAATTGGTCTAATTCACTTGGAACACTTGGGCAATTCTTTGGTCACACGGCAAAATCAAGGCTAGGTTTGATATTATCATGAAAATTTTGTAATTTTTTTGTTGCCTTCTCTCAAAATGTTTTGCTTTCATTTTTTTAATACTAATTATTGACAATACTTTTTTATTGGCGGCTCCTTTTATGACAACTCCAATTTACGTGAACATGAGGCTAAAATTAGATATAGTTTGTTGTCAGAAAACTTATGGGTTTTTATGGCTTTGAGGAAGAAATTTAGTAAACTTTAACTGATTTCTTGTGTTCTGCCTTCAATTTTTATTATTTTGCAGTCTGATTGCTCACTCTATCCAATCAAGAAATAAAATTGCTTCTACAAGAGGTACTAGTGAACCTGAAAAATGCACTCAGTTGTTAGCTAAGGACTCGTATGTCCTTGAATGTGTTTCTTTTAAGGAAATTTCAGTTATTTTTTGTATTTGTCATTTTTTTATTTGTTTTTTCTGTCAACTTTCAGCTTATTCTCAGTAAAAATAGGCCACACTTTCTTTCATATGAGATAGAAGGTAATTTTGTGACGGATTTAGTTGGCTTCTGGGTTTTGGAACTACGAGTTTTTACCTTTTATAAATAAACTTTGTGATTTTAGTGCATAATTGCCCATTTTTGCTGTTAATTTGGTTTCATTTGTATATTTTAATACTTAACAATCTAACCGAAAAAGATTTAACAGTTTTTTAAACAAACAAAATATTTAATTTTCATAACATATGGATTTAAGCGTTGCGACAACGCTCTCTTTCAGAATTTGGCAGAGATTTATATGTTTGCCCTGTATTTGTTGTTAACTTATGTTGTCGTATGCAAAATATTTGGAAATTAAAGTTATCAGTGGCCAATGGTAGAGTCATAAACGAACTTAATAGCTGATATCTAATTTAATAGTTGAGAGATCTCTTTAATATTTTCTTGAGCCAAATAATATTTTTTCTTTTGGTTAAACGTTTTGACTGATGTCTTCCGGGCTCAGAAAATTTTTTCAGAAAAATTTTGTGATTATTTTTAGTTCTGCTTGCAATTGATGTTGTTTTATAATCTTATGACTTAATCTTACTAAAAACAGGCGCAATTGGTTTTCGATGAAGGTGCAAGATAAACTGTCTACTCTGTTAGTAGAAAGTTTGTGTTGGTTATGACTTTTGAGGTCATTTGTTTTTTAAAAAGGACAATGGATTTCTTAGTTTTGCCAATCTCATTTCTGTTAAGTTGTAGCTTAGCATCTACTTGGACAAGTCACGTCCCTTTTCTCTTGGACAAAAATTTGCTCTTTATAGCGGTTTTATTGTCCTCAATTGATCTTTGTTCTTGGTACAACCAGTTTTAAAAGAATATTCGTGATTTTTACATATCGCTCACTTTTATAAGTTTTCGTTTTCTTTTCAAAGTACCACAATAATGGGCGGTCCTCTGGTTATTTGAAAAAAAGCGACCAAGTTTGTTATAAATTTCCTATTGTTTTCAGTGAACATCTTAATGTTTAATTGGCTCAGACATCGTTTCCGGGCAAACTTTTTCTTGCAAATTTCTTTGTCTAATCAGTTTGACATTAAAAAGCAGAAAAACAAAGTTCAAAAAAATTAAATTTATAATTATTTGATTTTTTTGCTTTTTGTTCTGGTATTTGTTTTATGGTTGTTACAGGTCTCATCAGCCCTCTTAGGTAGATTGTTTCATTCATTTAGTAGTTTGTTGAACTATATGTTTATACGTTAATTTTTTTTAACTCTTCCAAATTTGGTAGAAAAATTAATTGAAAAATGTAGATTAGCGAGTTGGAACTTTATGTGCAAACGCACAATACCAAGCCTCCTTGTCTTTGCTTGTATTATCAACTGGAATCCATCTTTATGAAGTTTTGTTTTCTCTCTTTATGTTTTTAGTATCTTCAGAGAACAATAACATTTGATTGGGAGTTTTTTGTCTAAATAACTGAATTACACGAGTTTTACCAATAAAACTGTTCCGTTGGTCAATTATTTTGTTGCATTGATATCCGGGTAATTAATTAAATTATTTAAATTTACCCTTAAATTGATTGGCTTTGTGTAATAGGAAAGTTGACATTATAATAGGGATGTGTTTAAGATTTTTTGGCGGCGTTTCCCGTGTTGAGGAATTTTGTTTTTCACTTGTAAGAAATTGTCGTCTTTTAATTGTTTTCCGTAGACAAAAACGATCAAAGCTCTTACGTGGTAATCGCCGTTTTGTTCGTTATTTCGTGATTATTTTTATGTAAGAAGTGAACGTTTTTTCATCGTTATTTTTATGTAAGAAAAAAAACGAAGGAAAAACGAGATCCCCACTGGTATTCGAATCATTGAACTCCCGATACATTACCTGGTGCACTGCCCACTGCGCTATCAGGCCTTTACTACAGATATGCTAAATTGTTTTTATATTAGCAACAAGCTTTACTTCGGAGTTCAAGAGCAATTAAACGACGAAAAAAAGCGATCAAAAACAGCAATTTCATTTGAAAAAAAACCACGTAAGAAACGACGAATGAAGACGAAAAAACGATCAAAAAACGACGATTTCATTTGACAAAAACGACGTTAGAAACGATAAAAAGAAAACGAAGTAACGATCATTTCTTACACGTAAAAGACTACTTAAACGACGGAAACTAATGAAATCGAAAAAAACGACGATAAAACGACGAAAACAATGATTTCTTACAAAAAGATTGTCGTTTTTTCGTCGTTGTCCTCAACATGGGTTTGTTTTCTGTTCGTTCCCATTTTTGTGATGCTGATTTATTTTTCTACCGGCGTCAACTATTTCCGGCGTCAACTATTTGTCGTTTTTTTTGTGAGAATACCAAAGCTTCGTTCTTTGAGCAACTATTGTTTGTAAATTATTTAAGCTAAAAATACACTGACGATAATTTTAATTATCTAAAATTTCATTATCATTTATCTATTATCATTTCTATCATACAAATTTTATTTCTTCTGTCTATGAAAAATTTAGAGCTTCAGGAAAAGAGCATTTGATTTTTTGTTCAATATGGAAAATTTTCAGTCTCTCTAAAAATTGATGAAACAATTGAAATTCATAACTACGCAACTGGTACATCATAGATAATGCATGAATGTCTGGAATTTCTGGGCCATGAAAAACATCATTTTGTGCTCTGAAATTCAATAATTGCGTCACACTCAAAATGTCTATCAATATTAGGGGTATTATTTCATTAAGAAAAACGTAATTTAAGCTGAGTTACAACTTATGTGTACCATTTGCGTTTTAAAGTTTATCATTCGCTCCGTTCGAATGGCTGGTGTCATTGTTGCTGCTGTTGTGTGTGTTTGTTGTTTGTGTTTGTTGTTTGTTAATGATGGGTTGTTGCTGGCTGCACCTCAACAAACTGGCTCTTGGCTTCGTGTACCAGAACGATTGTGGCTATCACAATGATGAGAAGGGATGTGATGGCAAAAAACCGATCCAGGACTCTTGCCAGGAAGTGCCATTCCTCTAGAATCTCATCTCTATCGCCATTCTTGTTCTCATCTTTCGTCCCATCATATGCTTTATCCACAATCAAATCCATCCTATGATAATTATAGTATAATTGAAGCGTTTTAATCCTGAAAAATCCTGTCAAAATACACCCATCATATACCGTTCAGTCTTGTCAATATATATCAATGCATCACAGACCGAAATGTGGGTATTGGCCAGACCAAATTATAGGAATTTGCTAGAACGATCAGGCTGCGGTGTGGCAAATACACACACACACACACACACACACACACACACACACACACACACACACACACACACACACACACACACACACACACACACACACACACACACATACACACACACACACACACACACACACACTCACACACACACACATATATATATATATATAAATATATATATATATATATATATATATATATATATATATATATATATATATATATATATATATATATATATATATATATATATATATATATATATACGAACACACAGATAGACAGACTGACTGACAGGCTGATAGAGAGACATACAGATAAATAAACAGACATTAGCAAGAAAAATAATGAAAAACAAATATTTGTTGCAAGGCAATCGGTTTCTTTTCTCTAGGCAACTTTTCCAGATTCTTAGACTCACAAATACAAACTCTAACAATGAATTGTTTTTCATTTAAATAAATCTTTGACCGAATCGAATTCCACAATTTCTGACAAATAATAATAGCTTATTGATAACTTGAGAGAAATATGTTTTCATCATTTTTTCAACAAAGAAACACAGAACTGAAGTTGCGCGTTCGCCATTTTTTAAAATTTCAAAGTGAACAGGTCAACAAGTCGAAGAGTCTCATATTTTCATCATCAATGTAATCAAAAGAAACCTTACAATACTCAAAACAATATATACTTCTCAATCACCTTTGAAAATTGTATACTCGGTTCTTTCTTTCGCATTTTAGGAGCCTTCACAATCCCCCAATACCAAAAATTGTAATGCAAAAGAACGAAAATCAGTAACCTATGGCAAAATACTTAAAAAATTCTATCTGATATAGCTTGCAACGCTAGAGATGTTAATAAAGAATGCCTACTATAGTTATATAAGCAGGTCTACTTAATAATTGTCTATGGTAATTTCGCTAGAGATTGAAATTTGACCCCAAAACGACCCCAATAATTATTTGAATTTCTTGATTTGATTGGACGCCATTTCTGATTAGATTTGAATAAATTCTTCTTTCGTTCTGAGCCAGAACTTACCAAAGCATAGATTATTATATTTTTTTTGCTTAACATGAGTTCCCATTACGTAAGAACTCAAATCAAATTTAACAGTACCTGTTGAAAATTGCTTCAAATTTCTAAATTATTTTCTTATAAAAATTCACGAAAAATAACGGGAAAAACGTTCTGCACTGCAAACTTGTTTTTCTTTTTACCTGAAGGTTGGTGACAAAATAAATCAGCGCTGAGTAGGTCTACAGACGTTCTTTTTTCTGTAGAATACCAGTACTCTGTTCATGTTTCAATTTAATATAGCTAGTCTTGAGTTTTGATTAAGCCCATCTACAAGAGTTGCTTCATCTGCGATTCAAACATACGCGTCGGTATTTGTAATATTCAATTTGCGTAGCAAATCGTAGCCATTGGTCTAATGGGGCTTTGTGGTCATTACCTGCAAACTAGCTTGAGCTTAAAGAGCGCTTTTGCTATTCTAGTACATACCAATTATATGCTACAAAAGTATGATGTTTTGATGCTCAGTCCTTTGGCGCATGAGTATTTTCAATGATTGTACAAGATAAAATTATCCTTGGTGAGCTCATTTTTCTCATTTTAATCATAATGAGGATAAACTCTGCATAAATAAACTATAAATAAATCTGATATGTTATTTTTCAGAACCAAATTTGGTGTTTACTATCGATATATGATGGTTCCGCACTAAAATGAGCCAAGACGCAAGTCCGGGTAGATTATACCCGACCAATTTCTTTGCACAAGGTCGATGTAATGTCATTTTTGTGATGATTGGATGGGCCTGTTTTCCTAAAAGTTGACCCATAAAAACAATTAAAAATTTTCTAGTAAATTAAAACAGTTGCTATCACGTAAGCAGATTGCCGAAAAATAGCCGTTGTTGATTCCAATAACCAAGATTGGGATTGAAAGAAGTGAAAGAGCTAATGAAAAAATTATTTTTGTACTCAAACAGTTTTAAAGTGAGAACTATTTTGATGTAATTTTGGAGCTGAACGCACTCCTGTTTCGTAGTGAGACGACACAGAGGGAAGAAATTTCCAGCAACGGGCATCTAAAATTGGGCTTAATAAGTTTATCTCTTTTCTTTTTCTGATTTCGTTTTTCGATTCTGAGTCTGTTCATTTTGATTTGCATAGCTGAGCAACTGCTGTCTAAAAACACTTTTAGCAGACCAGAGAAGTCAAAAAGATTTTACGCAAAATATTCAACAAGTTGTTTACTAAGGTAAAGCGAAAAGAGAGCTACAGCCAGAAGTCTGCCTCTGGTCCGTCAAATTGTTTGAACAACAAATAAATTACTACCTTTTGAACGCTCAAATAAAGATCTTAGAATTTTTTGGTAATTGATAGGTTTGGGTTCTATCGAAGTCTGTGCGTTACTTATGAGTTTTGGAAGAGATAGTTCGTGAAAGTAACGGTCGAAACCTTTAGAAACACTCTTGAAACCTATGAAAACATTTTTCTTAACATAGCGTTTCACTATTTTAGACAGAATGGTTTTGCATTCACCTATTAGATCTGATCCGATTTCAATTTGTATGGCATAATTTTTAGCATGACAGATCACATTATGTAGAGTTATTATTGTTTAAGACATGACTATGAAGTTTTGTGTTCCATCCGAGACATAGTGACGTAGAAATAGTGACACCTAGACATAGTGACGTTTGTGTAATGGTTAGCTCACTAGACTTGCAAGTCAGAGATATGCGGTTAGTTAAACCCCTGACAAGAAGTTAGCCTTGACAGTATTTATTGAGGATAAATCTATCTACCTTGAGATGAGTCTTTCTATGTTTTTCGCAATGGACTGGAACTCTGTTGTGAGTGGTGCTGATTCGGAGTTCAACTTGTGAGGTGCGGAAGTGCCACTCTGCATTGGCTGATCTGCAGTGAGATTGCATGTGAGTATGTTGGTAGAGTAGTCACTGCCCCTCTCCACATTGCTGTGTGGTCTCTGTGGATTTTGTTGATGTCGATGTTGTTGGTGGAACTGTTGTTGCTGTTGCATCATGATTTTCCTGTCATTTCTCAGCATTTCACATTCTTTTTCAAACCTGCACACAAAGAATAATAGAAGAAAAATGAGACTTAAACCCGGGTCGCCACATCCTAGTAGTCATACAAGGATCATATATGATGTCATACAAATCATAACGTATTTCCTAGTACGATCCTTGTATGACTAGTAGGAAATCATATATGACCTAGTATGATTACAAAGAAAAAAAATATTCTATATTTTATATTAATAAAAATTTGTATGATGAACAACCCGGGAATAGAATATCTTCCAGTTAGGTCCCATTTGCCAATGCAATCTAATGTGCGCATACTACTAGTTTCGTTTTTTTTATTGATGTGTAGCTCAATAGGAGGTCTAGCAAACCATTCTGGGGAGGGCATTAACCATACTCTTTTTCAAAAGTTTTCCACTGTTTGATTCGAAAAACAGATTTTGTAGTATAGCATTGCAAAATCCAACGAAGCGTCAATGCGCCAATAATAACAATTTCTAAATCTTTAAAAATAGCTCAATACAGAATTTTTTTTAAAAGTCCCTGAAAATTGAGCAAAAAATGGAAGAAATTCGAATTAAATGTCAGAAATTATTATGTTTGGCTTCAAAAACCAATAGATCTCACAGAAATAACAAAACTCGACGACAGGCATAACGTCAATACTAAGTTTTTTTTAAAAATTGGTTCAGGCAAAAAAAAAATAACTCAAATAAATCGGATGATCAGGTAAATGAATGTTAAGGTGAATCTCAGGTGTAAAGACGCGTGAAACACACCTGAACTATCGTTGCGGCAAAATTTTTAACCTAATGGAGTTCAGCTGCAGTTGACTGAAAATGTTTTTTAAACATTTCAGTTGGGACAATATCTTCAGTTGAGACTTTAGTTGAAACATCAATAAAATTATCAGGCAATGTCCCGCACTTTTTTTAAGTTTCCCAAAGTAACGGTTAATTTAAAGAAAAAATGTTTCCAGGTTTTTTGTAGCTCAAACAAGCTCCTTCCATCTCGCTCAGAGATTCAGAGAAGAACACCAGCAGTGAAGTTTTACAATAAAAGTTCTAAGAATCATTAAAGTTTTAAAATCAGAACAACAGGAAACCGAGTGATTTAAAAGTGTATCAACTTGATCCAAACTTTTCTTTTATGTATTTAACCATGAACAATTGTACCTGCATAAAATAGGTCAGAGGAACACTAGATTTCGTCATCATAGAAGCGGTAATAACAGATGGTCCTCAATATGCTTCTCTTTTTTGGAGTCTGTCAGATTCAGATTGTTATTTATTTTAACTTTTTCTGAATTTTTTTGCCCACATATTTACTTCTTCAAAAAATTTTTTAGTCAACTATTTTATTTGAATCAACTCTATTAAAAAATAATCTCTTGAATTTTTGATTAAGCATGATCAATTTGTCAAATTATTTGTCGTTTTAGTCACTATAACTTCTAAAGCAGTTTTTTTTTTCAGAAAAAAATCAGTAATTTTGACCAATTTTTGCGGTTTTTTATCAGCCCCATTGATAAACATTCGCATCACGCTTTTGTGTATAAATTGCTCCGGTTTCTTTTCTCATTTAATTCCAGGTAATTTTAGCGTCACCCGCCACTTGAATATTTGCCACCAAACCAATGCTGACGGCTGGCCCATCATGAGAGAATGCAGTTTAAGTTGGAGCAAAAACTTGAGAATTGTTTGAGTGTCAGAATGAGATTGGTTGTCAAAATTACCCTAACCATTTTGTGAAAATTTCCCTTCATTTTGTGCGTGAAAATTTCCGTTCATTTTGTGCAACTATTGCTAATTTGCTTTTTATTGTGTAAGAAATCATCAGAGCAATTGACATAAGAGCATTTTTTAAAAAGTAAAATTTTAGATTTGTTTTTGGTAAGAACCACAATTTAAAAATTTTTAGAATTGTATTTTTGGGTCAAGTCACCGACTTATAGATTGAAAGGTGAAGTTATATATAAAATAAACTGTTAGTAATTGATAGCAGCAGCTAAGAATCAAGTATTAATTAGTTTTTGAATTTCTTGATCTAGATGTGAAGAAATTTTGTTGTAAATTGTTTCGAATCTATGCAACTTTTTAGTCAACCTTGTTTCTCAACAAAAAAGACGAATGGGAGAAAAAAAATTTACCTGTAATTTAAATGTTGTTTTTGATGAGAAAAATAAAACCAATCGAGTACGGAAGTGAAATTTTTTCCTGCCAGAAAAAATCTACTAAAAAGTTTAATCAGAAGTATACTTCCTGTTTTTGAGAATAAAACCCTTTGTAATATCCGGCATTATGAATTAATTTCACTGAGGATTAATCAGCATTTGCACTCGATAATGTATCTGCTGCTTAATTAATCGAGGCCAAAGTTGGGCAAGAAGTAAGAGAAAATGCCTCACGCTACCCACGAAATGCCTCTTCAGTTTTTTTTTCATTGAAACACCTATACTTGTTTCCTAAATTTTTAATTAACTCAAAACTCTCCATCTTTTGATGACATTTAATCAGCAAGGCTATATTTAATTTAGGTTCAAATTAAGGGGTGTGCATACTAAACGCAAATTAAGATATTTTTGAACGCAAAAAAGTGCGAAATTACCTCACTTTTCACCTCTCTATACACCCCTAGTCAGATTTTTTATTCCTTTGGTGTACAATTTCTTTTGCGATTAAAGCTTACGTCAACTTTTGTACCAAAATCAAAGAATAAACAACTTTTTGTTTTCAACTTTTTGTCTTTGACAAATTTCTTGTAGTAAACAAAGTTAAGATGCGAATCTAAATTGCATCGCAATAATTTCCAGAACAATTTGTTAACTGTTAAATATGATTCCCGAAAAGGTGAATGAATATCATAAAAATTTGAAGAAGTGGTGTAAATCTTACCATAAGAGGAAAGACAACCGATTACTTTTTCCCAAGTTTTAGGCTATTTTCTCATCATACTAGTTGTTTACAACCTGTTGTAAGCATTAGCAACAATACAGATTATACAGATTACACTCATGAAAGCACTTGTGCAGTTTGCAAACGGTTGGCGATTCAATTCTTAATCATTTTCACATTTTTAAATTTCGGGACGTCTTCTGTTAGCAACCCCCAACTCTATATAGCCGTTGATTTAACATTCCTCCCCAAAAATCTTAGTTTTTTCGAATTGTTTGTCTGTTATTTGTTTTTCATTGAGACAATAGTGTCTAGGCAGATTGAAAGCATTTCAGAAGATTTTCCATAAAAAGTTTTGAAAAAATCGAGCCTTTATTGTTTGCCGATCACACCAAAAAATTATCCAATGCAGAAATGTTTGTTGATGCTTGTGTTATGTGCAACAAATTCAACAAATTTTTGTTGAATACGTAAATTCTCGGAACCATAGCTGTGCTAGCATTTAATAATTTCATATTGTTCAGATATGTTCATGTAAAAACTTTTACATGAACATTTATAAATATGGTTGCAAAACTAAGCGGGGGCACTAGCAGAAAAAAATCAAAATTCAAAGTTCGTTCTCTTTAACTTTGAATTAATTGATCAAATTCAAATCTAACCAAAAATGGAAGACGATGGAGTTCAAGCATTACTTGTCTAATGTGTTCTTCTTCCCTTCTGAGACATACAAACTGTGTGCCTACTAAGAAAAATCTGTTTTTAGATCAATCGTTTCGTCTGTTTTTTGAAACTTTTTGTAGGCATAGCTACAAATCCATGAAAAGATGATTTAAACAATATTTCACGGTAATGCCGCCACCTAACAAATTTAAATGCACAACGCTTCAAAATGTAGAAATAGAGTTTGAATTGACCATATGCAAAATATAGGTCTATTTTTGATGAAAACAGTTCAATTTGGTGAATGATAAGTAATTTTTTAAAACTGTGTGTCTCTGTTTACATGGGTTATCAGTCTTTCCGTAAAAACCTTTATGTGAAATTTTCTGTTTCATGATGGTTCTATGAATACATCAATTTTAACAGGTGAAATAATTAGTCAAATGTGAGTTTTGATATGAACTATCCAGAGTTTATATAGCACAATATTTAATCTACCTTGTAAATTTTAGGTTGTGTATGGCCATTTTGATGTTCTGGCTAGATTTTTCCTCATAAATTGAATTTTACTATGCTTTTTGATCCACAAAAGCGCGAACTTAAGAGCGGAAATCTTTTGGTGTTACAAATCTTTAAAGGCAGTGATGAGTGATAGAGGTGATCGGTTGAACTTGCTCATGTTGTAGAGTTTCTGTATTAGCTTTTACAATATTATCGTAAATATCTCAACAATTTAGTGGTTTAAGCCACCGGTGACGACGACTGAATCGTTTTCGGCAGCACATTAGCCATAATTTTCAAAAGGGGCTGGTGTTCTGCACTCGAGTGTCAATTCTTTCACTTTAAAATTGGGAATCACCTCTAAATATTGTTTTGAGCCTATATGTGAACTAGCTGAGCCTATATCTTTTCCATTGAATGAATTTAGAAAAACAGAAACGTTCCCCGCTGAACTCCTCCAAACCAATGACGAATTTCGTTACCAGCATTAGCAAAAGTTTTTGAATCTCTTATTAAACAACAAATTGATGAATTTGTACATACATAACAATGTCTTGTTTTCTAACGAAAATTTGGTTTCAGAAAAAAGTTTTTCTACAACAGATGCGCTCAATTATTTAACTGAAAACATACGATGCATCAAAAACGAGAAAAATTCCTGCAGCAGCATTTTTAGATCTATTAAGAGCTTTTGACTCCATTAATCACAAGCTCATGATTCAAAAGCTCTCCATTCTTGGATTTTTGATACGTGCTGAAAATCTATTTACCAGCTATCTTTGAAACAGTATGCAGAGAGTCATAATCAAAAAAGTTAAATCGGGGTGGATTGAATTGGCACAAGGATTTCCGCAAAGAACATTTTTAGGTCCTCTCTTGTTGAATCTATATGTTAATGATCTCTGCAATTTTTGTCATGTGAAACATTATAATACCCAGATGAAACAGTCCAATTAAGTTCTCATGATGAAGTTCTCAAATGGAAAGTCGAGCTTCAGAAGGCCACAGAAAAGTGTATACAAAAGTGTATACAAAGTGTAAACAAAGTGTATACATGTATTGGTAACTCTAATGCTCAAGACGCAACGATACTAAAAGTTCAATACCAAGTAATAGGTTCGAAAGCAGAAATCAAATATCGCGGTGTTTATATTGACAAAGACCTCAAATATCAAAAACAAATAAAAACTCTTTTGTCAAAAATCGTCCACGGCTATATGCATATATGCACTCAGGAACATAATTCCCACTTTATTGAAAAAATCGTTTTGAACTCTTTTGCTGTCAGTCATATTCAATTTTCTTCTGTATTACTTGCAAATATCAATCAAAATCTCATAAAAACACTAGAAAAGCAGTTGAATTGGGCCATCAAAATTTGTTTCCGAAGACAAAAGTTTGATTCATCCTCAGATATTAAAATCAGTCTTGGTATACTACTTATTTCGCTGCTTTTTGATTGCAGGGCTGCCACTTACTGTCATAGCATCATGAAAACAAAAGAAGCCTGCCTTCTCAAGTTCAGCTTTTACCAACAGCAAGGCTGAAATTACTAACAGCAAGTTTTTATATACACGGGTGAAAATTTTTACCCAGACAATTTCAAAATTCAATTCGAATGAAAAAAGGATTATTAAGAGAGGTATTCTGCAGCACCATTTTTTTCAAAGAAATTATTTGTTAATGTCATGCAGTCTTGCAAAGAAAACATAAAGCAGTTTTTTTCTTAATGAATAAAAGAAGGACCCGAAGAAAACACAACGTGGTTCAATTACTTGGAAACATTTTAAGTTCAAATAATTTTTTTTCTGTATTCTTTTGAATTTATGTTACTGTCGTCCCTCTCCACCATTACAAGTGATTTCTCTACTCGGTCGATAGTTTAGTTATTATGAATTATCAGTTTTCTCTGTTCACAATTATCAAGTTTCTACACTGCCTATCTCTGGAAATTTTGCTATGGTTGAAACATTTACAAATAATAGGAGAAATGCAGCGTTCTTTTTAAATTTTGTTGTTTTGCAGATCCATTGTATTGAACTTTAAAAATTGACAGTTTGCGAGGCAAGTATCTGCCCTTACATAGCCAATCCTGCTTTAATTGTCTCTGTATTCTTCTCAGCTGCTTTAGTGAAAATAATCGTTTAATACAAAAAGTGCATGTAAAATTTGAATCGCTGGGGATAAATATTCGCGCATAGCTTATATATATATATATATATATATATATATATACATATATATATATATATATATATATATATATATATATATATATCTGAAACATTATATATATATATATATATATATATATATATATATATCTGAAACATTAAACCTTAAAAATCTGCAATTTTGGACCAAATTTGACAGTTCCAGGGTCCCGGCCTGTATTTACTGGTTTCGGTGTGCTTTTAATGGTTTTTGTGGTTTTTTGCTAATCTTGATACGTTTCTTGCAGCTTTTTAAGACTGTAAGTCATCGTCACGCTCAAAAAGTGCATCGCCCAAAATTTCAATTTTCTTTTTCGAAATTTTCACAAATTATCATGATTTTCCTATGAACATCATGGGAATCAAAACCAAGGATGCTCAGTTTACTTTTAGAAAAAGAACTAACTATGGGACTTTTATTGCACATCATGAGTAGCAAGATACCCTAAGGATACACTGATACAGTACTGAGCCGATGATATACATTTGGAATACAATGTTTCAGCACTGACATACTCTGGGACGAGGGTCCGGGTTTATACAACTTCCACCAGAATATCAACCATAGTTTAAAACTCTGCACCCTCCGTTTGAGAGCAATTCGCGCGCCATAAATTGAGTATGATAAATGCAGCTCTATATTCACTTTACCTGTTGAAATTCATTTCTTTCTGAGGAACTGTTGCACAGTCTTGTGAGCCCCGCTTGGTCACGTGCTCAATTGAAAAGTTACTGCATGTTGACAATCTCACAAGAGACAGCTGTTGTTGCTGATCAGGACATCGTTGACCAATAACATCTCTGTTCTTCCCGTAGAACTCTTTACATCCGTTCGTTTGATCATAGTTGTTATCCATGAGAATTGGGGAATACAGATCCCTATGTCTTGGATACTTCATGCTGTCCGGTTGTGATGTTTTTGGTTTGCGTCGCATAATGACTAACCGCGCTATGCATTCGAAGAAGATGAATTTGATCTAAAACGAGAGATTTCGACAGGTTTCTCTTTTTTGAAAACCATCCCCGGCTGAAGGATTTATTATAAAATTAGAATATTACGGTGGACTGTATATAGAAAAACAAAGTATCGCGAGCCAGCAACCCCACACAATTTGCCCCATTTGGTTCATTTTATCTCATTTATTCCACAAAACTTCGCTTGGTACAAGTAAAAAGGGCCTTACAGTGTGGGATATGGTGACAACGACACGATTGCTCTAATTAGTAACTGCAAAATGTCTTTCTCCTTTGTCGAGATCAAAAACGTTTTTGATGTTAGTATCTGATTAACCGCTTAATTTCTGAATATTTTCATCAACAAATAATGCACCTAGCTCAGTTTCGCTTATTTTTCACTTGTTGCGCACATTTGTTTTCTTATACAGATAACAGAGAGGATGTTGTTTCCTGGCAAGTGGAAAAAAGTACTCATTTAACTTGGACTGAAACTGGGTATAAATTGAAAAACAATTGTTGTAACCAAAATTTACAAACTTTCCATGCCTGATGGCAACAGAATTTGAAATGGAAATTCAACTTAAAAGCTGAGAAAAATTTGGAGAAAAGTAAAAGCAGACACAAATTATGTTTTTGTTCAAGCAAATACGAACTTGGGCAACTGTCAGGAAAATAAATTGTCTGCCTGCTGCCATTTTGGGTTTTTAGTTAACTTGTGTTATGGTTTCTATCAAATGCACTGAAATAGCGTTTTTCAGCTCCGCATTATATCCACATTGAGATTTATTATCTTATCTTACGACGGATCAGTTTATCAGCATAAAATTGTTTCTCTCGAGCTGCTGCTTTAAAAAACTGGAGTCATATTTGGATAAATTTCCCGATTTTGCGTTAATGCAGAAGCCATAAATTTTGATGAAAAGTGTTTCCAAACTTCCGAAAAAACTAACTGAACTGCCATGATTGACTTCTTTTCTATATATCAACGACACACGATTAAACAACATACGTTCACCCAAATTTTCGGAACAAACTCAATGTAACGTATCAGAAAAAAATAGTTTTAGGAAAAGCGCACTAAAAGATACAAGGACAATAATTAAACTTTTTGATAAGCGCCAAAAAAATGCAAAGGAATGAAAAGAGAGTGGTTGGTTTGAAAGCCGAAGAGTTTAATATAGAGTATTAATTTACGCATACTTTTTTGATCAACTGAAGTGTTTCTCTAAAAATCACCGGGCACAGTATTTCTCAGATACCTTGAACCAAAATTCAAATTTGTCAAATCAGTCAGAATAAAACTTAATCCGAGCAGAAAATGCATTTTAATTCCAAATTTTAAATCTCTTCCAATAGAATTCGAGACCTACTGTTTTTCATTTAGGTGTTCACAGTTCTGCTATGATTTCGACAATTGACCTTCATTTAACGATTTATGACCGTTGAGGATTATCAATTTTTTCCACAGGAAGTTTTTTCGTTAGTAGTTCACAATTGATCGAATACTGTTTCAAAAGCGTAGGCATTTGCTCACAGTGAATTAGCCAAAATATTGAATACAGTTGGATATCAATTTTATTTAAACTGGTAAAATTGGAAATTTCCTGCTTTCTATAGATGGCAAATTGACTCCAATTATGTCGAAATATTTTTTTACGAAAACAAGATAGCTCAATGAAACAATGATAGCTCAATTACAAACTTTTTCTACAAATAATGCATCAAAAACAGTTATTTCTACAAATAATGCATCAAAAACAGGTATTTTTTCCCAGTAATATATAATTAAACGCAGATTTCGGATAGGTGGCAATTATTTTGGTCATTACTGAATCCTTTCATAGCAAAAACAATACTTATACTTGACTTTATAAAAACTAGTTAAAAAATTATTTTTTTCTCTGCTTAATTTTGTTCTAGTAAATGTATGATGTATTTTTGTGTATTTGGTGTTGAGACTGCAGAAACTCTGGACTGGAGACAGCAAGATATCAAAATGTTCATTCAACTGTAAATGCGTTGCGCTCGTCATTGTGAAATTTTTTTTAAAATATTTGGGATTGCATTATATTTTAGTACTCCATCTAATTTAATACAATTCTATCGAATTTTCAAAAATACCACAAGGACAGCATCTTTTTGAAATCCAATACCAAATAAATGAATAAGAAAGGTCAATTTTTCAAAATTTATTGCTTGGCAACAACAATGAATCTTTAAAAAAGAGACTGCTCTGATGAGAATAATCGCAGTGGGGTTAAATTATCAAAGAGAACAAAGTACGAGTTTCATTGAAAATTTAAATCCTTTGCTAGTTTTTAACTAAAAATCACAAAGTATCACAGTGTGATTTTTCACCTGGGTTTGAGTATGAAAAACTCTCACTTTTGCTATGGAGACTCTCAAAAATGTGCTCACCCTTCATTTTAATAATTTGCTTTTATTTTTTGATAATTAGCTTTAAAAAAAATGTTTGGAATTGCTAATTTTGCGTCAAACATTTCAGACAACAACATCGATTAAATACTGCAAGAAACAAAATTTTTCCAATAAACAAAGAGGTTCTCCAATTAGCTCCCACGTTGGCTAAGATTCACGTTGTTTGAAGTTGGATTGTATTAGGAAAAATACAGAATAAAAGTGTCCTAATGCTGTCAAAGTCTCCACCAAGAGTTTTGTTGACTAAATTTTGACTTGGCACAATATTTCCTGCATTAGGTTGGAAACTGACCAGAATTAAATCAGTCATCCGAATTCAGCATCCTAATGAAATCAAATTCAATTTTTTTGAAAAAGAAAGTTTAAATTTTCAAAATTCATCGCTTGGCAACAACGATAGCTTCAAAGACAGCGAATTAGTTGTCAATCTTTAACATAGAGACTGCTCTGGTGAGAATAATCTCAGTGGGGTTAATTTATCAAAGAGAACAAAGCACGAGTTTCGTTGAAAATTTAAATCCTTTGTTAGTTTTTAACTAGAAATCACAAAATAATCACAGTAAGATTTTTCAATTGGGTTTGAGTATGAACAACTCTCATTTTTGCTAGTACTTCCAAGAAGACACCAAAAAATGCGCTCAACCTTCATTATAATAATTTGTTTTTTATTTCAATAATAAGCTTTCAAAAACCCTGCAAAACATTGACTGAAACTCTATTTAACAGAAGCAATCTCAACAAATGTGCAAATGGATTTCTTACCTTTTATGGTCTGGATACAAATGAGAGCTGTGTTGGGTTCTTGTTGACCTGTGCTTTAAAAACATAGGAGCGGAAATGCAGAAACAGTAATATTGTACAGTAAAATGAGCTCACTTAATGAGAGATTTTGCGTTGTTATATAAAATAAAATTTTCAAGATAAATTTAATTGAAATAGAGCACGGTACTGACTTCTATTAGGCCGACAGAAAAGCATTATTACTGTTAGGCCAGAACAAGTTTTAATTCAAAAATTTTCAGTTTTTTCACGTCTTTTTATTACCGATTTGATAAAAAAAGTACCACAGTGAAAAAGACAAAGAAAACCATCAATTCTATCCAGGAAATGAGTTTCTAAGCTTATAACTAATGAGACTGCAAAGGTTTGCTTAAACTTTGTGTGGATATCGGCTTGAATCTTTTGAAACGCTAATTTTGTTTAATAAATGTAAGACAGTAACATTTTTATAACATTGTAAATATTGTTCAAGAAACAATATTTTTGAAAGAATTATGTGGATTCTCTGATTAGCTCTCATGTTGGCTAAGATTCAAAGTGTTTGAGGTTGGAAAGTAACGGAAAGTTTACAGAGTAATAAAATGGTCACAGCGGAGTATATTTCAAAATTGTCCTACAATCCCACATTTACGCTGTGCCAGTGAGAGACACTGTGATGCCATGCAGAACCAAACTAAACCTATAGCTTTGAAAGAGATGTTAAATATGAAGATAGGCAACAACTTGATAATCTTTTTGAAAGAAAAAAAAAATATAAAATTACACAAAAATTGAAAACTAGCCACCAATACCATAAAACCTTACGGTCAGAACTGTGCGAAAAAACAACTATATTGTGACCAAACAGATATATTAAAGCATTATGATGCCTTTTGGATACTTCGGAAAAAAACCCAATGTTGGCAAAACGCAACTATGTATAAATTAAAAGCTTTAGATATTTTTTGTAATAGCTCCCTATACACCAAAACTGTCAAATGATTAAATAGACACAGTCTTAAAAGTAGGAAAGTGAACATAAAAAAACACAATATTGATTCATTGGACCTTATTTGAACAAACAGGACTCCTATTTGGAACAAAAAGGGACCTCCTTTTAATTGAACGTTTAAAGGAAAAAAGATCTCTTCCTGTAATTGGGATTAAAAATGCAAAAAAAATAAAAAAAGTGGAAACCAAAATGAAATCCGAAAATTTTTTCCTTGAAAAAAAAACGATGAGACCAAAAGTGGCCATTAAATCGCTGCGTAACTGTTTCTTTCAAAACTTAATAAAAAAGTAGCTTCAGAAAAAAAGCAAACTAAATTGCTTGAATTACATTTCAATAGAAAAAAAATGGATTCCTTCTTTTTTGGGAACAATTAAAAAGTAGAGAGAAAAGAAAAGGCCAAAGTAAGTTAACACCTTTACACTTTTTGAATAGTATAAAATCCAAAGTCCTTAAAGCGATTAGCTATCAGTTTAAATCTTTCAATGGAATTATTAATAGCTTGATACAAAACCATTGAGAGCATTGATACCAGAATGTCATACGACTACAAAAAACTAGAAGCAGAAATCAAAAATGCCTTGCAATTTTGCAAGGAAATGGTGTTGGTTGAAGCCTACAAGAGCAAAATCTATTCAACAAAAAAACTTGAATGTATTTAGTTGAACATTATCCAACGCCATTATTGTGATATGCAATTTAATGTTAGAGTGCCGTTATTGTGATGATTGGACAAGACATCAAAAGAAAACCTGAAATATTGAAAAATAGCAAAAAAAGTAATCAAACGTAATCAAATTTACGCTAAATTTCATTTGAAAAGACTACTACATTTTTTGTTTAGACTACGTCGAAAAATTGCAACAACAAAATTGAAAGTGGCAAATCTCAAAATATTATTTTAAAAAAAAACAAGGTTTATAAAATCCTTAGAAATTGCAACCGTAAGCTTCCAATTTAGAAATGGTAAATATTTTAACTTTGTTTGGTTGAGGAGAGCAATTGTACGTGTCATGAGTGAGACTGAGTCCAAAAGCTGCACATTAACACTCAATACAGCAGACCCCCAAAATTTTACGAATAAGTTTATGCAATTGATGCTGAATCCAAAAAAAATCATGTGTTTTTTTTGAAGTTGTTATGTATCCTCGTTTTTGGCCTCCAACTGCAGGTATGTTTGAGCTGTCAATCAGTAGTAATTGATATGAAACATTTATTGGACTGTAAATAACATAAAAACAAAAGCAGTAAAAATATTTCAATAAATTATTTGAGCGACCCATTATAATCCAACAAAATTGGCAAAATAAATGTCAAAACTAGACCAAAATTGGTCTTTTTTGCAGCTTGTCTATTAAGAATTCCAAATATTACCAATTTGGCTAATTTGACCAAACATTTATGTAAAATATTTATGAAGCCTTTTGGATCCTTCGGAAAAAACCGAATGTTGGCAAAACACAACTATGTATAAATTAAAAGATTTAAATATTTTTTGCAATAGCTAACTATATATCAATCTGTCAACTCATTTAACAAAATCAGTCGTAAAAGTGAAAAAAATGAACATAATCAAGAAACACAATGATGATTCATTGCACCTTATTGAAACAAAAAGGGACCTCCTATTAATTGAACGTGTAAATGAAAAAAGATACCTTCCTGTATTTGGGATCAAATATGCAAAAAAAATCAAAAAAGTGAAAACCAAAATAAAATTCGCAAATTTTTTCATTGCAAAAATCAACGATGAGACCAAAACTGGTCATGCAATCGCTGCGTGACTGTTTTTTTTATATTTAATGAACAAAAGTAGCTTCAGATAAATGCAAACTAAATCCAATCAATTGCATTTCATTAGAAAGTGATGGATTTTTTTGAGAAAAATTAAAAAGAAAAAAGAAATGAAAGGGCCAAAGTAAATTAAAACTTTTACACATTTTGAATAAAATTAAATTCAAAGTCCTTAAAGCAATTAGCTATCAGTACAAATCTTTCATTGGAATTATTTATAGCTTGATACAAAACCATTGAGAGAATTGAGACCAAAATTTCATACGACTAAGAAAATTATCTTTAAGCAAAAATCAAAAAAACTTTAAAATTTTCCAAGAAAATGGTGTGGAAGCCTACAGGATCAATATCTATTCAACAACAAATTTTGAAGCTAATCAGTTGAACCTTATCCAATGCAATTATAATGATACGCCATTTTTTCAGTGTGCCGTTTTTGCGATGATTGGACAAGACATCAAAAGAGAACCTGAAACAAAATGAAAAATAACAAAATTATAACAAAGAATTATGAAAACTCCTAGTATCAACGGAAAAAACCAATGTTAAAAAAATCAAAAAGTAATCAAATCTAAGCTAATTTTCACATAAGAAGACAGCTACAATTTTACTCAGACTACGAAGAAAAATTGCAACGACAAAATTGAAAGTGGCAAATCTTAAAATAAAATATTTTATAGACAAAGTTTTTAAAACCGTAAGACTTAGCAACCAGCAACCGTAAGTTTCCAAGTTAAAAATTGAAAATAGTTTAACTTGGTGCGGTTGAGGAGGCCAATTGTACGTGTATTTAGTGAGACTGAGTCAAAAAACTACAAGTTAACACTGAATACCGCAGAACTCAAAAACTCACAAATAAGTTCATGCAAATTATGCTGAATTAAAAAAAAACAATGTGTTTTTTGCTGAAGTTATATTGTATCCTTTTTATTGGCCTCCAACTGCAAGTAAATTTGAGCTGTCAATAATTAGTAATTGATATGAAATCTTTTTTTGAATTGTGACCAACATGAAATCAAACCAGTAAAAGTATTTCAAAAAAGTATTTGAGCGCCCTATTCTAATCCAACAATTTTGGAGAAATAACTAGACTAAAATTGTTTTTTTACTTGCTGCTTGTCGTTTAAAAAAGTTCCAGATGTAACCAATTTGGCCAATTTGACCAAACATTTATATTAAATTTTTATGATGCCTTTTGGATACTTCGTAAAAAAACGAATGATGGCAAAACACAACTATGTATAAATTAAAAGCTTTAGATATTTTTTTAAGAGCTACCTATATACCAAATCTCTCAACTGATTTAACAAAATCAGTCGTAAAAGTGAAAAAAATGAACATAATCAAGAAACACAATGATGATTCATTGCACCTTATTGAAACAAAAAGGGACCTCCTATTAATTGAACGTGTAAATGAAAAAAGATACCTTCCTGTATTTGGGATCAAATATGCAAAAAAAATCAAAAAAGTGAAAACCAAAATAAAATTCGCAAATTTTTTCATTGCAAAAATCAACGATGAGACCAAAACTGGTCATGCAATCGCTGCGTGACTGTTTTTTTTATATTTAATGAACAAAAGTAGCTTCAGATAAATGCAAACTAAATCCAATCAATTGCATTTCATTAGAAAGTGATGGATTTTTTTGAGAAAAATTAAAAAGAAAAAAGAAATGAAAGGGCCAAAGTAAATTAAAACTTTTACACATTTTGAATAAAATTAAATTCAAAGTCCTTAAAGCAATTAGCTATCAGTACAAATCATTCATTGGAATTATTTATAGCTTGATACAAAACCATTGAGAGAATTGAGACCAAAATTTCATACGACTAAGAAAATTATCTTTAAGCAAAAATCAAAAAAACTTTAAAATTTTCCAAGAAAATGGTGTGGAAGCCTACAGGATCAATATCTATTCAACAACAAATTTTGAAGCTAATCAGTTGAACCTTATCCAATGCCATTATAATGATACGCCATTTTTTCAGTGTGCCGTTATTGCGATGATTGGACAAGACATCAAAAGAGAACCTGAAACAAAATGAAAAATAACAAAATTATAACAAAGAATTATGAAAACTCCTAGTATCAACGGAAAAAAACCAATGTTAAAAAAATCAAAAAGTAATCAAATCTACGCTAATTTTCACATAAGAAGACAGCTACAATTTTACTCAGACTACGAAGAAAAATTGCAACGACAAAATTGAAAGTGGCAAATCTTAAAATAAAATATTTTATAGACAAAGTTTTTAAAACCGTAAGACTTAGCAACCGTAAGTTTCCAAGTTAAAAATTGAAAATAGTTTAACTTGGTGCGGTTGAGGAGGCCAATTGTACGTGTATTTAGTGAGACTGAGTCAAAAAACTACAAGTTAACACTGAATACCGCAGAACTCAAAAACTCACAAATAAGTTCATGCAAATTATGCTGAATTAAAAAAAAAACAATGTGTTTTTTGCTGAAGTTATATTGTATCCTTTTTATTGGCCTCCAACTGCAAGTAAATTTGAGCTGTCAATAATTAGTAATTGATATGAAATCTTTTTTTGAATTGTGACCAACATGAAATCAAACCAGTAAAAGTATTTCAAAAAAGTATTTGAGCGCCCTATTCTAATCCAACAATTTTGGAGAAATAACTAGACTAAAATTGTTTTTTTACTTGCTGCTTGTTGTTTAAAAAAGTTCCAGATGTAACCAATTTGGCCAATTTGACCAAACATTTATATTAAATTTTTATGATGCCTTTTGGATACTTCGTAAAAAACCGAATGATGGCAAAACACAACTATGTATAAATTAAAAGCTTTAGATATTTTTTTAAGAGCTACCTATATACCAAATCTCTCAACTGATTAAATAGACTCAGTCAAAAATGTAAAAAAATGAACATAATCAGAAAACACAATAATGATTGATTGGACTTTATTGGAACAAAAAGTGATTTCTTATTAATTAAAGGTTTAAAAAAATGATATATTCCTGTAATTGAGATCAAAAATTCAAAAAAATCAGTAGGGAGAAACCCAAATGATATTTCGAAATTTTTTTATTGCAAAAATCAATGATGAGACCACAACTGGCCTTGAAACAGCTACGTGACTGTTAAAAAATATAATTGTTCTATAAGATTGCGTCTTTATTCTTTTGGTAAAAAATTTACAAAAAATCAAATATCAATGTTTAAAAAATTATCATTTTAATTTACCAAAAGAGTGCAAATATGAATTTTCTATAGTAAACGTTTTTTATTAGAAATTGGAGGTGAAATCAGCTCATATCTAAGTAAAAGACGAGTACGATAGCGCTTGTTATGCTTGCACCACTGGTCAAATTGGACAAAGTTGGCCAAACAGGCACGTTTCGTGCCCTTTTTTATGAATAAAACAAGAGAAACTCTGCATTTCCAAAAACTATGAAAAATTCATACACCAAAAAAACCTGAACCTAATCAATTACACTTTGTGAACGCCATTTAAGGGGTATTTAACTTGTTATTAATGTGCCCGTAATGTGATGATTTAACAGGACATCAAAAGAGAATCTCAAAAAAGGGAAAGAGTAAAAAAAAATACAAAAAATAAGAAAAATCTTAGTAACAACGCCAAGAAAACCATTGTTTGAAAAATCAAAAAACAATCAAGACTACACTACAAACACTACAATTCAATGGAAAAAGAAGGCAACGCTCTTTTTGCTGAGTCTTTGCTAAAAATTTGCAGAAATAAAATTAAAACTGGCAAATCTCAAAAACTCTTTTTTTTCGGAAAAATTTCTTTTAATTTCCTAAAACATAGCAACCGTAAGGTTTTTACCAAAACCTGTTAATAGTTGAAATTGATACTGCAGAGGAGATAAAAATTGGTCTTGCCCTTGCTGCTTGACCAAAAAATGTTCCCAATTTTACCGAATTGACCAAAAAAAATTATAATTAAAATATACGATGATATTTGGATACTTGTCGGCAGAAATTAAATTTTAGCAAAACACCATTATTTATCAAATAAAAGCATCAGATAGTCTTCGTAATAGCTCTTTACATATCGAATCTGTCAATTAATTGATTAGACTCAGTCATAAGACTACAAAGCTGAACTACAAAACCGAAATCAAAAACACAAAAATTTTGGTTGTCTGGACCTAATTGGAACAATATGGACCTCACAATAATTGAACCTTTAGATGAAAAAAGATTTTTGCCTTTAATTGGGTTGAAGAGATGCAAAAATTAAATCAAATTGAACAGATGCAAAAAAATTCTGCATACTTTTTATTGTAAAAATCAACGATGAGAAAAAAACAACAAAACTGGCCGTGCTATCGCTGAGTGGCTGTTAAAAAACACAATTAATCTAAAAGATTGCGTAAGAAATTTTTTGGTAAAATTCCTTAATGTATAAAAAACGGACCATGCTTTTTTTTTTGAATAAATATCTGTTTAATTTACCGAAAGGACTCAAAAATGTTTCTTTTTCAAAATCAAAATAATATCTTAGGAATTGGAGGCACAATCAGCCCATGTCTAAGTAAAAGGAGATTACGACAGCAGTTTCTATATCTGCACCACCGGTAAAACTGGTCAAACTGGGCCAATTAGGCATATTTCATGCAATTTTTCGGATTAAAAAGAACAAGTGCTGCATTTTCAAAAAATTTAGCTCAGAGTTCCGTAGAAACAATTGGTTCAAACAATCTCCCAAATCTTCTCTGTCTTTACACGTAAATCCAACCCGACTATCGTATATAACTTTTATCATATTTCGGCAAAAATTGATCTAAATTTAAGTAAAATAAACGAAAAATGTGAACAAAACAACGGAAGTTAGACGAAATTTAAAAATCTTTTCATTTTTTTGAAATTCTACGCTTGACAAACTTTGTGATGATACCCCTCACAATCCTGTACGATGAACAAATCAATCGGAGAAAATTGACTGAACAAAAAATCAGTTGAGTATATAGTTCGTCCCTCCAATAAAGTGGGTCGGAACAAAACGCGCTAGTGTGCTCATGTGGTCACTCAATGTGGTCGATCAACAGTATGGTTTGAACTAGCAATATAGCCTGAAGTGTTCTTTTTTGTAGTCGAAAGTAACCGATTCGTTATAAGTGACAATAGGACGAAGAGATGAAAAGTAAACAAAAGTTGATGAAAGCTCGAGCAAAAACGGTAAGAATATCGATTTTCCGATTGATTATGTTCATTAAGAGCTTTCAAAAATTAGTTCCTTACACAATAAGCATCGATCAACAGAAATTGGTTCAACACAAAAATCCCTGTAGGGGCTGTAATGTGGCCAAGTATAACATTTTTCCTGGAAATTCCCCCGTTAATAACATGTTTTCGATAGCGTAGACTGGATAAATTAGGTGACGCCATTAACAATGGTTTGTAGCCAACTATGGGGCGGCAAAATCATTTTTTCCATTACTCCAGTATTGAGTGAGCTAAAGATAATTATATATTTGATTTTATTCTCAACCGGGGCTCTGGTTATGAAACTGATTCGAGATGTCCCTTCTGTTAAAGTTTGTTGGACTGTAGTGTGTTGTGTGATATAACTTACCACTCTGGGAGGTTTCATGGCATTTGAGTGAGGGTTATGGACGTTGAGTACCATGACTGTGGCCACTAGAGACATGGCAACCATGCTAATTGATATCAGATAGTATTCACCTAAAATCAAACCACACACAAAGTTAAATTGAGAGTTCGAGTGAAATTTATTGACATCGATATTCCTTTTTGCCATGAAGACCTCTATTCATCAAAAAGCCGTCCAGGGCCAAATTCTCTTCAAATCATTAATTAGCGCGCCACCATATCAACTTTTCTATTGGTAAACAATTGTTACCAACATAATTACCCATCGGTTCGTTAAGTTACCCGGTTTAGTGAAAACGGATCAAAATCCATTACTCAAATTTGTATAGCAACAGGAAAGAGCAGACACATTCCATTTCTTAGAGATCGAAGAGATATGATCTACCGATGAGACCAACGGCAACATAGGTAGCATGTTAAGTATGTAGACGTGTACCAATGATTGGTGTTTCGAGGGACGTGGCTGGCATCATTTCTGCCACGAGGAGGAGGTTGACACAGAGTGCGAGGAACACTGTGATTGACAGTCCTATCTTCTCACCACTCTCTGGGGGCAGCAGGAACACCAATGTCGCCAACAGACTACAACATATTACCAAAAAACGTACATACGTACATGTGCTTTGAGTCCTGACAATTATGTTCTAGCTGACTGTGACCAGTAGTTAAATATACTAAGGTGCCATTCAAAGTAGATCAGTGACACTTTTTCTTTGAAAAATTTTCAACTACAAATTCCGAGACCTTAGTTTGGTGCAACCGTGCACCAAACATATCAAATTGATTAAATATATTTAACAGTTCAGCCTCGATCAGATGCCCAGATTAGCATCACTTTGGGCCACATTTTTTCTCTTGGCACTTCCAAAGGAAGTTACATTTGATAGTAAAGGTAAATATAGGATCCTAAACCACTTCGGCATCGTTCGCTCACTCCGCTTACCTAACCTCGTTCTTTAGAAACCTATATTTACCAAAATCAAGTTTAATCGAATTTTGATGTTGGGAGACTGTGAATGATCGACAATTATATATGAGCGCAATTTTTGAAACAACTCAATGAAGAAAAAACGATTAGCAAAAAAATAATCTAAACAGAAGAGAGCTGTAAATGTTTTATTTCACATACTTGCTCTAAAATTGGTTATATTGTGTGCAAAATCTTTCAATCTAAGCAAATTTAAAACAAAGAAGTGCCCTATAAAGACACCTTTTTATAATTTTTTTGGCATGCATGCAAATGAAAAATAGACGATAATACGATAATGATGGCAGTACATGGAATCAAATTCATTAAGAAGACCTACAGAAATCTGACACATAATGAACATAAATCTGTATAAACAATATTACAAATTCAAACGCTTACAAATCGTTTAACCTGCAAAATAAATTGACCAAAAACCCAAAAATTATAGTTTGATGAATGCTTAGTTTTATAAAGACAAAAAAATCGAGAGGGTACGACGTCGCGGGTTTTCTCAAGATAAAACAAATAAGCTAATGGTGCGCGTGTATCACTCGAATCTTTAATAAGCCTGCTAGGAAAATTGGCCGACAGGGCGTTTAGCCGACAAGGAAAAAATGAGAAATTTAGCCGACAGTTTTATCATAATCGTTCAAAAGAAGTCTCGATAGTCCATAAATCAGTAGTTCGTTGGGCCATTATCTTTGGTGTGCGGTCGGGTAGCGCTCCACTCGGCCTCTCCATAGCCGACGGGGGAGAACGGGGGGGGGGGGGGGGGAGGGAGGTTGCGACTACAGAGAGACCTTCGTTACGCTAGTTGACGGTATATTTTATATTTGTCAGCTATTGAAATAGTGATTTAAATTGGCCAATCACAGCTTGAGAATTAATTTTATCGCTCATTTTTTTAAAAACTGTTTGCTAAATTTCTCATTTTTCGGTTTTCAACTAAACGCCCTGTTGGCCATTACGGCGGCCACCATTGTTAATGTATGTACAATCAAGTTCAATCAATTTAAAAGACATCAATAAGTAAAAGAGAAAGTTCAATTTGGGAAAGATTTTATGATTATAGTTTACAGAGTTTTTCCTTTAAAAACCAATTGATTGCTCTTGTTGCTGGGAGCCAATTCAAGCCCCGGGAAGGGCTTCTGCTGGCTCTGCTTGCTTTTATTCTTTTTCTTGGTCGGCCAATACCCCGGCCACCCTTTCTAAGACTCCGATTCCGCAATTATAATCTATTTTCGTAAGCCATAAATGTTAGAGATGGATTTTCGTTGACTATTATAAAGTTTCAGCTGTGCCCCTGATTGGCCATTTAAGCGGTGCTATACTAATGCTTGGCAAGTACAAAATGAATATTCAACATTGAATAAAAACAATTGAGAAAAAAACATGTAATTATTTTTGACATGTATCCAATAAAGATACAGATCAAATAAACAGAAAACTTTTTTCACACTAAATAATTTTGGTTAAATGCCAGCAACTCAGTGTGTTTAATATACTGATATTCTTTCGTTTATTTTTATTGGCATATTTTAGTAACGAGAGTAGGTATCAAATTTGTAGCATACTTTTACCCAATGTGAGTTTCTATTACAAAAATTTGCATTTGAAGTGCTCAAACTTGTAAAGTGACTCTATGATTGTTTAATATAATTTTGCTTACAATTTTTAAGGATTTATGCTGTCTGTGGTTGATAAAAGGCCCTAAGTAACACGATATAGATTTATATGGAACGATCAAGTACCGGAGGATAGAATGAAGCAGGTGTTGAAAATTAGCCGAACTAATTGAACCAAATTTAAATAATTTCATCACGCTCCTTTTGAATTCTCAACGGTTCGAATGTTTTCATGACACATGACAAAATAAAAGCGGTAGATTTAAACACTTAAAAATTAGCAATTCCAACATAGTTAAAACAATTCTGCAAAGAAGCTGAAAAATTGTTCCTGGAGCTTCGATAAAACTTTTCTGATGAATTTTTGTGTGTTTTTAGAAGAAAAAGAACTAACGAATTAGCACAAGATATTAATATTGCAAATTGTAAACATTGCGGCCCTAAAAATACTATTTCATTGTCTTTAGAATAAAACTCTTTCACTGTAAGAGCAGAAAATAATTCTTTAACTCAAAGCGATAGATAACAGTGATTTCATTATTTCCCAACTACGCAGGACTAATTTCCCAACAAAATGACCCAAATTTTTGTTCCTGAAGCGCCACAATCTTTCTGTAATTTGGAATCACTCAACAAATTGTTACCAAATAGTTGTCCTATGAAATCGTGACTGGGTTAGATTTAACGTTGCCATACTTATGACAAAGTTTAAAAATTCTTTAAAGAGTTATCGGAAGTATTGAACGAAAAAAAACCAATTACTGCAGCCATGACAAACCCTCAAATAAAAAAAAGGATTTGAACAATTTTTTAATAGAGGCAAAATAATCGCCGTTAGTCGGATTTAAGTACATTAAGATGAGATAATTGTTCCAAGCTTTCCCAAAGATCGCTTTTTAATGCACCGTGGAAATATGCAAAACCAGAATCACAGAAAAATCGTGCAGCGATTTTGTAAAAAAGTGACTTTCAGGAAATCGTGACTTAGCCTTTTTCAAGAATAGATAATATTTTCTTTACGTCATCCTTATGACAATTTATAGACATAATTGTGGAATTTATACTGCTCAATTGTCAGCAATTCAACAAAAAGACCATAGAATAAATAGTGGAAATATTTTTTTTACAAAATTAGAGCTTTCATGTCAAGAGACTGAAACAAAATGATCAATCAATTTTGATGGTACCGTTCAAGACTGCAAAACCTCGAAAAGCATACAGCTACGAAATAGTTTTGTAGGTGTTGTTTTGGGCAATTAATGACTATTGAGCTTAAAGTGTTCGATTGTGCGCAAAACCATTTAACTGTTTGCGCGGTATGAGAAAATTGGCCTAAAATAATCTATATGAAGTATATTAAAAAAAATGCTCTTCATCCATATAAAAGAACTAAAAGCCATAAAACAAAATAATAGTAAACGTAAATAAAAACGATGTTGTAAGTAGAATTTACCTAATTCTTTTTTACCCAAATTTTTTTACCCAATGTCATTTTACACACTGCCAACTTTAATTTACACTATTGTTAAACTTACTAGAACAACAAATTAGCCGTTTATTTATTTAAATGGCCCCTGAGACGTGATATGAAACTATCACAAGCAAAAATGGTACTCTAAATTGCTATATAATTAATTGGCTTTGAATTAAATATTTGTGTGTTTTTTTGTGTAATTAAATTTTTATGTTTTTTTTTTAAAAAAGAACTAATGAATTCACAAAAGGCATTAATATACAAAAAATTGTAAACATTGTGGTCCAAAAAATCCTATTTCATGGTCTCTAGAAAAAAACTCTTTCACTGTAAGAGCAGAAATTAATACTTTAACTCTAAACGATAGATAACAGTGAAATCATTATCGCATGAGTTCAAACTTCTCTAAGATCTAGAAAAGAAATTGAGGAAGCAGTCCAATTCAAAGACGTCAGATTGACTTTCCAACAAACTCATTATATCCTTATTACAAAAAACACGTCAATTTTTAGTTAAGTTCCGAATCAGTATTTTTTTTGTCCTAAAAAGTGCTTCATGCTAAAAAGTTAACATCACAAACCGCAAGCTACTCGGTTATTTTTGTATTAACGAGGAACTTTTTCCGTCGACAGATTTTACTGTTAAGGTAGGTCTTTGTTTTTGGTCGCTTAGTTTAAGTGAAGTGAGTCCCACAAAAAAATTGAGGATAAAATTATGCTCGCTCTCTCAATTTAAGATGTATGGATCTAATCTTTATAATAGTGCAAAACTTTGATAGCTAAATTAACAAAAGACAGAAATCATAAGAATCAAACCAGTTCAAAGAGGAATCAAATAAGTGAATCATAAGATAAGTGTATTTGTTTTCACCAATTTTCATTATATTAACTACATTAGCTTCTTCACCTTTAATTTGCCATTGATGCTGCTTTCTGTGAGGTTTTTCTTCGCACAGCAAAGACCGCACATGTGAAAAACAGGTGGTTTTGTAAAAATTAATTTAGTATTTGGAAAAAAGAGCAATAGTTTTTCTAAAGACAAAGCTTGTGGTCCTACAATTTTTTTATACACAATTTTAACGGATCAATGATAACAACTTCTGGGTAATAACTGAAACAATATAATAGACTCAAAGCAACAATGACATTGAGACCTTCTGAAAAGTTCAATTAAAAACTTCTACGCAGGACTAGTTTCCCAACAAAATGACCCACATTTTTGTTCCTGAAGCGCCACAATCTTTCTGTAATTTGGAATTACTCAACAAATTGTTACCAAATAGTTGTCCTATGAAATAGTGACTGGGTTAGATTTAACGTTGCCATACTTATGACAAAGTTTAAAAATTCTTTAAAGAGTTATCGGAAGTATTGAACGAAAAAAAAACCAATTACTGCAGCCATGACAAACCCTCAAATTAAAAAAAGGATTTGAACAATTTTTTTAATAGAGGCAAAATAATCGCCGTTAGTCGGAATTAAGTACATTAAGATGAGATAATTGTTCCAAGATTTCCCAGAGATCGCTTTTTAATGCACCCTTCTTTTGTCTTCTTTTGTCGAATAAACCCTTCTTAATCGCTGATGAATGAAGCACGCACGCTTTAAGACAACAGAAATTCTACGCTAGCAATGGTTTCTCCCCACAAATAATCAATTTGACATACTGTTGTTTTGGCCACCTAAATTATCTACCTGTTGACAAGATAGAAAACACAATTATTGCACTTGTAACATCTCTATAATCTGAAGTTTTTTTATGCTATTAAGATCTCAAAAATAATAAAGTGAAATTACTTCCATTTTTATAGTGCGACCGTGAAACTGTGAAATTTTGTTTTTCTTAGAAAATAGAGAAAGTTGACATAGAGAGTAGAGCAAAACAAATTATCAACAAAAATGGAAAATAGTTAAATTAATCTGAGCGTAATCTGAAATAGACAAACCAAGAAAACTCCCTGTGACCTAAACTTAATCTCAATGGTAGCTTTTAGTTATTTGTTAGCACAAAATAAACAAACTGTTTAACTATATTGCTTGGTATTGCATAATTTTATTAAGTATCTGGCAAACGCTGTTTAAAATATGCCAAAAATGACCGATAGAAATTGAACATTGAATGTATAGAGCGATATAAAATGAGTATAATAAAGCGATGACACTGCCTGGGCATTTAAGTGAAATTTCCTTTTTTTTGTCTGAAACACGAGAGAAATTCTTTCATGTTTTCAAAGAATAAAATCTACAGTTGAATCATTTTTGCAGAACTAATTCGCTCACATTTAGACAATTTTTTCAGAGTAAGAAGTCTCTTCAATAGAAAAAACGACAGCCGTAAATTTTTCTAACTTTGTCTGAGAGCATGAAAGAAAGTCTTGATGAACAAAGTAGTCATGCGTCATATAGCCATCTTTCAAGGAAATAAGAGTGTGTTGCAGACTGTTGCTAAATGTTTTCAGCCTATTTCCCCAGAGCGGACATCAATTAGCCGTATCGCATTTGACAGGAAAAGTGATATTGCTCCACCGACCCTTTTTATCCCCCAACTCTTTCATATGTACTTAGTCTTAGTTGTCCGCCAACTACCGGACAGTGTCTTGGTGCCAAAAAATCGGCCCACAAGTAGAGGATATTGAACTTGGCAGTATTAAGGATATGACAAAGAAAAAATAAATCCTTTTTTATTTGGGATTTAATGCTTGAGTCATGTAATGCAAGAGTTGGTGAGAGGTGTTGATTACATTTGTTGAAATGATTTTCAAGAGATTATTTTTTATCACCTGAAGACGGATTTCCCTTTTGATAACCCTTTGGGCTAAAAGCAATTTGGCTCATCTCACATTCTTTCAATTTTAGGTTATTTAAGCAAAATCATCGACTGGTAGGGCATAAAATATATCACAAATATACACAGAACAAGAAATGGTGTTTATTGGTTATATCGCATGGTTTAGATAGTCTCACCCATTCACACCAGACATCCCAAAATATTTTAGGAAGAAATGGTGGGGGCGATTGATTGATTACAAATAGATTAAGCAGTCATTTTGGACACTTTCACAAATACACCTGAGCCCCGGGGCTATAGAGGAACTGAAATTGATTGGCAATATTTCAAGGGGGTTTAATTTGTGAGCTTTACTCTCAAAGTATTACTTATTTGTCTCAAGAGATATCGTGTATATTTCAGTTCAGTTAAGATTTGACTATTGCAAATGGTCATAAATGATAAATGACTATATTCAGGGTCATTCTACAATCACTGTTCAGGGCACTGCGGCTAAAAAATTTGTTGAGTAAGGAATGAACACACAAAATTACTGCCATTAACGCATTTGAAAGGTATATTGGTTGTTTAGGCTTCTATGAATACGTAAAACGGCTATTGAAACACGTAGCTGGTGCGTACTTTAACTCGAAGCTAAAAAATATGCTGCGTGAAATGAACACCGAATTGTTGTATTGACAAAAAATGAACAGTTTGGATATCAGTATTTAGACCTATCGGTAGTATATAAAATCAGTCAGAATAAGAATCATGTGACTAATACGACAACAGCGAGTCTTTTTTGTTTAAGTGAGTAATAAAAAAAAGTTTAAGTAAAGTAAGGACCTGTTTTTAGTTCGTGATTAAACAAATAACTCATTGTAAGTTGATTAAATTCAGCTTAGATGAATATCCACGAAGAAACTGTTTCAGGGTATCTCAGGGATCATTTCAGTACAAGTCTCGGCAGATCTAAGTCGCTTACATTCTTTGAAGTAAACATTTTTCGAAGATCTCAAATTACAAATTTTTGGAGTTTTTGAAAGGAAAATGAAGTCGCGCGCATGCTCCTATCAATTAACACTTGGTCAAACAGAATCCACGATTTCAAATACAAGTCACTTGCAGTGTGACAAATGAAGACTGAGACAATTAAGTCTCTCGGAGTGATGTTTGAACAAAATTTTCCCATGTCAGTGCAGGTAAATTGAATCTCCTCTAGCTGTTTTCATGAGCTAAGAGATTTCTGAGGCATTAAAACATATCTCCCTCTCTCTCTCTCGAAACAAAAAGAGAACTGAAAATGAGCACCATCTTCGCTACCCGGGTCGAGGTGTCACCGCCATTCAACGCAAAATTATGTTAGATAAGCGGTGAATGCGTGAATTTACAAAAATCAGGCAGTGATTGTTGTGAAAAAACTTAATCAGCTTGTAGCGGTGAAATTACATAAGTTCACCGCTTAACTAAGTGGTGAAGTTACATATATTCACTGCTTAGAAAAAAATCTTAAAATTGTGTGAGATCGGCAGTGAATGACGTGAAATTACATAATTTCACCACTTAACTGCACTTTTTATACTTTCGTTATTTCTTACCTAGTTGTGGGTACTTTTCATTTCACAGGTCAAAAATTTTTAATGACTGCTTCTGAAGTTGAAATTAATTATTTCAACATTTTGAAGCTTTTCAATAAATTGTTCTGCTCTTTTTTATGTTTCAGAAAATTCAATGAAATGAGTTGGCGGATGTTTGTTGCTTTGCCGTCTTTAGAGTGCATAGTTTCCAGATGTTATGGGTTAGAAGTCCAAAAAATTACCTCTGACGTGTTCTGCCCTCAGCCAGCCATGAATTTAGTATTCACCGCTGAATTTAGAGGTGAAACTATATAAATTCACCGCTTGAATATTTTGTTAAAATAGTGTGAGATCAACAGTGAATGCGGTGAAATTACAAAATAGCAACAAGTCTTTTTGTTTTACATTCTAGGTACAAATGGGATACGCCATACCGAGTTTGGTTCAATTTGTAAAATTTTTTGATCCTATGAAAAAGGCATATTTTTAAAATTCGTTATTCGTATCAAAAACTGACATTTGATTTTTTATTCTTTGATCTGCCTGGAGATAGAGTTTGAGCCTCTTTTTTTACCTACTCTTCTTCTCAAAATCTCATATAGTTGTTCGTAACTCCGCCGTAGCCGGTCTTCAACCCGCTTGAGAGAAGGAGGAGGGGAACACACAAAATATACTGGAAAATCTCAAAAAGTTGTTTGTTAGTTCAACTGTTGATTTTTTTCCGACAGTATTTAACCATTTTTAGCTCTCTACTCCAAACGTCCTCAAGGAAAATTTGTAAGATAAGCGGTTAACAGTTAATTTTTTTCACTGCAAATTTTGAACATAATTTTGCGATTAAATGCGATGAAATTATGTAAGTTCACAGCTTGAGTAAGCGATGAACTTTTATAATTTCACCGCATTTCACCACAATTTTATGTTCGAAATTTGCGGTGAAACAAACAACTCTTCACCGCTTATCTAACATATTTTTCTGATATTTTCTTGACCCCGGTAGAATAGACTACTGCAATTCTTTTCTACATGGAATTAACAAAAAAAGCAAAAAAAAACAAGTTTCAAAGTGCGCCAAATGCTGCCACCATATGCATCCTTTGGCTGCGCCAGTTTAATTCCTGCAAGAAAAATTGCTTCAGTTTTCACTGGCCACCTATTCATGAGCAAATTCAGTTCTAAATTCTAACGCTCATTCACAATTCTCTGCACTCCTCTAATAATCAGTGGTACTTCAGCTCTAAGTCTGTTACTAGTCTTTAAGTACTAATTCCGCTCCAATCGCGAAATGATAGTAAGAGGGGGTAACTCAAGTTACGAAAGATTTGCAACGAGAAATCAAATCTTAGTGTACCCGGCCAGGGCTGAAGAGCAATGGAATAATACACTTTTGCGTCTAGAAGGAGTGGATAAACAAAAACTGCAGCTGCTGTAATAGGATATATTTTAGTTATTATAGTGAATAGTAAACTGAATTGGTTCATGGACGGATTGCTAATTTAAGTGACGTATTAGGAAGTTAACCAAATGTAATGACCATGAATGCCTTCAAATAATTTTAGGTCCAATTAAACATCTAGGAACAGGCAGATTAGGGACAAAAACTTTTAGTTTAACGTTTGATTAAAAATTTCTGTGGCAGGAGAAAGAATTAATTTATCGAGACTTTGCTGGCCAGGTCTGATTTTATTGTTTTGCCATTATCATATTTTCATACGATTGCTATTGAAAAACGACAGGCTGATTCTGCAAGTTGCCAACTTCAAGCGTGGAAACCAATTATTCTAATTCTGATAATTTTTTGAGTTTCAAAATAAAAGATCTCTTACTTTTTTAATATAATGATTTCTATTTCTCCTATTAATAGTTCCTTCTTGGATTCGCTGGATAAATATTGATTATGACAATCTGTATTGTAAAGAAGCAGGTATAAGTGGTTTCTTTGATGAGCGTGTAATTTATTTGCTAAGAAATAATTGTTGTTGAGAAAAACAAAACTTTATTCCATTTTTCTCCTGATCTATTTTCGTTCCATTTTTTGTTCCTTCGTCTAATTGTCTGCAGCTTTTTTGAAGATAAAAACTCTAAAAATAAAAGACTTCAATTCTCAACTCTCTATGTATTTTATTAAATAATGAGTTGTTGTTTCAAGAAACAATTTTAAAGCTATATTCCACAAACAATTATATTTTAACTGCTGATGAACAAATTTTGTCTTTCTGTGCAAAACCAAAATAATTGACCGGTCTCATTTTCTTTCAGATAAAGTATGGCGTTATCTTTCTGAAGGTTTTTGTAAGTACTTTAAAGTTCTGTCAAATTCAATAATTTCAATGTAGAATTGTTTTTGATTTTTGAGGTTTGTTGCTCGAATAATAATATTGAACTTCTTCTTGGCGTATTGAAAATAAAAGTACACCAGATAACATCTAGAGTCTTTCATAAAATACCTCAAAAGGTTTTCTTATTTACGTTTACAGGTATATAGCGAACCAAATTAAATTTCTATTTCACAGAAAAAAAAACAACTATTGAGTTATGAAGAAACTATTTGAGATCTTTAATATTTGAGATCTTCAATATTTGAATCTCAAAATTTTCACAGCACAAAGTTTAACATTAGTCAGGTAGGCCCTTTTGTAGGCTACATATATTTATAATTGTGAAGGAGTTTTATTTCTGGGATTTCTAAAAATAATCAGTCGATCAAAAAAGATGAAAAAACCTGTTTACACAGGTTTTTTCACCTGTGTTTACATCGAATTTATTAAATGTCAATGTCATTTCAGATCCTCAGGTTTGTTCTGGATTTGTTGAATAGCAGTTGACGTGGGCATTTCATTGGGGCGCTCAAATCAATTTTCCTCCTGGTTTTTACATTGCCGGCATTGACACAGGAGGTTTTGGACATTTTATTGTCAATTGTATAACCTCGTTTGCTTAATCAGTAAAAAAACCATATGGTTGAAAATTGCATCAACCTGACAACTTCGTTTTTTGTTTTTTTTTAAATTGTGCTTGAGGACTTGTGCTGCTATAAATCTCAATTCCTCAGCCAGACTAATTGAATGTACTTGCTTTTGCCTTTTTTGTTTTACTTTATAAGTTATTTCTGGCATACTATTTAATTTCCTTATTCTAGCGATAAAATTTTTGGCAGGAACATTGCTTGGAATAATGAGAGAAATGCGTCTGTTTGTTTTTGTAATTTAGATAATTGAGTTACAACCATTAAACAACAATTGTTTCACTTTCGAGTATTTTTATTTTCTAAAACAAAATCTCGTAGCTAAAAATAAGTTGAAATGAATTGATTTTAAATTAATGTGAATCCGCTGTATCATTGTTGGTTTATTGTTTTTTCGTTTGTCTAAGTGAAGTATGAAAACATTCTTTTTTAAGAAGTGGTTGTAATTTGTTCAGCAATATTTGCCAATTATTTTTTTACCACAGGTTTTTCCTGACACAAATAGAGAGAGAGAGAGAGAGAGAGAGAGAGAGAGAGAGAGAGAGAGAGAGAGAGAGAGAGAGAGAGAGAGAGAGAGAGTTTAAGAGACATTTAATTTTCAATTGGAATCCACCATTTTGACTTTACAATAGCTAAAAGTCTTTAAATTCTCAATGGGTTATGGACAAAGACTGAAGAAATATAATTAAAACCGTCACTAATGTAAAAAAAAAGTGAAATCTAATTGTTTTATGCGTTGTAGAAACATGTCTGTTTCTTTATATTAGCGTTTCAGGTCTCGAATTCATGGACCAACACTCACATGCATCGTGTGTTGGAATATAGTTATGAAATCAAATCCATTTTGGTTTCTGTGAAAATAAGCCAATTACAAAAAAAAGCAATTAACTTGTTTTTGTTGATCATGAGACAAAAATCGGAGGTAAACGTCTCATTTGTTTGCATCATAAAAATGATATCAAGCAACGAATTTTTAAGGTACACTCCCAATTGAAGATAACAATCACTACTCATAAGTCAGGATCTATTTCGGCCATGATGGAGTCACGACATTTCAAAGAGTCACACGGTTTGATGAGATTTCTTTTCCATTGAACGGGGAGTTTTTTTTTCAGGTGTATCAAAGAACGAATACAAAAATATAGGATAATATGAAATACAGAGACCATTCACTACCTTCGGATTATTGTAATAACATTGCTTATTATTAATTTGAAATGTATGCGTCGTTTTAAACATATGAAAAATTATTGATGAAAGCATCTAAGTTTTTCTAAATTTTGATAGCTGTGTTGAACATCAGAAGGTACTATAAAACGTTTGCGAGCTCAAGTTTTGGGGGTAGAGACCTTTTTTTTACCGCTGGTAGGATTGAATGATTTTAAAAGGAATTGATTGACCTGCACATAAGCACCTTGGCTATTATTTCAATACGTTTATGGTTGAGACAAGCGAGAAATCCCAGGGTGGAAGAGGGAGCGTTTGTTGCTAGACTTTTCATCATAGTTAATGCGACTATTACCATATTTTCTATTTTACTAGTAGGACAAGATAAACAGAACAATAGTCTTAATGATGAATAATTCGCAGAGTGAAAACTTTAAAAAACAACAAAAGTCCAAAATTTACATGTAGATTTAGCTTCTTTAACACTATGAGGACGGTACTAATTCAAATGTTTTTTTCTAGGAGCTAAGAGAAATAAATAGATGTGCAAGCATGTGGTGCAAGCATGTGGCGAAAGTCAAAGGGAAAATTAAGGCTAAAATACTGTTCATTCCTATAATGATAGAATTTATTCAGTGAGTATTGATTAATATTTTTATACTGATAGAAGGAAGTATGTCAAAAAACAAATTTCTGTTTAACAGACCTCCAGGTTTTTAGCCTTCGATGAAGGATGCTGGTGTTATAATTTAGGGCAACTCTAAAAATCAATGAAGGTACTAGGAAAATTGTCTTTTGTTGCATTAAATTGCATTTTCTGTTAGTGTTGAAAATAATAATGGTTCAAAACTCCACTTTTTTTGTTTTTTTATTTCAAGAATTTTCTATGTGCAACAAAAGATTAAGGTACCCTACTGAACAACTGATTTCACTGAGAACTGCCTATCATTTGCGAAATACTAATTATTAAACGCAGAAGATGAACAAGATAACAACGAATTTCTCCTTAGTAATACCTCAAAGTGGTAACTTTATAGAACCAAAGGTCTTGTTCGGTATTCATTCTTCATATAAAGTCAAACTGAAGTCGCAGAAAAAATAAAAGGCAAGTATAGGCCATCCCAAACTGAATATGCTCATGCACAGACAGTCTCAGACTGAAAACTCAGATTTTCATGCTCAGATTTTCGCAAATTCATGTTTAAATTTTCGTGGGTCTATCAGATCTTCCTGCACTCACCAGACAAAACCGTGCGACAAATTTAAAAACTTTGCTGGTTTTATTTGTGCGTTCAAAAGAGTGTATGTTTAGACATTAGTGCGTCTACTTCCGTGCTGATCTTCATTGTTACACAATTAGAATTTGCGGAACCTTTGTGCACTTATCAGTCAAATTCTTGCCACAAATTTTAAGATCTTTGTTCGCTTTTATGCGTTCAGAAGAGTGTATGTTTAGATTTGAATGCGTTCATTTCCATGCTTATCTTCATAGTTATACAATAAGGTTTTAAGCATAAATTATAATACGTTTTTATTTCATACATAGATATCTTAGATTACATTTTGAGACGTACGGCTTTGGCAGTTGAGTCATATAAACAATCAATAAATGTTTTTGAGCTTTCCGAATTAAAAGTTTGCTACTCATTCAGTTAGTCAATCGGCAATTCTCTGTACTTCTACACGTAAAATGGTCCAATACGAGGCAAAATGTAACTTTCTCTGCGTTCGAGGTTTTGCAATTTTTGAACTCAAATGTGTTCACTTTTTCTACATAGAAAGCTTTCACTTGATTAAGCTCTCTAGTGAGAGAGCTGGATCAACCATTATAACAAATGCTTTTCACACTTTTTGTTCAATTGCGAAAATTTTGAGTTCTCAAGGGTCCCTATATTTAAAATTGTGTGCGTTCAGAGTCGCCTATGTGCAAACTTTCGTGCGTTTTGTTCTATACCCAGACCATCTTTTTGCGGCAACCATATTGGTCTGGAAATATCAAGTTTTGGTCTGGGAGCCGGGGCATCTACCTCAAATACATGCACATACCTGTCCATGTGCGTGTGGGATGAGTGGATGGGTGTAGTTGTGTTACCTGATGAGTGCAGTTGGTATGACGATGTTCTTTTCATAAAATTTTGGTCTCCTCTGTAGGTTAACAGAGTAAGTGACGTCAGTGTAGGGAATGTTGTCGTAATACATCCTGTTGCCCACTGCACTGGTCCCTATTAGGTGCCACTCCCCGTTTAGAATAAAGTAGCTGAAATAATAACCAGATAAACAATTGTAATCAAGATTTAATGACGATGAAATGCCCAGTGAAGAAAATAGCTCAACAAATCACATGTCTTACCGTGACATGCAATACCTTCACTTCTTTATTACAAGACATAGGATCCTGGACTCAACACGAAGTCTTAGTCAGCACTGATCTCGAGAAATTGCAAGTCTTTGATCAGTTCTGTATCGGAGCTTAGATCAGGTCAAGATTCACACGTCTTGATTCAAGCCTTAAGTTTTGACTAGTCAAAAATCAGTCAAGTCTTGAATTATGCGGCCAAAACTGAGTCAACTTACAGTAGATTTTAAAATGCTGCTTGAAAAAAAGTTTTTTTTGCTACCAAAAAACCTTAAACCGTTTTTTTCCTTTAAATTTCAAGAGCTTTTAAAAATAAATTAATTGTTTCTGATGAGTTGAAAAAGGCCTTATCAAATAAATAATGCGGAAAACAAAACTAAAGTTCATGAAATTAACTTACTAAGTTCTGAAAGTATTTAAAAAAAGAGTAACAAAAAATTTATCTTCAGTGCTAAATCTGTTTTGATCTAAATTTTATTTCAATAGATATTTTTGATTGCATCTTTTACGTTTTGCAATTGATGAAATTCTTTTGCCGTCTACCAGAAAAAAAATGTTTCACATTACAGTGCAGAGGTATACCCCAAAATTTCAACCTTAGTAAAATTGGCTCGAAAATTAGTTACATAAAATGAACGAAATTAGAAGACATCCTTTCTATCTTACTTTTCGCAAAAGGGGCTCCGCCAATTTTGCGAAAAAAAAGAACATTCGATGCCAAAAGAGGTAACAAGTCTTGTAGCACGTTTCCGCTCAATTTAGGTATCTATTATTCGGGCGCATTTTGAACATGCAATAAGCACTTTAATAAAGATTTAATTGAAGCCTTTAAAGCTTTAAAGTGCTTTAAATACATGCTACCACGAAAATTGATTTTTTTCCGAAAAATCCCTCGCACATCAAAGACTTTGTATATCAATGTGGGATTGGCCAATTTTAATAAGTAGTAATAAATAGTACTAATGAGTAAAAATAAGTAGTAATAAAGTACTATAAGTAGTAATAAAGTAGTAGTAAAGTACTACTAGTAGTAATAAATTAGGCTTAATTAAAAAAGGTATTAATTAAGTTAGGCTTAATTGCGGATTATATGCGAGATCGAGCTACATTGCGTGCGAAAAATCAATACATAAATGGAGCGGATGCGTGATACAACTCGCGCGAAAAATAGGTTATTAAGTTTGTACTTGTATTCCGCGGCTAAAATTAGGACACTTTTGCGAACACGGGAGATGATATTCCGTTCCATTTTGCTGGTTTCTGCTAAAGTAGCTATTTTCCATAATATTGTACCACTTTCAATGTATTGACATAGTAAAAACGAACACGAGATACAAACATCGGGCATATCTGCCCGTGACGATTTGGGTATACCTCTGCACTGTAATGCAGAAATAATTTGCACTAATTAAAAAAATGCACTTGAAGGATTGCTTTTTTTAAAATAAAAAATTACTGCTGATTGTCTGCTTTTTTGCCGATTAAAAACATTCCTATCCGTGAAACCTTCCACATCTCGAATAATTTTTATTTTATAAATCACTCCAAATGTATTTCCGAAGATTAATCTACACAAGAAACAAGTTACACGTTGCAAATTTTAATTTTTTGAAAAATAAATTATAGATTGGTCGCGATTTTTTTGGTCACATAGGTTGATTGATGATTGACAGTTAGCAAAAATTACGGTAATCTTATCCACAAAAACATTTTTTATAACAAGTTTTGAGGAATAAAAATTGCCCCCCAAATCTACCCAATTGATGTCTTTGTTCCTTTTCAAATTTTTTCTTCGAAATTTTAGTTTTCCCTCTTTTCAAATATTTGAAAAACTAAAATTTGTTAAATAGAATTAAAATTATGTACTCTTTGAATTATACATTGACGCATCTCTTTCTTCTGCGGTGGGTCAACAAAGATTGAAAATTGGCAGGTGCTTTTGGTTTCACAGTTTTTGTAAAAGAGTACGAAAGTTGGAACAAAATTTATCCAAGTACTACTAACATAAATTTTTGATACAAACAATGATTCCAAAGACATAACTTCTTGTCAAAAAATGGAACCTTTAAAAACTGTTTGATAAAGTTTTCCATTAAACATTCATCATTCCTCAAAATATGAGAAGAACAATGCTAAATATACGAAGCATCAGGGATTAGAAGCACCTCAGAGAAAACCCGGGTCACCACTTCTTAGAAGTCAGACAAGGATCATATATGATCTTGATTTTCGATTGACACCGCGCTTCCAATATTCTACGGCTAAATCTTTGACCGGTGAACTCTGACTAAATTAGAGAGCATGTAAAGCAATACCTACTTTATAGATAGTTTGCTTTCGCTTATATAGATAGTTGATATTTATCACTAGCCATGTTAAGTTCATCTGTCGCTTCAAAACCAACTTAAGGAGCCAAAAACGCACAATGTTTGCAAAAGCAATGAAAACAGCGCAGTCGTTTCTATGTTTTTGGAAGTATCCCTTGAATCGAAACTCGTCTCACTCTGTTTTTGCTCGGATATCTTGCATATTCCCGGCTCAATCTTAAGCAGCTTGCGCACGATCAACTTCAGACTAAGAACATCAATTCTTCTTTCTTCTGCAGTCAAGTGACATAATGACAAAGGATGATTTTGAATTTTTAAGCAGTTACAAAATCTATTCCCGCTGCTTTTTAGGGCAAATATTTATTGAGAATCTTATAAATGTCTATCAATCATTTGGTCATATCATCTAAACTTTTGCTTCGAATTTTGATATGAACTATACATAATTCTTAAAATCATCGAAAAGATTACTGTTCTGCATGTATTTTCTCAGAACATATTTGTTCTGATTCTTGTAACCCTTAATCCTTGTAGACCTTATTATAATGAGCCGCAGCTCATGGAACAAAAAAGGTAGTTTTTTCATTGAAACCTTAGGTAAAATCATTTCTTTTTATTATTGTTTACAGTTCTCCTAGTTTGAACCAAAGTCCTTATCACTGACAAGAAACAACTGACAGGAAGCGTGATGTCATCAGAACTGCTGATATTATACCACTTTAAATTAGTTTTTGTTGGTTTATTTATTTTGAATAGTCTTCCAAGCTTAGCTCATTTTTTGATTGCACTTGCTTTCCATGAAAAGTATTATTTTATTAGTAACTTTGCTCGTTTTCCATTAAAATCTACAATGGATGCAGTTTTTGTTTGGATGCAATTAAAATACCTTGCAAGCCAAATAGCTTCACTCTTCACGCCTCAACTAATTGAATACCTGTTTTTATTTTTAACTTGAACTGTTATGAAAAGGATGCACTGCCCTGAGTTTAATTGAATAAGCCCCACAAAGACCATAAACGTTTATTATTCAGAGTAGGCAAGTGTAGCTACTCGGACAATGAACTTTTAAATGAATAACTCAAGCAATTTTTAATAAAAATCAACAACAAATAACAATTGCAGGCTCTCTGCCTCTTTTTAAATATCAATTTCCCCCTTCTACCCCTTTTGAACCCTTTGACCCCTTACTTCTACTCATCCTTAAAGCGGGCGTCTTAAATAATATTTATTTAAAGCATCATATATATATTTATATATATATATATATATATATATATATATATATATATATATATATAATAAAACTTCACTTTTTAAATTTTTGTCCAAAATTCAAAAACTATTCGGAAACATTTAGGGAAAATAATCAAAACAAAAAAAAATTGATCCACTTTGCAACAGAAAACGTCAAAGCTCTGTTAGTCTCCGCATTGTTTCCTGTCGTCAATTTAGGTGATTTTTCTAGGTGAACAGAATTGTTTATTTTTTAAGTTCTAATTAGTTCAACTGTTATCTTCGGGTAAAAAAATTTTCACTTAATGAAAAATTATTGCCCACTTTTGGTGGTTACAAAAGTGAAAATGCGGAGCTGTTTTCTTCCGACCCATCTTTGGTGTAGGAGGACCTCTATACCCAAATGGGCCTTTTTTGTTCAGTCAATTTTGGCCGATCGATATATTCATCTTAGAGAACTGTGAGTGGTATCATTAGAAAGCCCGCCCAGCGTAGAAATTAAAATTAAGAAGATTTTTTCGGTTTTAGTTTTTTCAACGGAGTTGTTGTAGTTTAAGTTTTTCTGTACATTTGACTAGTTTCTGTTGAGAATTTTGCCTGCAAAATGCTAAAATGATTTGAATATTATTTAAATTTTATTGACACAATAAATAAAGTTGCTGAACAATTTGATCCAAAATTTGTGCTTATTTCTTGGCGCAATTTTTCGAAATTCAGGCTTTTTTCATCGAAATGCACTTCTATTGAACTTTTTGTGAAAATTAGCAGGAAGTGCAGGCGTAAAAACTGCTGACACAGAAGATGAATAATTTTTCTTTCGCTTGCTTTCAGAGTGTTCTGACTTTTAGTATTTGGCGATTTTTTCCAATTTAAATAGATAATCATAACAAATAAATCAATTTTTTCGATAAATGACTTTGTACGTCAAATTATGAAATGGCTAGCAGTTGGAACAATTACCTGTTTATGTAGTTTGAAAGCAAAAATAGGCCTAGTTTGATCTATTCGTATCAGTTGTTGATTCGAATAGCATAGCTTGTTGATTTAATTTCTTTTCCTGAAATTGTTCTGTCAAGTTAGCGACCCGAGCCCAAATGCTCAATGGTTGCATATGCGATGAAAACAGAGCAGTCGTTTCTATGTTTTTGGTAGAGTAGAATCTCTTACTGAAATTCGGCTCACTCTGTTTTTGCTCTCATATTTTGCATATTCTGAGGTCATTTTTAAGCAGCTTGAAGAGGATCAACTTCAATCTAAGAACATCAATTCTTTATTCTTCTGCAGTAAAGTGACATAGTTTGGTTCGATGAAAACCTACTTGCACATAGACACAAATATTGAGGTTATATAGCCGTTTCGAGATGGTTTGCAAAAGATGATTTTGAATTTTTAAGCTGCTACAAAATTTAGTCCCGCTGCTTTTTAGGGCAAATATTTGTTGAGAATTATAAATGACTATAAATCAGATAACTTCATCGGACATTTTGCTTCGATTTTCGATATGGAAAACATATGTTTTTAAATACTTCGAAAACATTAGTGCTCTGCTTGTATTTTCTCAACTTGACCAGGATCAACTCTATGCAGATTGAGCAGGATCAATTTCAGGCTAAGAACATCAATTTTTTTACAACTAAGCGACATTTTTTGGTCCAATGAAAAACTACGTGGACCTAGACAGAAAAATTGAGATTAGCTGCTCGTTTCGAGATGGTCGGCAAAATAATGAAATCTCAAGCAATTGTAAAATCTAATCCCGCGGTTTTACGGAGCAAACGGTTTTTGGCAATCTAATAATTGATTATCAATCACTTGAAAGTTCAGCTATCATTTGGCTTCGAATTTTGATATGAACTATGTATATTTCTTGAAACCATAAAAAATTAGTGTTCTACTGGTATTTTCTCAGAACATATTTTTTCTGATTCTTTTAAACTTTCTCATGTATTATTTTATTTTTTATTGTCGGTTTTTAACGTCAAAAACATTCTCCCTCGTGCATAGACTTAATGGAAGAAAACATGGATTTCATCGATCAAAAACTTTGTTCAGTCAATTTGACCCATCGATAAACTTTTGTTAGAAAACTCATTCAGCGTAGAATGTAAAACTAAAAAGATTTTTCTGAAATTAGGTTTTTCCAAGGAGTTTTTGAAGGTTAAGTTTTTCTGTACTTTTGGCCAATTTCTGTTGTCAATTTCGCTTGAAAAGTGCAAAAATTGTTGAAAAGATGGTTAGGGAATTGAAAATAAAATTAATTTTACGGACACAAAAAAATGCTACTGAATAATTTGATTTGAATAAATGCTTAGTTTTTGGGACAATTCTTTGAAATTCAGCCTGTTTTCGATCAAAATTGCACTTCTAAAGAACATTTGTTGTAAATTAGTGGGAACTGCAGGCATAAAAACTGCTGATTAGTAAGATGACTAGTTTTAACTTCTCTTTTTTAGAGTATTTTGGCATTGAATATTTGGTATTTTTTCCAATTTAACTCAATAATCGTCACAAATAAATCAATTCTTTGATAAAGTGACTTTAATCGACAACCTATAAGTTTGGCTAGAAATTGACAAAACTACTTGTCCTTAAAGTAAAAAATTAGCTTTAGTTTGATCTATTGGTATGTGTTGTTGTTTTGAAATGTATAGATCGTTGTTTTCTTCTCTTCTCTCAAAAAATTCATTTTCGTTTTTTTTGTGTTTCTTTTAAGTTAACTACCGGAATGATAAAAACGCAATGTTTTTTTCATTTCTTTCCCAAATACCAGCAGATCTGCTTCATTTGAAAGCAGCATTTACCATTAATGCAGTTAGAAGCTCAAATTTCTTTTTGATTTTGCCATATTCTGGATAATGACAGATAACAAGCTGCCTCTGTAGATAGAAATTAACCTATTTGAGAATGAAAATCTGGCTTTGAGGTTTCTGTCTTTGATTCTACAATTTTCATTAAAAATTTTTGTTAATAAGAAATTTTTCTCAAAATTGAGTTCAGTTTTTGTGTCTTGTTCTATTAGAAATCCAATTGCCGTTGACATTTCAAGACCCATTGGCGCTGATTTCAAGACCATATATATATATATATTAATATATATATGTGTGTGTATATATACTTCTACATATATTTTATATATATATATATATAATTTAGTATAGTTAATAACCTAAGATTCTATTGGTTTGGACACTGATTTGCAGCAAATTTTTATTTGGTTTTTTCGTTGTTTTATGTATTGGGTTTTTCTTTGTTACACGTAATCTGGATAATGAGAAGTTTCATTTGCCTATTTTGGAGTCGTATATGAATCTAATTAAAGGTTTCAGTTGATATCTGATTGTTTTCATTACTTTAAAATTTATTCTTTTTTAATTTTCCATTTTGGGTTCTTCATTTTCGGCCTGTACCCAGTCAAGGTAAATGTTCCGCCTGCTGAAAGGCAAGTTCTTCATCTGTTTTATTGAAAAACAAGTTAATTTGTTTTTTTTTAGTTTTTAGGCAATGCTATTTCGATATCGTTAAGTGTTTTTTTTAAATACACTGAATGTTGGTCATGTTTAAAGTTTGTTCTTCTTTTTTTGATTTTTGGTTGTCTTGTCGCGTAGTCTTTTCAATGGCATATCTCAACGTCTCTTTTTAAAAGCATTGCTTAAATCGTTGAATGGTTTCACATTAATTCGTTTTTTTTTAATTCATACACCAATAAATTTCAAAATAAACGTAATTTTTTTTGGAAAATTTTCTACCTCTTCCTTTTTGAAAGACTATTAAACCACGAATGTGGATGAGTGGGGGCAAAACATTATGTGCAAACATTATGGGCGAAACATTATCGAGTCTCCTTGTTTGCTTTCATTTTCATCATTGATAAAGAATCATCTTAATATTATAATTTGTTGGCGCTTCGGGGTGGCCTGAAATGAGACACTAATCGGCTTAAAAGTGAAATTATAGTTTAATCAATAAAAAAAATGAATTACTTGAAAAAAAACTAGTTTTTTTTTAAAAAAAAAACGACGGACTATTTTTATGAAATAAATATCCCTTTCTCGTTTTCATCAACAGAGAATCACAAATCAATGAATTCTCACGCATCTCAATTTTCTAAGTAGCTGCATAAATCTAGCCAACATTGATCAAGTTTCGGTCCAGTTCAAGCCATATCGTTAGGTTTGCTGTTAGGTTAAATAGAGCAATAAAGCGAGATAAGTATTGCGTAATTCTACGGGATAAATTTCAACTATGTTAACCGCATGAATATAATAAATCAACAATCAAAATCCAGTGCTTTTAAATGCGTCTAAATTGTTGCAAAATGATTAAAAAATTTCAAAAACGTTCAGTTATTCTAATCTTTTTTATATTATAGTTTATCTTTATTTATTATATAAGTTTTTTAAAGCAGAAAATGACTAGTGTACATGTTCTTTTACTTTTTCATTTTTATCTACGTTAGAACGTTAAATGTTTTGGTACTACTTTTCTTAGTCTCTACTTGCAGCGCTAAATCAAAATCACCAAATATCCTCTGTAAGTTTTTGCGAATAAATAAGTTAAAGGTCAGTTGATCTGTAACTCTATATCACTGTGTCAAAGTAATTTATAATGCCTTCAAGACGGATCACTCATCTTTACTGCAGAATACGAGAAACAAAGCAATGACGAAATGCTGCATAGATTATTTTTGTGTAAAGAACCATATCTTTTTTAACTCAAAAAAACAATGGCCAATCGTATTCCTCAATAAAGCAATTTTAGAGGATGGGGTTCAAATTGCCGCAAATTTTTTCCTAAATAGGAACGAAAGCGTTAAAATTTTACTCTCGCATCAATTTCCTTCAAGCAAAGTTGAAAAATACAGTTTTCCTAAACTGAAGCTAAAGTCGTTTAAAAAAGTGGTGCCCTATCCAGAAAGTTTATCTGCAGAGCGATAAAAGGCTATTTTAGTGGGAGAATTATTTATAGAATACAGAAATTTTTGAGCTAATATTATAATGTAAATTAATCGAATCCAATAATTAATCGAATGCGAATTAAGTTTTTTGAAGCATACTTATTGTAGCGACAGGTATGTGATATATTTGATATAAAATTAGGTGTCTGATATCTCTTATTTACTTTTAGTGAAACGTCTTATACGATTTAAATTGTATTAATAGTTTAATTCCAATGTTTTGTATTCGGATATCTTTTTGTATTCGAAATCAAGAATATGTTTATATGACTCATGACCAGTGTGTATTAGTTTGTTTTCAAGCGCTTGATGAAAGCTTTAACCAGTCCGAGAACAATCTAGAAGCTTTAGTTACGCATGTTAAAAGGTCCATTTTTCAGAGAGCCCTGCAGAAATTTTGAGATTGGCAAAATTTCAGATTTCAAATTCAGCTCGGAATTCAGCCAACTTTTGTTAAAATTTCTTGAGAATTCTGCATAACTTTGATAGTTCGCATTTGTATTCTAGATTTGAAGGATGTTTGAATTTTGTTCACAGTGAGTCGATGAACTATTAATATGTATATACTAAACAGCGCTGTTAGTTTGAGTAGTGTCAATTATATTTACTTTTATGTCAAAAAAATGAAAAAATACGAGAGATAAGCTGGAGAAAAGAAACAGTTATTTTTGTTCTGACCCCTTTTATAGGGGGAAGAAATATATACTCAAATGGCTTTTTTTCAGTCATATTTGGCCGCTCGATATATTTGTCGTTCAGAAATGTGAGAGGTATCATTTAAAAGCTCGTACAGTGTAGAATTCGAAACTGAACAAATTTTTATGAATTTCGTTTTCTTCGAAGAGTTATAGGGGTTTGAAGTTGTGTGTGAACACGTTATATTTGGAATGATTTTGTTCACTTTTAGGGGAATTTTCATTCAAATTAAGACTTTCTACTAAAAAATTAATTCAAAATTACATTTTTTGCTACAAAATCAATCAATTTTGAGGCATACTTATTGTACCGACAGGTATGTGATATATTTGATATAAAATTAAGTGTCTGATATCTCTTATTTACTTTTTGTGAAACCTCTTATACGATATAATTTGTATTAATAGTTTCATTCCAATGTTTTGTATTCGGATATCTTTTTGTATTCGAAATCAAGAATATGCTTTTATGACTCATGACCATTGTGTATTAGTTTGTTTTCAAGCGCTTGATGAAAGCTTTAATCAGTCCGAGAACAATCTAGAAGCTTTAGTTACGCATGTTAAAAGGTTCATTTTTCAGAGAGCCCTGCAGAAATTTTGAGATTGGCAAAATTTCAGATTTCAAATTCAGCTCGGAATTCAGCCAACTTTTGTTAAAATTTCTTGAGAATTCTGCATAACTTTGATAGTTCGCATTTGTATTCTAGATTTGAAGGATGTTTGAATTTTGTTCACAGTGAGTCGATGAACTATTAATATGTATATACTAAACAGCGCTGTTAGTTTGAGTAGTGTCAATTATATTTACTTTTATGTCAAAAAAATGAAAAAATACGAGATATAAGCTGGAGAAAAGAAACAGTTATTTTTGTTCTGACCCCTTTTTTAGGGGGAAGAAATATATACTCAAATGGCTTTTTTGTTCAGTCATATTTGGCCGCTCGATATATTTGTCGTTCAGAAATGTGAGAGGTATCATTTAAAAGCTCGTACAGTGTAGAATTCGAAACTGAACAAATTTTTATGAATTTCATTTTCTTCGAAGAGTTATCGGGGTTTAAAGTTTTGTTTGAACACGTTATATTTGGAATTTTTTCGTTCACTTTTAGGGGAATTTTCATTCAAATTAAGACTTTCTACTGAAAAATTAATTCAAAATTACATTTTTTGCTACAAAATCAATCAATTTTGAGGCATATTTACTGTAGCGACAGGTATGTGATTTATTTGATATAAAATTAGGTGTCTGATCTCTCTTATTTACTTTTTGTGAAACCTCTTATACGATTTAATTTGTATTAATAGTTTCATTCCAATGTTTTGTATTCTGATATCTTTTTGTATTCGAAATCAAGAATATGCTTATATGACTCATGACCAGTGTGTATTAGTTTGTTTTCAAGCGCTTGATGAAAGCTTTAATTAGTCCGAGAACAATCTAGAAGCTTTAGTTACGCATGTTAAAAGGTTCATTTTTCAGAGAGCCCTGCAGAAATTTTGAGATTGGCAAAACTTCAGATTTCAAATTCAGCTCTGAATTCAGCCAACTTTTGTTAAAATTTCCTGAGAACTCTGCATAACTTTGATAGTTCGCATTTGTATTCCAGATTTGAAGGACGTTTGACTTTTGTTCACTGTGAGTCGATGAACTATTAATATGTATATACTAAACAGCGATGTTGGTTTGAGTAGCTTTCTCCCATTAAAATATAAATGGCCAACCCAAGTCTAAAACATTTGAATCAAATCAATTTACGAAAATTTACCAAAACAAAGATAACGAAAATTCCAGGGGTCCAAAATAAAATTGCCTGTGGTTTGAAAAAATCCTCAATTTTCATATGGATTTATTATACTATCAAACCCGTTTTATTCAACTTATTAGCAATGATGATTTGTTTTTTTAAAATAATTTGAGCTGATGAGAATTTTTCGGTTAATCGATATTGTTGAAAAAGACGTCAAACTAAAGACTTTGTCAATTGTACATATTGATTTTACTTAATAGCATGAAAGTTGGGAAGAAATTGCGGTCTCAAACCTATAAATAAATGCAAGCTCATCAAAACACAAGAAATTTGAGGGTGTTGGTGGCGGGAGACTAAAGCATAAAATTTGATTAAATTATTGAATAGTGGCGACAAAGCACATGGGAATAATTGATAAGGAAAAGACAAGCAAGCAACCTTTTGATTAAAAATGAACAGTGTGTGGAGAGAATAATTGATTGGAATAGCTGCCTATCGCCATGGGCACTCCATAAAAATCAATGCTGACACCACATTTTGAAGCCTCATGCGCGACCAACAATGACATTTAACAAATCAAGACTTCTTTATGTAGAAGAACAGATTCTCTATAGATCTACTCCTATGATTTCGATCTATGACGAAAGATTCTTTGAGCCGATAGGATGACTAAAATTGAGAAACAAAAATTCTATGAGAAACAAAGAGCCGCGCGTGAGTCATTGCACATACGCAAGAACTCCAACATTCTTGTTGACCATTCAAAACTCTCAGCTTTTTTCAGAATTGTGGCAAAGCCAAGAATCGAACTGACTTCATAAAGAACAGAATTTTGTGTCAGTGAAACGATAATAAAGGAACCGAACCAAACACGAAAGATTTGAACTATATTTGATTGAGTTCCTATTCAATTAGTTCGTCTATCAAACTTTTTAAGCTTTTCTTGTTACTTGTTTATGTCTGCTGAACTACTGTTAAAGGATTGATATTGTTGTTCACCGCTTTCCAATAGCAGGCTTTTCAATTAGTTTGTCAGAAAAGTATATATTTGATCTAAAACTGATACTTGCTTGTGGGATGACAGGCAAATGAACGCAATATGACAGTTTTTAAACTTACATGTCTATGGGTTTTGTACTTTTTATAGGTATGCTATCTTTTACAACTATGAATGAGATTTCTCGTGGAGTTTTATATATGAGCAAATATAAAACTCTTCTGGTTGATCACATTCTGACAAATAAAGGTAACTAAAAATACATAGCAAAACAGTGTCAATTATATTTAGCTTTATGTCAAAAAAATGAAAAAATACGAGAGATAAACTGAAGAAAAAAACAGTTATTTTTGTTCTGACCCCTTCTTTAGGGGGAGGAAATATATACTCAAATTGTTTTTTTTTGTTCAGTCATATTTGGCCGCTCGATATATTTGTCGTTCAGAAATGTGAGAGGTATCATTTAAAAGCTCGTACAGTGTAGAATTCGAAACTGAACAAATTTTTATGAATTTCATTTTCTTCGAAGAGTTATCGGGGTTTAAATTTTTGTTTGAACACGTTATATTTGGAATTTTTTCGTTCACTTTTAGGGGAATTTTCATTCAAATTAAGACTTTCTACTGAAAAATTAATTCAAAATTACATTTTTTGCTACAAAATCAATCAATTTTGAGGCATATTTACTGTAGCAACAGGTATGTGATTTATTTGATATAAAATTAGGTGTCTGATATCTCTTATTTACTTTTTGTGAAACCTCTTATACGATTTAATTTGTATTAATAGTTTCATTCCAATGTTTTGTATTCTGATATCTTTTTGTATTCGAAATCAAGAATATGCTTATATGACTCATGACCAGTGTGTATTAGTTTGTTTTCAAGCGCTTGATGAAAGCTTTAATTAGTCCGAGAACAATCTAGAAGCTTTAGTTACGCATGTTAAAAGGTTCATTTTTCAGAGAGGTATCATTTAAAAGCTCGTCCAGCGTAGAATTTGAAACTGAACAAATTTTTATGAATTTGGTTTTCTTCGAGGAGTTATTGGGGTTTTAAGTTTTGTGTGAACACGTTATATTTGGAATGATTTTGTTCACTTTTAGGGGAATTTTCATTCAAATTAAGATTTTCTACTAAAAAATTAATTCAAAATTACATTTTTTGCTACAAAATCAAACAGTTTTGTGTTCCTAATAGACGAAAGCAATAAAAAGACCAGTTTTGTTTTTTTACAAAAATGTAATTTAAAAAATCGAATTCTATTTGAGAGCTGTTTTTTTTATAAAACACTTTTCATATTTTTCTTATTTTTTTTCAAGTCGCTTGGAGACTAGTCACTTCTCATATCAAATTCCGTTAACGACAAACATCATATACATTTGAATGATGCCAAATGAACAAATAATTCGTTTTGAAGGAAACGCTAAATTTTTCTATGGATTCGACTGTAAGTTTTCGTAATTTTTAAGGAACTGTTGATTTTCTTTTTTGAGATTTTAGTAAATTTTTGTAGCCCCATGGCAGTTTCGTTGACTACCACTGCAAAAAAGTTCCATAATAGAATCAACTAAAGCTATCTAGTGCTTTGAGTGGACAGCTAGTGACTGTTAAGACTTCAAAAACCAAATTTTTAATTTTTGTTAACAACAATTTATTTTAAGCTATTTTCTGCGTACTTGTTAGTCAATCTCAATTAGGACAAAATCATTTATTTAACTGCAAAAACAATTAAATTTTTTAGCATTTTTATCTACTGTCTTTTTGTTTATGACTTCGTTGCCATGGTTTTCAAAAATTTTTAGATAAAATTTCGGATTTTTTTTATAATTTTGTTTTGTTTTTTGAAATTTTTTTGTTTTATTCTAATGCTGATTACTACACTTGGCTTAGAGAAAGACTTTAAATAATTAAAGACAAAAATATTGGGGAAAAAATTATGGTTTTATTAGCGTTGACACTTTCTTCGGAATCTTTTCTTAAGAACTTTTTGTTTTTGACTGTATTTGTTCACGTTTTCATAGTCACAAGACTGAGTTTGATGGCTTATTGATGATTTATGAAAAACAAATATCATTGTTTTCCCATTGAGGCCAAAATTAGCGTATATTTTGAATTCCCTTAAAAGCCATTGAAGTTAAGGGCTTTGAGACTGCGGGTTTTCTCAAAAATTCTTGTTTTTAATTTATTTGTTCAAAAATGACATTTTCCTGCAGTCATTTTGTTACAATAAAAACAATCCCATTGCTGTAAAAAAATTAAATGGATATAAATTTTTTTTATTGAATAGTGTTTTAAATTAATTCGACACTGATCTCTCTCAATATTTTTGAATTTGACGTTTTTGTCTGTATATTATTCTTCATTTAGACCTATTACTTTTCTGAACGCTGAGAGTTTTCATTGGGTCCTAATTGAAAGCTATATGAACATTTTCAAAGCAGTCGGTGTATAGCAAAAAGTTGTAAAATTTATTATAGTTGTTTTCAATTTTTTCATAAGCATTCCAGTTTTTATTGTTCTTTATGTCAACTTGTAACTCATTCTCTTCATTAAGAGAATGCATCCGCCTCTTGCAATTCAACTTTTAACGTGTTTTTGGAATTTGAAACTATGTTGTAACTTTTATTTGTTTTGTTTGATGGATAATATGTGTTTTTTACATACTTTGTGAGTGGTCAATATTTGTATTTCTTCTTCTCTTCTTCTAACAAATTTGCGTAACAATAGATTCCAATGATTTTCAAATGACGATGAAGTGAAAATATTTAACATTTCAATAAAATTTTAATTGAAGTAGTATAGATAACAATTGAAATTAAAAAAACATAATTCTCAGGTAATAGCTAAGGAATTTATTTACCTAAATGATGTAACTTTTCGCAAATTTTTTGTAATTTTTGAGTTATTCTGCAGCTTTAGTCTGTTTCTATGGCTTAGTCTAATCAAAGAGAACTCTTATTGGTTTCCAAATAACGTTTTAGTAATTGTTTTATGAATTTTTTTGTACAAAACTACTGAGTTTTAATACGTTTGAGTTTGATTGGTTAAAAAATGATAGATTTTTTTTTCTTTTGCTTCAGCTTGGCACCTAGTCTCATTAAACAAAAGGCCCATCAGCTTTGTAATCAAGAAAAATTTAATTCGTGTTTCTAAGGGTTTGTCTGATTTTAATTTGACGTTTTTATTTGGTGCTTTTAAATTTAGATATTGAGTTTTTGCCTTTAAAAATATTCTAAATTTTTGCTCATTTCGTTCTATGTCTTTTTCTTCATTGTCTTGTTAATGGTTGATCTCGTGAGTGCTCTAATGAGGCATGGCATTGTGTATTTCATTTAGTAGTTTTGGTGTGTTACAACGTCTTTAAACTCGAATATATATTTTTTTGATTATCTCTTCATTTGGTTGACAAATAACTCAAAAATGTAGATGAGCTTGAATCGGAACATCATGTTTGAAGGCACTTTAACGAGCTATCTTGTTTTGTGTTATATTCAATGCTGTGAAATTTTGCAGAAGATAATCTAAAATATTATATGATGGAAACTCAGCATTTACTGTTCAAAATCACCTTAAAAATATAGCTCTTATAGTACAAGCTTTCGAGAGAAACATAAACAATTGCAAAAAAATGGAGATTAAAAAATCGGCAGTATCCAAAAACTCAATTTAGTTTCATGATTTCATGACCTAGATAAGAAAATATTACAGTTTAATGAAACAATGCCATTCTTAGAATAAAACGATTAAGTTTTTTTTTTTAATTTTTAATATTTCACTATGCATTGATAATAAAATCAGCGGTGAAATAAATCAGTGATGACGACATAATTCTTTATTAATCCGATTCAATGTTTTGCAAAAGCTGGATATTTTTATGTTGAACTGAAATGTTTTCAAAAGTACTAATGTTGGCTGAGTTTCCGAATAAAACAAACTGTATTTCTTTAAATTCAATCTTTCTAATTTTAAAAGATTCTATTAAATAATACGTTCGAAAAATCAGCAGACATTAGTTTTTTTCCTGTTTGCCATTATCTGACTGTCATTTTAAATTCCCAATATGAAAAACCTGATAAGATATCTTAGATCTTAGACAATGGTAATGTTTGAATGACATGGTTAATTGCTACTTTTTAGTACGGCGGGAAAATCAGTGAGATAGAAAAAAAATTAGGTCACTTTACTCAGATTTCTATGTTAAAACTTTTCCTGATTTCATCGACCTGAAATAGTTTAAGAGTTTTCAAATCACAACCTATTTTGCAGCGACGTAGAGTCTGTGATTGACAGTTTTGTGTGTTTATAATGGTAATAAGTATTTGTCATAACTAATTCCACCTCTTTTAGGTCACATACTCTAATCTAGAGTGAACTCCGTGTCACTTCAACTTAAATTGTCTCTGACACGCGAATAAAAGTGAAAACCAATCATTAATCAAGAAGGGAGTGTGTGTGTGTGTGTGTGTGTGTGTGTGTGTGTGTGTGTGTGTGTGTGTGTGTGTGTGTGTGGTTGTGAGCGTGTGCTTGTGCGTTTTTTCAATCAAGAAGAATTCAAAAGGTCGTATAGCTCAAATTCTCTTATGTTCAACTTGTAGCCGCGAAATGACAGTTATTAATTTTCAGGGTGACCATAAATATTTCATAAATCATCACCAGCATTACATTTGGCATGTTGAGCTTCCATGTGAAAGACGGGCGATGTTTCAATTCATTATTAGCACCATGTTCTTAAAATAAATAAGGGGCAGGAGGAGCTTATTGTTTTTTCCGACCAAATAATTCTACGGCAATTGTGGTTGGGAAATCTAGCGTGACACTCTTACACAATTATCGTCTCTCTCAAGTGTTCACATTCAAGTGCTGATTGCGTAACTTGGGTACTTTTTCAGCTTGATACGCTGAAGAACGGCTGATTTTGACTCCTTCAATTTTCTCTAATCAGTTATGCGATTACTTCACCACCTGAGTAGTGTACGCATCACTTGTGTCAAAACAGTTTAACCCTCCGCTTAAAAGGCGCGCGGAGAAGGGAAGGAGAGAGGAGTTATTCAGTTCTCGTTTTTACCGCATTCGCTCACTCTCTAATACACCAAGAAAACTAATCAGCAATACTTCCCAAGGTTTTTTTGCAGCTACTTTACAAAACATTATCGAAATTGTTGCCATTAGGACAGATCAAACGATATAATCTACCGTTTTAACTATATTTCTGCGTATCTCTGTTCCAAATTTTTCTTCAGCTGCCAGTGTTAGCTAAAAAAATTGGAGCCATAACTTATATCATCAGTCAGATTTGTTCAAAAGCACTGTTTACTTTTTCTCTCCGAAAAAATTGTTCTTAAACGATACCGCAGGGGTTTAAAATGCATTCTTCTGACAACAAAACAACAAACACACCTGCCAGAATACCGAAGGCGACTCGAAGAGTCGTGCAATTTAATCAGTAACCTCTTCTTACCTAAAATTTAAAATATCATATAGAAACAACGGTTTTAAAAATTTGGGACACAACTTTTTGTTTAGGATTCTGGGCAGGCAAGGGCGGTAAGTGGGGGTGCGACGTAGGCGCGGCACGGGGGTTTATACGCGGGCGTTACGGCAGAGTCTGCAGTGTGAATAGGGAGAAGGGACTGTTTTGGGAAGAAAGTTGTGCAAAATATCTTTTTCACCTTGAGTATTATCATCAGTTCCTAAAATCTATCAATTAGTACCTAAACTTTTATTGAAATCCAATAGTCGAAAACAGAAGTCAACGTTATAAAACAGAACTCTATGTTCGCATGTTTAAAAACAAAAGTCAAAAGTTCAAGTCATCAAGAAACTTGCTTCAACTGAAAAGCATAGATGGTAGAAAACTGGATAAAACTCGCGAAATGGTTATTTTTGCCAAATCTCTAAAATTACACGGCCGTATAAAAATATCGTAGAAAAAATAGAAAAAAAATTAATTACCTAATAACCTTATAAGATTTATCGCTAAAAAGCTGTTAATCAGTTTTTGGTTCAGTTGTCCAATGTCTCGCTTGGGGTAGATAAGTGAACTGAAAGGGAGGTTTAGGGTTAGTTAGGTTGGAGGTAGTTAAGTTTAGGGGCAATAAGGCGGGATGTATGTGGGGGCGGAAGTTGAGCGCCGTTGGACAAGGGCAGAAGGGGAAGTGGCTGGTGTGGGGGGAAGGGGTGATGAGTTGCGGCATGCGGGGGGGGGGGAGGGTTGGGGGGTTGAGATGTGAAGATGAAAACTTCTATGGAAAAAGCTGCTCAAAATGCCCTTTTTCATTTCTTAATTAATATATAATAAAGAGAAAGATACTGTTGAGGTCCAATTTCCTCAAACAGAAGTCAGCGTTTCAACACTGAAGTCCATGATCGAGAAAAAGTCAGGTCACGAACAAACTGTGAGGAATTTTTGTAGTTTGATTAGGGAAAAGTGACTACTGTGGGAGGAAATCTCCTAAAAACGCCTTTTTCGCTCTGAGTTTTAGTTTCATCAGATACTAATTGTTAGGTAATTCCTATACTTCACCGGCATCAACTTTGATGACACAATGTTGTCCATCTTTTCCAGATCTTTTTCAGAAGTTGTTTCATGTCAACAGAGAACGGAGTGAAAGATCCAATTGATAAAAAGTCAAAAACTGATGACGCGAAAGATCCTTCTTTGGGATATGGGAGTCCCATATCTTTGGTGTTACCTCTGGAGACTTAAAGACTAATGCCAGTAATATTGCCTTAGACCTTTGTCTCAACATCAGTTTGCTTGCTTTTGGTGATCAATTTTCAGAGATTCGGTATTGCTGCTTTTATTTTAACTTTGTTGATCATCCATTTCTCTAACACATATCTCTGCTTTGAAAAAAGGGTTAAAGCTGATTGAACTTCTTAATCGTTTCTTTTGTTAATTTTACTGCTTGCTTGTAAAATGCACAGTTTGTGCAGTTTTGTTTAACTATTTGACCCGAAAACATTGCGCTAATGTTCGTCTATTTGGACAGGTTTATTTATTGGTGTCCAAAAAACGCAAACAACTTCGCTAATGTTCAGGAACTGGCACTCGCTTAAACTTAAATTCGATATCAACCGTCATCACTATTAGTCTTTCGCAAAATCAGAAATTCTTCCAATCAATATTTTCTTGGGCTTTACCGCTGAATGGTTTGGAAAACATAATTCTTCACCAAAATGCCTTGATTTCAGAGTAACTCCAAACTTTCAAGTATTTAATCAATGTCTGTGTCTATCTACTGTTGATCTAAATTTTTCAAAAAAGCGATTTCCTTTCGAGTTTTCACGTCAACGAGTTAACGCGACTCTAGGCAGAGCTGTAGCTGTTTGGGAAGTTAGGTTTTGGTTCCCATTTCAGACTTCCCACTTCATACTGCTTGATTGTTAACTTTGGAGATTCTTCTTTAAGCATATTGGCTGAAGATCTTGATTTGTGAAGCCTATGATTCTATATCGTACCATGTTTTCTTTATCCCACCATGCTTGGATATAAATAAGAACGCTTAGCCTAGTTAGCGTCTTCAATTACACGAAGTGCTTGAAATCATGTCTCCTCCGGCCTGCCATGACTCCACTGATCATCCACACTAAATCAACCAAAACAACAACTGGTTAACTTTTTTTCCTCTGTCGTGGTTTAATAACTTTTGTAGTTCACAGGCATCTTGACGCAAACTATTTCTAACTTGAACCAAAATGCTGTTTGGGAAAATTATCAAAAATTTAAAACCTTGTTTCAGGTTCTTCGGTCATAATTTGTAGTTCCCAACCAAAACGAAGTCTGCACAAAATCTTCAATCAAATGTACTTATAAATGTAAAATCTCTTATTTGGAACGGACATGTTTCTGTCTTTTGAACCTTTGTAAGTTGTATATCAGCTATTTTAAATGTAACATCGATTGTTTGGACTTCTGTCTGCTTTTGAACGCTTTTATCAATGAGCTATGCAATGGATTCACAGTTGACCAAAACATAAGTATCAGCAGCGTAGCGGCCACTCTGAATAGCATCAAGAAATTTATCAAGCAAGTTCAATTTTTTTTCAGTTTGTTTTGCAAATGTGTTTACGTTAACTTTCTTTTTGTTCTTGACCATTTGTTTTTCCAATTGTTAAGATATGGTTTGTTTTTGGAGCAATCAGTTATACCGCACGTGTGGATTTTGCAATCTTTGATTGCACGTCCTTTCCCAGACATCCGTATCATGAAAATGTTTTCACACTGCAGCAAATCTATCACAGACATTTGTGTTCTTGAATTATAGAAAGTTCCTTAATCGTTGAGCGCCACCATATATGGGACAATGATCCGTTTGATTTAACTTTTTTATGAGACGCACGTTTTTATGTGACGTTTTAATTTATTTAAATTGCACTTGCTAATTGATTTTTTTTGCGTTGAAACTCATACCACATTTGCGAAGATCATCTCGGCCCTTTATGCTTGACAAACAATCGCAATTGTTTTGTTACAGTGAGTATTGACGCTACGTGTTTCTTTCAAGACTTAGGTCAACGCGAATTTCGATTCGAGTGATTTTTTGTGTCTGTTCTATTATTTTGAGACAACTCCGAGTCCTCTCCCTTTGTAGAAATCCGATTGAAGACTGCGTTTTTAAAAGTCTACGATGATTGTGAACACGTCAGCATTTTCGAATGCCGCTGTTTGGAATTATGAAATTTGCGTCATGTTTCTTACTCTTTTTCCCGAAGCGGACGGCAACTTCTTTTCATCTTCATAGAGCTCCAGCTTACTTCTGTCAAATTGTATTTTTCATAGATGCAATTATGACTCAAAATTGATTTCAGTTTCTTTAATTTTTATGGTCAACTAAAGTCAGCTCAAGTAAACGGTAGCTAGGGCTGAGAAACAAACACTGTAACAAAGGTTTAAAGCTTGACGATATATTTTTCATTTATGATACAGCAAAGCATTATTTAGTGGAGAAACCAGTCTGTCTTTGTAAATAGTTTGTAGAATTAGAGAAAGCAAACCATTTTCTGTGGCAGTTGCTGTTGAGTGCTCAATCTGTTGTTTTTCTGTTTCTCAATTTTTCTTATCACTTCACTATAACTGTAACTCCCACCAGAACTTTAACTAAACTTTATGTGACTAAACAGTTGCTATGAAAACAGAAATTGGATAAAAATGAACAAGTAATACAACAGAGTTTGCTTTTCTCAGTTTTAAATCGGTTTTTTTTTAAAAGCTACGTAGATTCAGCTTCAACAAAAAAAGTAGAACAATTCATAGTTGAGCTGCACAAATCATTGATCAATTCTTCCAAAGTGTTCAATAAATGCCTACTTTAGACTCATCCAGAACAAATTGAAAAATAACAAAATGAAATCAAATAAATGGTGGGTATCTGAAAAAGTTTATTCACAAAGAGGATACAGTTGCTGTTTTTCCGGATCTTGTAAATGGTTTCATTTTCATTTGATATAGGATTTTTTTGCATATCATTGAAGAGAATGAGTCATATGATATTTTCCACTGAACCAAAAATTGACTTTCATTTTGCCTAATTGTTGTCAACAAAACTTGTAAAACCAGTAATTCTATTGTACTTAAAATCAATTTTTTTCCAATAACTGTTGAATTGTTCTTGTCTTGTGTTATCTTTGTTTTGGTTATCATTGCTCTTTATCATCAGCTGCATTAATCTCTTGACCCCCGCCCCCTCCGTTGCTTTTCGTCAATGTAACCCGTATTGTTTGAAACAATTTTTCCCTCAAGATTTTCTTGTCTCGAAATACTGTTTTCATTTCAATTCAATTTCCATCAAGTACTCCAATTATGTCGGGACTTTTTGACGTACAATTAGACTTGCACGAGTCGTCGTGTTAGGGTCTCGTTATGTTGCTTAAGATCACAATGGCGTTTTAATCGTGGTACAGTTATAAAGCTGACAAGCAGTTCTTTCGCATGCTTTCTTATTTTTGGACATTAGCTAGTTGAACAAAAATTAATCTTTCAGAAAAATTCCCAATTTTAAATTTTGCTCATACAAAATCTTTGACTAAAAAGTTTTACAAATATTGGGCTAATAACGCATTATTACAGAATTTTGTCAGCAATTGCAATTTATTTGAAAATCTACTTGTTGAGTTTTGAAATTTGGTCATAGAAATGATAGACAAAATGCGATTGTTCTTTAATCATACGAATGCTCTGCTTGCATGAACTTGGGACAATAAAACGAAAGTCTTCAAGTTAGTCTGATTGTTAATTCAGGGATGCACTCTTCATTTCTTCCCCTGCACTAAAAGACTTGGTTCATACTAATTGTTTTTCTTTGTTTACTTGATCCGAACACCTGGTGCAACTCACAGTGGGGGGCTATTGAGTCTGATTAAAATGAAGAGTGAACGGGGTTGATTAATAATTAAACATGGTCTGACTTAGACAAACAATAAACTGTTTCCTTCGCGCTGTCTCAAATTGGCAATCCTAAGGAGTCTTTAGAGCCACTTTACAGAAGCAGCACTATGCCAAATCGACCGATGTTCATTGATCATATATGCAAATGCGTCTGTTCAGTGAAAGACTCTTGATAGGGACAATGTTTTTAAGATCCTGCTAAGGTTTGAAACAAGCAGATAATGAATCAATTATATATGCGGTACCATCTCATTGGTATAAACAACCGGGGGGGGGGGGGGGTCTTTTGTGTGCACCGGTACATATATTCTGAACAAGCAAGCAAACGATCTTAGAGAAGATTGTTTATTTGACATTCAAGGACAAACTTCGAAAATTGCTATTTAGATTAATTATCATTTCATCGACCCCCTAAAGATTTGTAACCTAAACTAATATTAGACAAAAACATTTGTTTTGCTCTATTTCGAACTTTATTAGCATTAGAAAATTCGGATTCACCGCAGCTACCAACCGCTGTTTATCAGTCAGTAGTACTGAATCATAGCAGTACATCATTATCGGTATGCCCTGAGTAAGGACCTCAGTAACTTTTCAAGCTGCCAAGATTGGTAACTCCGGCTGTAATTAGACTAGAAATTTGTTATGAATTTGGATGGCAGATACAATAGAGCAAAATTTGTTATTTTGAAATACAAAACAAAGACTTAGTGTTTTTGTTCGAAACAAATTTAATTAAAAACAAGGTGAAGCAAATGCTTCCAATCACTTTCAAGCGCTTCCTATTTTTCAAGAAAAAGAAGCTTCAAATGAGCACAGAACAACAGGGAAAAAATTTCGGTGCATGATCAAATAATGCTGACACATGTGCCCACCCTACCAACTTAACATTATCTGGTTGTTAACATTATCTGGTCTACTATTAGCTGAACATTATAAAAAGCAAACTAAAAATCTGCAACAAAAAGGCAATCTTGGTAATAAAGAGGAAAATTAGCGAACAAAATTAAATTGCAAGTCTCTCAGAAGTAACGGTTGAGCAGGTTGATCACACGAAACGACCATGGTTCAACCTTCTCATTACTTTAAAAAGCATTAAATGAGATCAAAATAGCCGGCAATCAAAGGGAGTATCATTTCCGCCGCCGAAATAGATCATTTAGTGGTCATTGGACCCTTCATCAAAAACACAAAAACAACCATTATTGTGTCTCCATAAACCGACGGTGGGTTTTAAATCCACAATTGCAGCCTTCGTTCTCTAGAACCCCGGCATGCATCACTACCATCAATATAAAGTTCTGAGGAATAGGTATATAAAAGTGATGGTTTTACAAATCCCTGTCTAGACAAATTTGCTAAACTCTTCTAATCAAGTTGGTTCCAATTAACTCAAACACTAACTCAGCTATGTGTATACACATCATATTCAATTTATTAAGTTGTTATAATAATATCAACCAACTAAATTTGATGCTTGAGGAAATAGGTTTCGGTAGAACTGAAACTAACTGAAATCCAGCTTGAAACCATGGCTATCGAAATAGCAATTTTATTATTTTTGTATGCCGCAAATGTAAAAACCAAAAGGAGAAGCTCTCGACCACTCGTGCTCTGAGCCCAGGAAACTAGGTTTCATCTCCAGACTGCACATATAATTGAAGTTTAAGGTTAAAATCTGAGTGAGCTAAAAACTAATTGAGGGAGGGATAGATCAGAAATCAAGTCAATCGGATGTCGGTTTGTTCAGAAAAAAATTCAATCGCAAGCTCAGCTGATTGACGCAGCGTTGTATTAACAGAGCACAGGTAAAGAAAACTCGAGCGTTTGAGAATCTTTTGTTCTCACCCATTATAGCAGACTCTTCCCACAGCTTAGTGAGTCTAAAGGTTATAATTCACATTATCAATTAAATAGAGATCTGATTTTGTGAATACTTGTGTGTGAGAGTGTTTGTGTGTTTGCGCGTGAGGGTGTGAATGTACGTGTGCTTGTGTGTAAATATGTGCGTATGCGCGCGCGCGTGTGTGTGTGTGTGTGTGTGTGTGTGTGTGTGTGTGTGTGTGTGTGGGTGTGTTCGTGTGGTGTGTGTGTGTGTGTGTGTGTGTGTGCGTGCGTGCGTGCGTGCGCGCGTGTATGTGTGTGTGCGTATGTATGTGTGCGCGCTTGTGTGTGTACATGTATGAGAGCGTGTGTGCGTGCATTGCATGGGTGGGGTGTGTGCTGCAAATGTGCAGTTTTAATTTTTTTAAGCCTTATCCAGGATTTACTTTCACATAATAGGCAGTTTTTTGTTTTTTTAGTTGCTTTGTTTTTTTGTTTGCTTCAGGTAATTGACTGCTCATATTGATTTCTCCCCAAAAAGTAATTTTGTTCTAATTATTTACTGGCTTAAAAGTAATGTTAGCTTTAATTTCAATCCAAAAGTTTTCTTAAATAATATGCGAACTTCGCATTTTTAAAATCAAATCTTTTTGGCATAAATTTTATCTTGGCATGAAAAGATTGAAAAACTTATGCTGGTTTGTTTTTAACTGCTTTTAGTTTTGATAGGGGCTCTTGATTAGGAAGTTTTTATCCTGAAATCCAAAGACGTAACAATTCAGAAAAATTTTTGAAAAAATTCTAATGTGTTTCTAATTTTTTATCTCAGTTACCAGCAATAACACTAACCTTCTGGCTTAACCGTTCGATTTACTGCTTGGATTTATATAAGAAAAGAACAAAAAAATTGCCGGAAATATTAAGTTATTTATGTTCTATAATTGGTAGATAGAAAAAAGTGAAAGTTATCTTGGTGAGATATGAGTAGAAATCTCAACCCAATGGCCGTATTTGTTTTCATAGGATAGTGTAAAATTTTTGATGTGTTCTCGATTGCAACCACATTTTGTTAACAATTTGCGTTATTTAGAGCAAGGTAGAGAGTGGTTTCATTTATGATCACTACAAAATTTGTGGTGAAATTGTGCAGATTGTAATTCGATTGTCTTTAGCTTTCTTTGGAAAATGTCAAAAAACTCAGAAAGCTATTGACAGATTTAGAAAAAATCACCACTGTTTTTTTCATTAGAATAAAAAGTTTAAAGTTATGAAATATTCAATTAACGGGAAAACAATTTTGTCCATTCTCTTTTTTCTTTCACTGTGTTGGGAAATATATAACAGTTGCCTGTAAAAACTATGGTAAATTGAATTTCAACACGACATTTGAAACGACATTCAATATAAGAAAGAAAGATAGTATTGGTTGAGTTGGAAGTTGAGTAAAAAATATTAGTAGGCAAGAACATACCACAATCATGTTTACAATCAATCAAGAAAAACAGGAATAGTTCATCTGGAATAGGCTTCGATAAACTTTCAGTCGGGCCAACTAATCGAACCAACAAAATAAAAGAGAGACGACATTAAACAAAATATGAAAAACGTATCATTGATTTGATTCAAAAATTTGGTAGAAAATATGAGGTCTACTTTTGTTTCAGACTCTAAAATGTATAAGGGCTTCCGTTTGCGCAAAATATCTTGCTGAAAAATCCCAATTATTAACGGTTTTGGTTGTTGTTCATCATTTTGATTCTTTTTTCTCCAAGTACTTTAACCGGAAAACAATGAATAATTTAGCACAAAAAATTTTATACTGGAACTTCATTCAAACGAAATCTGTGTCGCGCTTTGCTTGGAATTATTTCCTGAGTCTTCTGTTTAACTTTAGTTCACCTTTCTTGATTTGCCCAAGAGACCATTTCAACCTTAAATTCTGAGTGGCGCCAATCATTGCTTCAAAATATCAGAACTTTTGAGTTATGTTATGCTCATACACAATGAGTATAGTCAATTGAATTGCAAATGTTCTCGCACAAACTGAGATAGGCACTTGCGCCGCGAATGGCAGGTTTAGTTGTTACTTTCAACTAGATACTTTCTAGATTGGGCAATCGCGGTGCGATTGACTCTAACTGAACTAATCAGCTCAAATGAGAAGCGTTTGCAAGAATTAAATTAAACTGAGCGTTAGCGCTGCAAATTGGAGAATGAAAGTTAATGATGATACAAATTATGAAAGAAAGTTTGTTCAGGTTTTAATCATACATAAAGGAAGCAAAGTTTGATTTGTTTACAACGTGAATGAATATATATCCGGTACAGACGGAATGAACAGACTAAACTGCTAAAAATGGGAGGAAGTATATAGCAACTGAACTTAAACGGCATTCGCCCTTCAAAAGGAACTTACAACAATGAATTAATTTAAAATACGGATATGGATACATGAAGCGTATCCATTGCCGTATGACATTTCCCCCTCTTGGAGAAAAATAAATTACTAAATTAAAATCAGAAAATTAATAAATATTCACCGGTTACTAAGTAATAAAATATTAAATAATAGGTAGAATAAAAGTTTATGAAAGTTTTCTTTATCTAAGTTCACTCGCTATCGCTATTTTCAGCATTTTCAGCCTGGAGAACTGTCATCTCCCTCGGTTGGTCTTGCGAATACTCTGCTCCTTCATTTGACTCTCCCGCAATTCCAGTATCCTGATAATCAGTGTAGCCTTCTGTGCTACGAACTTTTTCGACAATTGTTTGTGATTTTTGGGATTTCTTTTTCAATGTCCTCTTGCTTTTTCGAATAGAAGACGTGTCCGAATCCGATGTATCACTGACCGTGAATTTGCGTTTTGAAGTTTTCCGCAAGATGGGTGTAGGCTGTTTTTGTACTGATGAGGCTATTTGTGCCCCGGATGGTCCTGCTGTATCGGACGATGCCACTTGCGGCGCGATTGGACTGAAATTTAATATTTGTGTAAGATCGGGTCGATTTTGGAATGCCTCGTCGTATTTCGGGTTTCTTTTTGGCACAATCATCTTCAATGATCTTGCAATATTGCTAGCTGTAGATATACAAGATCGTCCCGAAGAAACGACACTTACATCGTCTGTTTGTTTCCTATTGCGCTTTATCTTTTTCTCTCCAGTATTTTTCGAAAAAGATCTCGTTTGTGTTGCTGAATTTTTTGTTCGAGAGTTTTTTCGTTTATTTTCTTTGGGCGTCGTTCTATGTATTGTGCTAGCTCCGTTTCACGTTCAGCCCGCGTCCCAAATTTGGCGATGTCAGAATTCCTAACCCGTACTTCTTGTTTGTAGATTTCTTTAATGACACTCGTCGTTGGACTTATTTTGCACACTGTGCTGCCAGGTGCTAATACCTCATAGAGGCCATCCAAGTTCTTCATTTGGCGTTGGTTCTCTTGTATCTTGCGGGCCAACTTCACCTGCACGCTACGTTTGGAGCAGGGAATTGCGCGGTAAACTACATCTGGCTTTATGAAACGATCTTCCCCGTCGTTTCGTTTCTCTCGTTCTGTTCTTGCGCGGGTACTTGCGGCGCAAATGACTCGCTCAATTTCCGTGTCAGAACAAAGAGCTAAATCCGCCCACTGTTCATCTGTAAGGTAGGAACGACCCGGGATTGTATCTTCGTCTAATTAATAATTAATTATTGCATTATAGTTGAGGTTTTTGCTATCAGATTTAGTTGTAATATTTGATATAGTTGTGTTACATTTTCTACCGAAGTGTGCCTCAAATGGTGTGGTTGTTATTGTTTTTTGTTTTGATATTCTTAGTCGTTGTATTATTGCTTTCAGTGAATTTTCTAAATTAATTTTTTTATTTAATTGTGATTTCATGCAAGATAATTGTCGTTTAATTGTTTGAATGATACGTTCTACTAATCCGATTGCTCTATGGTCATTTGCTGGTGCATATATAGGTGTAATACTATTTTCTGTACAAAATGTCTCAAACTTTTTTCCTGTAAAACATCTAGCTTGATCTAATCTAATAGTTCTAGGTACTCCGTGGTGATAAACATAATTATTTAGGAATTTGATTACATTTGGACCTGATGAATTAATTACTATTTCTGCTGTGGGGTATTTAGAATATCTATCTATACTAGTAAGAAAATATTGTTCTATTCCTTTCTCATTTAAAATTGGACCACCAAAACCTAATTGTATTTCGTCATTTGGTTCACTACATTTAGGTAGAGGTGTCCATTTGCGGTGCGGAATCACTGATTTAAGATTCTCACCAATTTCCGTGCAAGCTTTGCACTCACTGGCCTTTGCCAGTATGTCTCTGTGGATGTAGGGCCACCAGATATTTTGAGCTAAAGAATGCATAGCGAAACTGCCTGGATGTGTGGAATGAATGTCTTCCAACACCGCATCCTTAATTGATTTTGGGATTGAAATTCTCTCATCTAGGCAGACACACCCGTGTTTCACGCTTAGATCTCTCCAATATGAGAAGAGATAAGGACTGATCTCTTGCAATCGTTCCGCATCATTTCTAATCACACAGTCCCTTACTTCTTTCAATATCGCGTCCTTTCCAGTCATTATTGCTAGGAACTTCTTACTGAACACTTTATTGAGTGTCTCAGTGAACATTATGTCCACGGCTTCGTCTATCATACTACCAGTTGGGGTTTCTGTATGAGTTGTTGCATTGGATTCGGGTGTTGAAGGTGTCGTGTCGGAGAAAGTTACTCTCGCTTTAGTAAGGGTCGATTTAGAACGGGTTGCTTTGGCCTTTGACATCAATTTGAGAATAATTACTGAATTATTTGATATGAGAGGTTTATTGTGTTTATTCACAAAGTAGTGTTTCTTAGGCAGAATTTGGGCAAAAAGCGAGTGATTTTTGTGTAAGTGGTATTTATACTTGGGGATTTGTGTTTTCGCGCTTAATTTAGTGTTATTAGATGTATTACTTGACTTATTACCATTAATGGGCTGCATTGAGGATAATTGTTCAGATTGTTCACATTCTCTACTGTCTAATATTTGCACCTCTTTTACAGCGAATTTGTTAATGGAATGTGAATTATTTACTTTACGGTGATTTGGTACAAATTGTAATTTTGTAACTTTAGGTGGCATTTGCGACGCAAATGGATGTACAGAATACGGATTAATATTAGAATTAGCATGTGTTAATTGCGGTTCGAATGGAGTTTTCAATGGTGAAACAGTTAATTGTGATGCGAATGCTTTCTTGCAATTAGTTGAATTATCACTTTGTGATATGGTTAATCGCGATGCGAATGGTTGTGTAACTTTTAGTGAAGGCAAATTTGACTTTAATATGTTTCTAAATTTTTTAGTTGCTATTTGTCTATTTGTAATTAGGTGTTTCATTGAATCACGGATTTTTGAAATTGTTGCTACAACAAAATGTTCGTCGTATGTAGATATCTTTTTAGCTCTGGCAAATGGGTTTCTAGAAATTTAGTCAACGAGTCCCATCTTTGCACCTGACATATGCTCAATTGTGAAATTGTACGGTAGCAATCTATCTATCCATCGAGACAGTCGACTATTTTATGACTTGTTTGATCGGTGTTCTTTAAGTATGGACAATAGAGCTCTATGATCTGTCACTACCGTAAAGTTTTTTCCGTATAAATAGTATTTAAAATAATCAATTGACCAAACTATCCCCAATAGTTCCAATTCGTTGACACTGTAGCGTTCTTCCGTTGAATTTAGGAATCGTGACGCGAAGGCTATTGGTTCCAACCATCTGGTGTATTTTGTTCTAATGCTGCCCCCAATCCTGAACGAGAGGCATCACATTTTACGCGAACGTCCAATTTATGGGTTGTAATGGCTATTTTCTGTACTATTTGCTATTTTTTCTTTAATCTGATTAAAATGTTTAGTGTGTTCGTCTGTCCAGATGAATTTTACTGATTTCTTTAAAAGTGGTCTAAGTGTATGATATAATTGTGCTAGGTGTGGTATAAATTTGCCAATGTAATGTACTGACCCTAGAAATGATCAAAGACGTTTTAATGTTGTTGGTGGTGGTATTGTTAAGATTGCAATTGCTTTGCTTTCTAAAAGTGATATTCCAGTCTGTGTAAATTTGTAACCGAGCCATTCTATATCTGCTTTTGCAAAATGACATTTCTGGAGGTTAATTCTCAAGTTATCGTCATCTAATTTCTTTAGACATTTGTGAACGTAGGCTAAATGGTCTGCTTCAGTGCCGGTACTAACGGTTATGATATCGTCCAAGAAACAATATGTGTTTTGTTAGCCTATGAGTGTGTAATCCATAGCTTTTTGAAATTCTGCCGGCATGTCTGTAAGCCCATAAAAACCAGTTTTGAATCTATATGTACCGGTAGATTCTCCACATATGATGTTAAAATTACAGTGTTTTGCTGTGTCGTGATGTAGTTTTAGTTGACTATATGCATACTTTAGATCTAATGTGGTGAAATATGCTCGTTGACCGTTTTGTGTATCTGTAAGGTGTTGTGAGATGGTGTCGATTAACATTTCAATATTAGGCATTTGGTATTTATTTTTATGTATTGCTTTATTTAGTACTTTAGAATCTAATGCGAGCTTTATCGACTGATATTTTTTCACTGTTATTACAAACGGGGAGATGAAGTGTTCGTCAGAGCAACTAGATAGTTTTTCGATATGACCTTCAGTCTGTAATCTTTCTAATTCGGTTGATACTCTAGGTTGAAGATTTATCCGAACACGTCGACCTTTTTGATGCTTTGCTGTGAACGTTTGATGAAACTTTGATTTTGCTACATGTGTTTTAGATAAGCCAATTCTCGATACTAGATGTGGAAATTGCGTCGCGATTGAGTCTTTATTTTTACATGTTGGAATATTGATGTTATAAACACATTTACCAGTTTCTGGTTGTTGTTGGACAACTGCAAGTCCCAATGTAGTGAACAGATCTCTTCCGATGATATTTTTGTGTCCATCATCTACCACAGTCAAAATTGCTGATTTGTCTTGCCATTGATTGTAGACTACTGTGGTTTCTAAGTGCCCAATGACTTTAATCGGCTCATTTGAAAAAGTTTTCAAATTCCTTCTTTCCGTTGATTCTGTCCATCTAGCTGATTTTGTAGATCTGAGGATTTTATTCGCTAAACTTTTTGTGATGATACTGACAGCACTTCCAGAGTCAATTATAGCAGATCTTTTTATTTCCCCCATTTGCACTTCCACGTTTAATGGTTCCAATTGATGAACTGAATCCGAAGAAATTGCCGCCACATAGTCATCAGAATCACTATCGTAGTTTGAATCGTACACCTGTTCGTACAATTGTTGATAGCTCGTTATATAGTTTACTGATTCTTCATCATCACTTTTTTCCGGCGTCTGATCAATTTGGTTTACATTTGATTTTTGGGTTTTCTGAATTGGATTCTGTGACTTTTTTGGTTTGCGACATTTTCTGGCGAAATGACCCATAATACCACAGTTATGGCATTTCTTACCATTCGCGGGACAAATCTGCTTATGGTTGTGGCTCCAACGAAGACCACAATACGTACAAACACTCGTATATTGATAATTTTGAGGGACAGTTGGGTAGCGTGTGAAGTCTCGTTTTGTTGAAGGTCCATTCGCGTTGCGATTGCGTTTTGAGTTATTATTGATGAAATTCACAGAAGTATTACCTGACATCAAGTTTTGGTTAACTTTCTGCTGATTCTGTGCTCCCATTTCCATTTGTATAGCTATCTCCAATGCTTTTGGTGGTTCTACTGTTTCCTTCAACAACTCTTTCTGAGTCTCGTGATCAAGCATATTTAATATGAATGCATCACGAATTAGTGTAGTTTCTTCACTACCAAGATTGCAATTCTCCGCCAATTCTATGAGACGGCCGTAGAAACTTTCTACCGACTCTCCTTTTTGCTGCTTACACGAGTAGAAAACAAAGCGATCGTAAGTTATATTACGAACCTTTGTGAATGAGTCCTCCATTGCCCGCCACAAATCTTTAAAAGGTTGTTTCTCGATCTGAAAATGAGGGTATTTGCTCTTGAAGATCCGCCGTCCCTCTGTACCAATGCTTAGATATAGCAACGATATTGTCTTCTGTTCACAAATTCCCCACGGTTTGTCGCCACAGAGGATCCCGATTTCTTCAACCTTTGCGCAACGGTTTTGCCAGTTTACTTTCAATTGTTGTTTTCGAACTTTACGATCTCTTTCCGTTGCCTGTGTGTGGTTTTCCACCGGTTCTTCGTAGGTAGGTTCAGGCGGGTAGGTCACTGTTGTTGGGGGATCATTCAACAGGATGTCCAATTGTATCCCTTCCTTAGCAAGTAGAGCCAATTTCCATTGCTGCGTCCATTTGATCCACGTCAGAGGAGGTGTTACTGTCGAATTCTCCAAAAATGCTTCTATATGAAGTGGTGTTTTCTTTGAGTCCGCTGCTGACTGCGCCATGTTATGCTCATACACAATGAGTATAGTCAATTGAATTGCAAATGGTCTCGCACAAACTGAGATAGGCACTTGCGCCGCGAATGGCAGGTTTAGTTGTTACTTTCAACTAGATACTTTCTAGATTGGGAAATCGCGGTGCGATTGACTCTAACTGAACTAATCAGCTCAAATGAGAAGCGTTTGCAAGAGTTAAATTAAACTGAGCGTTAGCGCTGCAAATTGGAGAATGAAAGTTAATGATGATACAAATTATGAAAGAAAGTTTGTTCAGGTTTTAATCATACATAAAGGAAGCAAAGTTTGATTTGTTTACAACGTGAATGAATATATATCCGGTACAGACGGAATGAACAGACTAAACTGCTAAAAACGGGAGGAAGTATATAGCAACTGAACTTAAATGGCATTCGCCCTTCAAAAGGAACTTACAACAATGAATTAATTTAAAATACGGATATGGATACATGAAGGGTATGCATTGCCGTATGACAAGTTAATTGAGCAAACGTCACCTAATACAATGGTTGAAGTTGATGTCAAAAAATCAAATTAAAAAAACCAGGACTTCAACTGCTGAAGCGTGCTCTGCAAATGACTGTCTAATAGGTCGTCAGAATTTTTAGAGCATTTGTATATGAATAAAGTTTAACAAACATAATAGACTTCAATACAGCTATTCAGTTTGACGATGCTTTATTGATTTGGCACGACAATTTAGGACAGCGTGTGTATGATCTGAAAAAAAAGAGCCGCGTCTTCTGTTTTGTTTTAGGCCGCTTCAACAGTTTTTGAGTCAATGAGGTCAATTGTTGCTAATTTTAAGAAAAAATATTGATTGAATTTATTTGTTGTAGTCCCTCATTTTTTAATCTGCATTTTAGTTTAAAATCTTTTGATAATAATTAGTAGATCGATCCTTTGTTTCACAGCAAATCTAGTAAACTGTACGGCTAATGAGAAAACGTGTACGAAACTTGAAAAAAAAAACGATTTAATTTTATACCTCAATTGTTTTCAACAGGAAAATTGAAAAAGTCTAAAGAGAATATAAAAAAGGAAAACAGAAGCCAAGGCACTATCAATAACCAAAGATTTGCATTGTAAAGGTTTTTAAACGCTTTATCGGAAAACTTAATGTATCATTTGAATGTAAAATTGAGGTTAGGAGGAGTTCAGATTACGTCAATTGATAATAACTTTTTTCAGAAAAATTTAGAACATTTTGATCCTAAAATTTTGTTCGAGATATATTTAAAAAAATATATCTCGAACAAAATTTTAGTCGAAAATGTCTAACAGTCGTTTTTTTTCAAAGGCTTTCTTATGATACATACCACTTTTGTATCTCCGTAAAAGGTTTCAGTTGGCCATAATTGACTTAAACCAAGGTAGTTTACATTACGAGCCAGCGCCCTTGCCAAATAAACGGACCGTTTGGTTAATTTTACCTTTTTAGTTATACAAAACCTATTTGACTTCATGTAAAAATTATTATAGAGTTTGGGATATGGCGACAAAGAAATGATTATTTAATTGGTTTATGCCATTCAAAAATAGATCACAGTGAATTATACTCTAATAAAGAATTGTATTATACTTTGCAATACCTTTGTCTAAAAGTTCCACAAACTAGCGAAATATTAGTTAAAATCTAATGGTTGGTGGGTTGGCTCCTAATGTAAGGTTACTAGCCCTCATATAAGTTTGGAGCTTGGAACAATAAAACCAGTGTGGGCTGAGGTTTTCCAATCTTTGGCCTATTATCATACCATTTTTTCCGTTGCCCTATAAACTAACCATTCCTCCATAACAGGCCCTATGATCCAACACGTTGTCTAGACTTTGATCTCACCATCGTGCGATCATTTATGCCACAATGCTTTTCCAGGCACTATGCTATACCCCTAGTGTGCAAGTCAAGATGGTCAGATAGACCAAATCGGTAAAACCTCAGCTTGGGCTATGCTCATTATTTCGAGGTATGTCCGAGTGACTTAATCTAAGCATTTGAGGTCTTCAATGAAGGCAAAGTTTCCGCCAGAATACGTAATATGATCAACTGTACAGCGCGAGAAAGAGATAATAATAACAATTGGTGAGTAGAGTGCAGACTTACTTTTCGTCCATGTTTCCATTCTGGTTCACGATAGTGATCTCATTGGCTGAGTGGATCCAGGACCCTATCTTTATGTCACACCTCTGTCTGTCATAAGGGAAGTGCCTGCATCAAATGTTATTACAGGTTTTTATAATTGATGCTGTTTACTCTATTATGATCCTCATCAAAACGCTCCGGTTTTGGTTGTGCATAAAATATACTGTGAATTGCTTTATTGGTTTCCACGCACTTACATGAGGGTGAAAATGGTAAAAATCTCTTTTTATCATCATTTTTTGCACATTTGCAAGATGAAGAGTTAAATTGAAACTCTTACAGCATGACTAGTTGCCTTGCAGCATGGAATTTCACTGGGGTATACTTTTGTATACAAAATATCCGTTTTCTTCCGTTTTCCAAAAAATTCTACTGTCACAGTGCCTACCTCGCAAATTTCGTCCCAAAAAATTTGTTTGAATTTTTCTTTAGCGTAATTCTCATCTTTTCACAACAGATTACTTCATTATTTCCGATTTCAAGTTTGTTGAATTTATTATGGGCTTCTCAGACTTATTAGCGGTATTATTACGCGTTTTTCCCCAGAAAATCTTAATATTAATATAGTACTTTACTAGTACCTGATGTGTATGTTGCATGTAGATATTAGGAGTATGGGCTTGTTCCACTGAATTCTTCCATTGTTGTAAACCATTAGAGGAATCGTGCTCTGCTTGGACTCGTCAAAGTTGCCTACTCTAGAACACAACGCCAAATTAATACATGATCTTTTAACTAAAAGTCAAAAAGTATAGAAGAGAGGGAAAAAAACTTCATTTATCATGCAATCTTAACGTCGAGGTCATAAAAAAATTTCTAACACCAACATTACACGAAGCTGAAAACCTGCGAGCGGAGAAGTGAAAATTGAAAAATGATTCTTCCCCAGGTTTCGTGGGCAGGCTTTCGTGCGTTTATGTCCAGACCTATCGTCAGTTTTATTCATATAAGTTGTTCTCAAAGTTTTTATAATGAATTCATTTCAAGAATAAATATCTTAGGGTAATGGTTGCAATGAAGTGCCCTAGCAGTTGTAACATTTTAAATTTATAAAAGGTGCTCGATGAAAGTATTGGTTGATGGCCTATAATTCTGAAATTGTCCAAAACAAATAAAAATATTGGATGCGACTTTTCCTGCGTTCGACATTTTGTAACTTTTAAACTCAAGTGAGTTGAGGTTTTCTTGGTATAAAACTTTCACTTGAGTGAGCACTCAAGTAAGAGTGCTTCGTCAAACACAGGCTCATTCGTGGCAAAAATTTTGGCATTTTTGTTGTCAAAAAAAATTTTGTGCACTGCAGGGTCACTATGTTCAGACTTTTGTGCGTTCAAAATTACCTATGTCCAGACTATTGTGCGTTCAACGTTACCTATGTCCAGACTATCGTGCATTCATTCATGTTTCCAGACCAGTAATTTTGAACGCACGACACCCCCTTGTGCGTTCGTTTTGGTCTAGACATATCGGTTTTCGGTCTGGGTCGTCAGCCCAGAAAAACATTTCCACAAAGAAACTTGTAATGAAGGACAATTCCAATGGTTCCGTTTGTTTCAAACTTAAAGTGCAATTGAAAATGCAATCAAAAATGCATAGGTCAGCATGAAGCAACAACTGACGATTAGGTTTGTACCGGTTAAGAAAAATATCACCAATTCAAACATAAAGCTCTAAGTTTTAACCTTTTTCTGGGTAGCGATAACAACCAAATTCTTTAATGTTAGTGTCAGATGCTCGTTTCAATCAAACGCTGTACCAGGAAAAAATTAGTCGAAATTGAACAGTTATCTTTTGTGAATATGGCTGATTGATTGATTTTACGAATTGATTGATTGCTTAATGATCAGTTTTTGTTAGTGTAGTTCAATTAGTTATGGGTATTGAAAGTACGTAACTTTTTTTAAAAAAATGCGTGGCAACTTGAGTCAACTTAAGGGAAAAATCTTTTATGAAATATTTTTGATTTTCACCATTGGGGTCTTTTACTTGATAATGAGAGTGTGTACTTGCATGATCAGAAAAATGTGAAATACTTAGTGAAATGAGTGCCATAAAAAAGCATGGGTCAGCATAGGTCAATTGACGTTGGAGTTTGGAATGGTGCAAAAACCTCACCATATTAATATAAGTTGAATCTTTTCTCTGGCTTTCGACAACAATCAGTTTTTTAGCTTGAGAGTTAGTCAAATTTGTAAACACTATTAGATGACACTTTACCTGCTCATTTCAATCAAATGCTGTTCTACAAAAACCTTAGTAAAAAAATGGTTATATTAAAATTGAGAGTTTGTACTTGCGTGATGAAAAAAATATGAAATCTGACAGAAAGTGCTGTCAAAAAGGCATTAAAAAGCAACAAGTGACGACGAAGTTCGTAACTGTTAAAAAACCTCAATAATTCAAACATATGATTTTAAGGTTTTATTCTCTTTTTGGGTTGCCATGACAACCAATTATTTATTGTTAGAGTTATTCAAAAGCAGAAACACTATCAAATGACAGTTCATCTGGTCGTTTCAATTGAATGCTGTACTACGAAAAAAGTCTTGCCAAAAACGAATGCTTATCTTATAAGAACGTGAAAGATTGAGCCATTGCAGGATTTCGTTGGTTGGTTAAAGGTAAGTTATAGTAAGTTTTATTCGATTAGTTAAAGATATTGAAACCACATAACTTTAATATATGTGCATTGCAATTTGAGTCAACCTAAATGAAAAAAATTGTTGTTTTTCATTTTCAACATTGGGGTCTTTCACTTAATACTGAGCGTGTGTACTTGCGTGATCAAAAATATGTGAAGTTTAAAAGAATATGCAGTCAAAAAGGCATAGGTGAGCAAAAAGCAGCAATAAACGACGGATTTTGAAACGGCTAAAAAATTTCAAGAATTCAAACATTTTTTTTTCAAAGTCTTATTCTCTTTTTGGGTCGCCATACTAAGCAATTATTTAGTGTCAGAATTATTCAAAAGTATGGACACTATCAGATGACAATTTATTTGGTCCTTTCAATCAATTGTTTTGCTACAAAAAAGTTTGGCAACTTTCTTTAAAAATATTCATTGGAAGTTGAGTCACTCTTAGTGAAAAAATAATTGAAATAACTGTTATTCAATTTCGCCATAAGGGTCTTGTACTTAATATTGAGATTGTGTACTTGCTTGATGCAGAAAAATGTGAAATTAAAAATGAAAGTGCTATCAAAAGGCATAAGTCAGCAAGCACAAACAAGGTGACGAATAGGATTGTAGAGGTAAAAAAGTGTCGCTTCAAAATGTCTCAACTTAAAATTCAAAATTATTAGCTTTTTCTGGGTAGTGATAGCGACCAGTTGTTTAGTTTTAGATTTAGTGAAAAGTGTAAAAACAATCAGATGACATCTTATCTGCTCGTTTCAAACAAACGCTGTACTACAGAAAAACTTCCTAGTCCAAAACGAATAGTTTTGTTAGGAATCTGGTTGATTGATTGATTGTAGGAATTGATTGATTGAAGAACGATTTGCTTTTGTTATTTTTGTTAGATTAGGTATTAGTAATAAAGCCACGTAAATTTTGAAAAACTGCATGGAAAATTGCATGAAACTAAGTAAAAAAATATTGAAAATCGATTTTCATTTTCACCGTTGGCGACTTGCTCTTAATATTGAGAGTGAGATCTCGCGTGATGCGAAACAAAATATTGTGAAATAAAAAGAAAAGTATAATCATAAAGACATGGGTAAGCATGTAGCAACAAGGGACTTTGAGGCCTGCATCGGTTAAAACAAATTTTACTAATTTAAATTGAAAATTCCTTCATGTTAATCTTCCTCTCCGCAGCGATAAGAACCATTTTCATAGTGTTATATTTAGTCAGAAATGTAAACACTAACTGATGATTTCTTCTTTGCTTCATTTAATCAAACACGTTACTACTAAAAAGCTTTAGTGTAAAACTATAGGTTATCTTGTATGTAATTGGCTGATTGATTGATTGTAGTAAATGATTGATTGGTTAATTATACGTTTTGCTAGTTCCAAATCAAATATAATATTCTGAGTTAGAATGTTTTTTGGGCTAAGACAACAACCAAATTTTAAGTATTAGAGTTAGTCAAGTTTGTAAACACTATCAAATGACATTTTATCTTTTCATTTCAATCAAATGCTGTACATCGCAATTTCAGTCAACAGAAATGAAAAAAATATTTAAATGTTTTTAAATTTCACCATTAGGTCTTGCAATTAATATTGAGAGTTTGTACTTGCGTGATGTAAAAAAAATTTGTGAAATGTATAAGGAAGTGCAATCAAAAAGGCGTAGCTCCCCAAGAAGCAACAAGTGACGACTGGTTTTGTAATGGTTAAGAAGCCTCATTAATTCGAACACATTATTTAAAGTTTTATTCTGTTTTGGGTTGCTATAACAATCAATTATTTCGAGTTAGTCAAAATTGTAAACACCATAAAATGACACTTCCGTGAAATGCTGTGCTACGAAAAAAATCTAGTCAAAAATGAATGATTATCTTGTAGGAATATGAATGATTGGTTGGTTGTAAGAATTGATTGAATGTTTATTGAAGTTTTTGTCAGAGTAATTCAAATGGTTATGGGTATTAAAAGCACTCAACTTATTTTTAGAAATGCATGAAAGTTTGACTCAACCTAAGTAAAAAATATACTGCAATTTTTTCCTATTCACCATTAGGGTCTTGCACTTAATATTGAGAGTGTGTACTCGCTAGTTTGAAAACTTGTTTTTTTAGGAGGTCGATTGTTTTTTAGGAATCTGATAGATTCCTAAAAGACGATGCATCTTCTGCCGGAAACTTCTGGCAGATTCCAACAGGACCTTGCATCTTCTGCAAGAAGTTTCTGACAGATTATCAAAAACTAAACATTTTTTTGGCAGAACCCTACGAGATAACTTTATTTCTAACAGATTCCTACAAGATAACAATTTTTCTGCCACAATTTTACAAGATACCTTTTTCTTCCAGGTTCCTGCAAGATATATATTCTTTTCCGGTCAGATTCCTTCAATATACCCCTTTTTATGGCCGATTCTCACAAGATACTCATTTTTTTTCTGCTAGATTCTTACAAGATAAACCTTCGCTTGCAAGTAACTTCTGGGCCAAAAAATGCGCACAAAACGTTCTTGTATCCAAATAACTAAAAAAATTGAGACGGTTCGAAAATTTGAAGGTACACATATTCTGTGCGTCGACAAAATAAAGCAAGAGAAATGCTCAGTTTTAATTTTCTTGTAATGCAACATATATGAACATTTTTTGGCATCAATGCGTCTTTTCGTCTTCTGTCAGATAAATCACTGTTCTGACAACTTCTAGCAGATAATCAGCTTTTTGGTAGAGACTTAGAAGATAATCATTTTTCTGCCAGAAATTGGAAGATAACCAGTTTTCCGCCAGAGTCCGTCAGATTCTTACAAGATAACCATCCAGTCTAGGGAAGAGCATAAAACGTAAAAAATAGATTTGATGTCTTTGAGACTCATATCGAATTTGGTTGCCATCATTTGGTGTACGTTTACGGAACTCGAGGCTCCTTATTGGTATCTAGTTATAATATTTGTTTAGTTTCTGTCTAGCCTTCTGGAGCTGTTAGAGATACTTTTCCAGAATATGCTCGAACGTGCTATTCATGTTAAAATTTTACTGGGTAAATTTTTGTCGGACTAGAACTATTTTCTCTAGACTCAGTTTATGAATTTCTGTTGAAATTATCATTCTGTATGTAGCATTTCTTAAGTCTGGTTCTGTCTGCGCCTAGTTTTCAAAAAATGATAATTTTGAGCTCCAAAACTTCACTATGAAAAGTTTTTTTGTTAACTTTGTGCATGCATCTACGCTTAATTATAATCAATGGCTGAGTTTTCCGGTATATGACCTGATTAGATGTTTGCATAATATTTTGGAAAAATAGAACATCTGACGTTGATTTCAGCAACCTGAGTCGAAAACAGTTATTCTGATACGTTCACATTGAACAGTTTTGTTATTCAATAGATGTTTGCATGATTACAGATATATTGTTTTTGGTATTGATTCTAGCGACTGGGGGTACCAAAATTAGTTCTCAGGAACCAATTTCAGAAATCGTTTCTAGACTAGAGAATTTAAAAAAAACTCGAAAATAATACGCACTTGTTGTAAACCACAATGTCAGGTACCCACACGTGGTGGGGTGCAATGGTGAAGTGGGAAATGTTGCCAAAGTCCTCCGGTCTCCACGAAATGGTCTGGTCCACCCACGTCTGCAATATATGCATATGCTATATCATTTTCAAAGGAAAGAAGCATAAGATATTGTATGTATAAAAATTATTCCAATTGATATATAAGTCATTGAAAAAAAATTTCAACAAGCCCACTTGTTTCCTAGAAAAGAATCTCCACCTCTGTCTTCCCTAAACTGATACTGATAATCAGTGAAATGGGTAGTATGTTTTGATATGTTTTCCCAAAACACGAAAAGCTCTTGGCAATTAAGCAATGCAGTTAGAATGCAATTTAGTGCTTGTAAGTTTTAAGAAAATTTTAAGGTAAAAAGTGTTAAGAAGTATAATGGGAATAACAAATACGCATGCAAGGATTCCAGCTCTAATCGAGCAGTAGATAGTGAAATAATTTTAAAAAATCAAGCGGCGTGTTTTTGCTCACTCGACTCATTTTAAATCGCAACATTTCATATAGAAATGCCCGATTAACATAAACACTTGACTAAAAAGTCCTGAAAAGCAAAAAAGAAAAACAAAGAGACTCATTTCCGTTTGGGCCATTTTTTCATAAAGATATTTTTTAAAAGCAGACAAAAAACAACACAAAACTTCCAGGAACTGCTTATCAGACAGCTCATTTGACTGCTTATCAGACAGCTCATTTGACTGCTTATTCACACAGCTCATTTGACTGCTTATAGAACAGTCGCTCTTTTTCTCTCTCTCTATCTTCGAACAATATCCTCATTGACTTTAAAGAGTTTGACCTTCTCCTCTTTGACTTTAACGAATTTTGTTTAAAACAATCGATTCTGAGCATTATTGATGCATTTCTAAACAAAAAACAGCTCTAACAAACAAAAAAGATCGATGATAAACAGTATTCATCTATGAACAAGCAAGACATTTACCAGCTCTATATTAAACCTTAAGAAAAATTGGTAGAAAAAGAAATTTATAGAGGATACAACTACAAAATTTACCAAGATGATGGAGTCTGGTTTGTATATGGCTAATCCCCAACTGTTAGGGGGTGAGACGGTACAGGGTAGGGTTCCAATTGCAATAGATCATAAAACAGTAGGCACCATGACGGAGGCGAACGAATCGGTTCGTGATTTCCCAAAAAAAGCGAAAATCTTGTTATTAGCAGTAGTATAATAAGCAAGCTTGAAATCGACAAATCTATTCCAATCGACTGCGCAATGCTTATCGGGGGTCCACTACCAACGAGAAAATTAAAGTTTTGAACAAATAGGATCCAAAAAAATTCGAACATTTGTGATTCAAGACGGTACCAAGAACGTGCTCAAGCATAAGAGTAAATCTGGCATGGAAAGTTTCCTTGAACACAAAAAACTAATTGAATTATGCATGGAAAAATTCAATCCAGATGTTTGCGTTGTTTGCGAAATACCACCATTGAAAAACGTTGAGCAGTATCAGGATAAAAATGAAAAAATGATGAAATCAATAATCTTATTGCATCATACTATTCTGATAAACCATCCTTCAAGATATCCTTTCTTTATGCTAATATTAAAAAGGTAAATAATGCAGTAAACGAGGATAACGGCAGTGATTCCATTGAATGTAAATTCTTATTTTTTGATAATGTGCATTTAAACTATCAACATGGTGTGCCTCTTCTCAAAAACTGACTACTTTCTTGTCTTCTTTTGACGTGTAATGGTAGCATCTGTCCCAAAAGACTGTACCAAAACAAAAACTTAATTAATAAAATTCCTCCATACGCTTACAGCTCTAATTATCGAAATAAACCATACAACTACCCCCAGCAGACAGAAAATTTTTCTTGACTTCTAATAGCAATTATCAGCCTGTGAATCAAAGATACTCCGCGCAAAATTATAAAGGTGCTTCTAATTATTATGCCCAATCATATCAAAAACCCCCATTCCAATAAAACGATAAATTGTAATGCTGATGATTTAGAGAACTGTTGTTGCAATTGTTTAAAATAAATGTCCTTGAGCATCTTCTTTTTGTCAACCCAGCAATCAAAATCTTTTTATTTAGTTTTGTTGGTGTTGGCCTCAAGATTTCCCGCGTCAAAAGTGGCAATTATATTACATAGCAAAACAATTACTTTCGACGAAGGCTCTGGAAAAACTTTAAAGTACCTTCCACAAACAGGGCTTTTGTTTGTAGGTTGTGAATTTCTTATTACTATATTTCATTTTCCGATTAGCTTAACGCTACTCCTAACAGCTAGTGATATAGAAAGAAATCCAGGGTTTGCTTTAGCATACAATGAGTCTATCAAAATGACTCTAAGAAGAGAGTAAGAATTAAAAATTTTTCATCTAAATGTACAAAGCATTCTAAGCAAGAAAGAACAACTACGCACGCTAATGCACGATCTTGGTCCTAAATAAATTTTCTGTTTCACAGAAACAGGGCTTTGTGAGTTTGATAATATAAACGTTTTCAATCCTGACAAAGAAAGATATTATTGTTTCAGAACTGACCGTAATTCGACGGCCGGAACGAGAACGAAAAAAGTTGGTGGAGTTATGATGCTTGTGCCAAAGGTTTTTTGTCCAAAATTTTATTATGATTTGAACCTTTTTACGGGAAAATTTGAGAGTAAATGGGTTTATTGAAAACACCAACTTGTTCATCCGTACTAGTGAATGATAGCTATAACACCAATAAACAAAATAGTTTTTGGACCAATTTTCAATTAACATTGACAACGCAATTACGAAAATCGAAAAGATAATACTTCTGGGTGACTATAACATTAAATATTTAGATACCTTGGAAAGATCTAGACTTGAAACAGTAATACTTCCCTATGATTTGCATATAGAGAACCAAACCATTCCAACTCGTGTAAACTGTGCCAACAATACCAAAAGCCTTATTGATTACATTATTACTGACTGTTCAACTATAAACGACACTGTAATTTGTGAGAGCATAGTAAAAAGTGACCACTTTCCTACTCTATGTCTGTTAGGGCTTCATGTTGAAACTAAAAAGGTACCAATCCAGAAGAGATTTTTGGAAAAAAAGAAGTCTAATGCACTTGATTTTAAACACTGCCTAGAACAACAAAACAGGCAAAAAATGCATGTTCAGAACAACTTGGATTCAATGCTACAATTTTCACGGGAAACCTTACAATAGCACTTTCGAAAAATGTCCTACTCAAAGAATTTTACATTAACAGACAAATGATTAACTAGAAAATCAGGACAATTGATGGTCGATCCAGATAGGTTTTTGAACGGTAAAGACCATGAATGTTTCTTTGATCTAAAAACTCAAATTAGTATTTCTAATAACAACGATTTCGTCAGACTTCAGAGAAATCTTATGGAAGCAGCAGTAATGACAGAAGAAAAACGGATGCTGATAAATGAAGTAAGAAAATCTCAATAAATAAAACCCAGAATCTATTGTTTGAGAAATGAATTTGTTGATTATGTAACCCAAACAAAAAATGCTAACCTGTTGAACTACCGTTTCTCTACACTTGAGAAATTCCAAGGTCCTCAGCATCTACTACAGAGATCGGGGATATGCAATGCTAAACAAAAATTTTTTATTTTTCACTATGCAACGGAAAAAGTCTGTCATGATGCAATTAGGGCACTTGGGAGAAATAAACCAATCGGACCATCGAACTCTCCTTTATGGGCTATTTAAGACTCAAACTCTGTCCTTGTTCCTCATTTAAACCTTCTTGTGAACTACTGCATCAAAATATCTTGTTTCCCCGATGAGCTTAAACAAGCACAAGTTGTTCCACTGTACAAGAAAGATGACCCTGAGGAACCTAATAACTATCGCCCAATTTCCACTACCCCATGTTTTTCTAAAATCCTTGAAACCATGTTGAGGGATCAAAATAGTCAGTACCTTTATGACAACAAATTACTCTGTAAAAATTAGTATGGTTTTAGGAAAAAGTTTTCAACCATCGATTACCTATTTTTTGCATAGAATTCATCAAAAACAAAACTGACATTAACAATTTTGTCAAAGCAGCATTTCTTGACCTATCAAAGGTTTTTGACTCTATCAGTTATTACATTTTGGATATCATTTCAGGCAATTAAATTTTTGATGAGAGCTCGAAAAATCTCTTAAGAAGTTTTGTTACTAGCTGCCACCAATCCGTTATATTACAAGATTGCATATCAGATGTAGTAATGCTTCATAGAGGTGTACCACAAGGAATAGTATTTGGCGCGGTCTTTTTTTCTCTGTACATTAATGATATGACAACAAGATTTGACGATGAAACTGAATTTATACAATATGCTGATTATACCGTTATTTTAACTTTTGATAACTCCATTGACAAAAGCAAGATCAAGTTAGAGCAAAATGCAAACAAACTTGTTCGATACTTTCATGAACATCACCTCACAGTTAATACCTCTAAAATTGATTTCATGATATTTGGTAAGAGCGAACAAAAAGAATTCAATGAAGAGATAATTATAGATTCAATTCCAATAGACGAAAAACCGGAAATAAAAAAATTTTTAGGGGCTCACATAGACAGCAATTTAACGTTTCAAGGGGAAGTGAAACATATCCTACGAAAAATGGCCCGAGGAAAAAAAACAATTTGTGCTATTAGAAAATGAATTCCGCAAAAACTATTGATATTTCTCTTAAATGCTCTGGTTCTGCACTGGTTCAGCCACTTGCGCTACTCAGCAGTTATCATTCACACAATTGAGCAAAGTTTTATAGTATCTTTTGAAAAACAGCTTTACTCGTCATTACGAGCAGTCTTTTTTCAAGCAAAAATTTGAATCTGTTCAAGATATTAAATGCAGTCGGATTATAATCCCCATAAGACTCTTTTTAAAAACGAAAAGATTACCATACTTTTGGAAAATAAAAAAATAGTTACGACCTGCTTTTTCACCAACATCGGGACGTCCCTTAATCAACTGGAATCTTCATGAGTCTATAAGGACAAAAATTGTTCTGGGACCATAAATTTTTCTCAGCCAAAATGCAAATCTCGTTTGTTAGGTTAGCGATACTAGATTGGGATGAACTACCAAGTGAAATTAAAATCAAAACAAGATAAAAAAAATTTTTCCCAAGGAACTTAGAATTTTCTTTTGCTCACTTCACAAAATGAACCCTCTTTTGTGGAAGGTTAATTATTCAACATGTCGTGACTTTAAATTTGGAAAAATGAATTATAACTACTGTTTACTGGTTGGGTTGACATTATAAACTTAATTAATTTTTCATTCTGAGATATGCGACATAAATTGAAACAACTTAAACTTTCTGTTGTAATATGTAAATAATAAATCAATTTAAATATTTACACTGCCGGAGTAACATCACTTGTATACTCGTTGATATGGTTCGGAATTCAGTGTTTTATTTTACTTCCAGTGAATTTTAGAGTTTATTTTTAGCGTTTTCTGAGTAATTTGACAATTAACTGATTTGAAGAAAGGGATCAACTTTGTACGAAAAGGAGAGGGTTATTTTTAGCGTTTTCTGAGTAATTTGACAATTAACTAATTTGATGAAATGGATCAACTTTGTACGAAAATACAATAGTCTAGTTTTCAGCTTATCTACACTAACCATGAACAGTATTTAATTATTAGAATGTTTTTCTGGAAGAATTGTAAAATTATTCAACAAACACTTGGCGGAAAGTAAAAATTTTAAATGAAATGAATTCTATGAACATCAATGCACACTGGGGCAGATTAAGTTTAAAAAAACCATTATTTTTTAGCAGAGATGAAGAAACAGTAAATTCGTCAAAAAATTTTTTACAATCTTTGTGTCACGTCTAATAATTTAAGCGAACTAATATAACTCTGGACCAAAAATAAGGTTGCTTGTCAGTTGGTAGCCAAAAGTTATGTCTGTTTCCGCTAAATCATTACCGGGAAAAAACTTTTAAAAAAACCACCTGCAAAAAAAATTCGAGAAAAGCGCAGGTTTAAATTAAGTATTTGAAGAATATTTTTGGAACAGAAAATTTGTGAACCTCAAGTGTTTATATTTGAAAATTTATTGAAAAATTTATTTTTTTTAGTTGATAGGAATGAAAAAAATCGTTGTTTGAACTCTGGTCTCCTGCAATATTTTAAGTAATTGTGATGTTGTGTAGAAGAATTTTTTAAAATTCTGGCTATTTGCATAGTTAGCTTGGCGGAATTTTTTATAATTAGTTTCTTAACAAAATTTTTGACACACAAGTCTTTTGGAATTGCAATATTGCAATTGAGTGTCGCGCTCTGGTGGTCCGCAACTAGAAGTCTTCTAATGTCAGAAATGCAACAGTTTTGATTTTTCACTCGAAAAAATGGCATTTGAAAAACTTCGCTTGATGTGTATCAATTTTATGCTTTTTCATAGTTGTGGGTGAACAATATCGCCTGTTTTATGAATTTGCATTGAGATACAACAAATTCAGGTCACGGGGCTTCATGACAGCTCAAATCATGGTGATAAAAAAATCACTGCACAAATCAAAAATTAAGTTCATGAAATCGGCCACTGTTCGTGAATGAGCCTTACACATATTTCATTAAAAAATAAATTTTAACGGTTATGTTAAAAGAAGAGGGGTGCTCAAAATTAGGATGAGTATGATATCATCCTTAAACTGAAAGAAGAGATAAATTTTTCGTATACAAATAACTGGATTGGTACACAGAGGTGGAACGCCAATGTGGAAAAGGAGTATAATAATAGTTTGAAAATTCTTTATTTTCATTTTTCACATGTCAGAAATAAATGTTTGCTTACCATTCTCTGCCAGAAGAGGACAGTCATCTGTTCTTGCTTCACATCCTGAAACAGAATTTGTATTTGTTTCTCAACAAAATTAGAGAGTGGAGGTGTTTTTCTTGGAATACTACTTGGAATATAGCTGTTCTAATTAGGCAATGTGTCTGTTATCTACTTTCTGCGGAAAAGTGTTTCTTTCCGCGAAAGCCTTAATTTGGCAAGTTTTGTTACTAATTCTCATATCAAACTTTTAAGGAGCCATGATATACAAAATGCTAATTCGCATATGGT
>NC_134469.1:68748850-68790461 GCF_964194025.1 Convolutriloba macropyga | reverse complement strand
CTGGGAAAATTTTGAATTTTTTAAAAAGTTTTTTTTGCACTATAAAAGAGCACTAAAAAGTGATTTTTTTGCTGATTTCACTTTTCTCACCTGTGCAGTATAGGGGGCCGAAACAGTAAAAAAAAGTAAATTTTTGAAAAAAATTTTGAAAAAGTTTTGAAATCGTAAAATGGTCTGAAATGGATTTTGCACTATAAAAGAGCACTAAAAATGATTTTTTTCTGACCTCATGTTTCTCATCTTTGCAAAATAGGGTTCGAAGCAGTGAAAAAATTGATTTTTTGAAAGACTTGAAAAAGTTTTGAAATCGTAAAAATGGTCTGAAATGGATTTTGCACTATAAAAGCGCACTAAGAAATTATTTTTTGCTGACTTCACTTTTCTCACCTGTGCAGTATAGGGGGCCGAAACAGTAAAAAAAATAATTTTTTGAAAAAAGACTTGAAGAATTTGAAATCGTAAAGTGGACTGAAATGAAATGGAAAGATTAGCGTTGAATGCGTTGAAATTATGTAAGCTCAACGCTAAATTCGACCCTAATTATGTAAGATCTACGCTATAATTCAACGCTAAATGTGTAAGATCTACGCCAAAATTCAACGCAAAATTATGTAAGATTAGCGTTGAATGCATTGAATTTATGTAAGATCAACGCTAAAATTCAACGCTAAATATGTAAGATCTACGCCAAAAATCAACGCAAAATTATGTAAGTTTAGTGTTGAATGCGTTGAATTTATGTAAGATCAAGGCTAAAATTCAACGCTAAATATGTAAGATCTACGCCGAAATTCAACGCAAAATTATGTAAGATTAGCGTTGAATGCGTTGAATTTATGTAAGATCAACGCTAAATTCAACGCTAAATATGTAAGATCTACGATAAAAATCAACGCTAAATATGTAAGATCTACGCCAAAATTCAACGCAAAATTATGTAAGATTAGCGTTGAATGCGTTGAATTTATGTAAAAATCATTGCTAAAATTCAACGCTAAATATGTAAGATCTACGCCAAAATTCAACGCAAAATTATGTAAGATTAGCGTTGAATGCGTTGAATTTATGCAAGATCAACGCTAAAATCAACGCTAAATATGAAAGATCTACGCCAAAATGCAACGCAAAATTATGTAAGATTAGCGTTGAATGCGTTGAATTTATGTAAGATCTACGCTCAGGCGTAGATCTTACATAAATTCAACGCAATCAACGCCAATCTTACATAATTTTGCGTTTTTTAGCGTTGACACCTCGGCCCGGGATATATATATATATATATATATATATATATATATATATATATTTATATATTTATATATATATATATATATATATATATATATATATATATATATATATTCGTATGTTTTATCACCCAAACTATTAACTATTTAATCACCCAAGCGAAACTATTTTCAAAACAGATTAGCCGCATTGATGCAACATGAATCGTGCATAAAACAGCATTACTTACTGCTCGGCAGTGTGCTAACGTCTACAGATTCTGCCTTTGCAAGTGTTGGAGTGATGATTAGAACAGCGATTTCCACTATAATCAACCACAATATATTGTGAACAGGTAAAAATGACATTATCACAAGACTATAAGGTATTCTCAAAGCATAATAAATTAGTTGTTGAAGAAGTAACGCTATTGAAAAAGTGATAAACTTGATAAATGTATGTAAATTTTTATTGAATGCAGATTACAAAATTACACATCAGAGACCTTTGTGACAAGTAGTTGGAAAGTCTTCAAAGTAGTTCAATCTTTTTGATATCGATTAAAGAACTACAATTGAACATCTTCAAAATGCCAGTCATAAGTGTTGCTTATTCGTTCGTAAAGCGGTCTGTCTATACATTAACAGAAAATACAGTAAAGTTGAATCTGAAGAATAATTTTAGTTATGGTGAATGCATAGAAATAAGTTTAAAGGATATTGAAACAGATCAAATTTTTAATATACTCCTCCATCATGATCATATTTGGTATACCTATATCAGTGGAAAAACTAAATTGGAATGAGTGGAATTTTTGTCCAATCAGAAAGCTTTTTTCGCATTTTTTACACCTCTCCAAAGGCATTAATATCAAAATTCTCCATTCGACGCAAAAATAGAAAAAATAACTAATTATATTATAAAGTAACTAACAGACAAGTACAGATTAGCAGAGAACATCCGTTCTGAAAATTAAATAATGAGGTACAAAATTGAGAGTTGGTTATTTGTCTCAAAAAAAAAAAAGATAATATCGGTCTGATTTGCCTTTTGGGGGAAATAAGAATATGTTAACTATTTATAGGAAAGGTTTAATTTATTACGCAACAGATAAATGACCGAAAAATAGGATGGCTATTGAAGTAGGTATTCTTGAAGTTGACTTGACGTCAGAAATATTGCTGAAATATTTAAGGGTCGTGAAACGAATTGGAGCAATGCCATTTTTGGCGCGAAGCTGGCATTTCTTTCATCATTAAAATTGCGGGTCTTCCCATTATAGCCCCCCATGAAATTATAGCTCCCCCATTATGGTATAATTACCATGTTTGGGGGGGAGGGGCTATAGGTTATCTGACCACTAAGCTGGAGGGGGGGGGGGGCTATAATGGGAAAGACCCAAAATTGCTTTGGGTTTTGCCCAAATTCCTCAACTAGGAGGACAAAATTTTACGAAGCCTTTTTACACAGAAGCCTTTCGAAAAAATTAAATTAGGATGTGAAAGTACGTGTCTAGGAGTATTGTCGCAAAAAAACTGCATGACCTTCCCCCACCACCCCCCCCCCTCCCGACCCCACAGAAAAGTTGATTTATTTCATTGAATGAATGAGTGGTTAGCAACATTAACAAAAGACTATTCAGACTGTTTATTGGCATTTTGGAATTGACTGATTCAAATTAGTTGTCTGGAAAGTTTTCCATGTTAGAATTAAAGGAAAAATTGGTTGATTGGCAATTGAAAGTTCGGAGAGAATGATTTTTGAGATCATTTATGATAAAAACTCTGAGCGGTCAAAAGAGCACTCTGATTGATTAATTTTCGATACGTACTAATGAAGGGACAGCATGAGTGATTAATTATCTCAGGGAATGTTCTATTTTGATCCAATGAACTATTCAACGGAACATCCAATGCACTATCTAATTATTTTCTGATCCTGGTCCTGGCAATGAATTCCCTTGAAATCGGCTGGGAGTGCTGTACGTCGTGTTGCGGGCAATGTCCCATTTAAGGCGAGATCGTCCACAGTGATTTTGGTACTTGTTGATGTTGAGGGCCAGGTTACAGGTTTCAATCCAATTGTCTCATCGGATTGGGGGGGGGGGGTCTACTGTTGGCTGCGATCCAAAATGGAGTGATGCGCTGGAGGTATTTATTGCTTCTGCTGGCAGCAATCAATTTTCTGAATAGCTCAACGCGCCATATTCTGTGTACACGGGCAGGCTGTGAAAAAGCTAACAAGGCTAACAAGAATTGAAGACATACAACTTAACAGTAATACCAATCTTTACCACGGGCCTAGAAGATGACCAATAACAACGTTTCTGCACATTAGTAACAGTTTACTGCCCACAGCCATACCAAAAGCCAATTCTCAGAGCGCATATTTTTGCCATTGAAGTCTGTGATGATGCCCTAAAAGCAATCTTCAAGAGCTCTGCCTAAAGATACACGAAATGCTGAAAATGGCTTGGATGAAAAACATCAAACTCTAAAAATCATGGCGGCAAAATTGACATCAAAATGATTCAGTTGTTTCTTTCTTGGTTGGATGTTTGCGGCAATTTCAATGGACTGTCGCTTGTTTTTAGTTCTACGTTTAAAACTCATTCAGTTGTTCTGTGACAGCCATCGCCTTTTGTTTAATGGAAAACTGGTTAATGTCAACAATCTCCGCAAGACTTCTTGGTCCATTGCCACATTGTTCCAAAATCGTGCCATTCTTTTATTGAGCCATTTGAAAGTCTGGTCACGTCCGCAATCACAGCCTTTTAAAAACTTTAAAACATTTAATTTGATTTAATATTTTAATGCTAGCTTGCATTGCTTACCGTTTATGCGAGAAAAACAAACTCAATTCAAAATAAGAGGTTTTCCTTAACAGAACAAATATTGGTTTTGAATTATAGCCATTCAGACTTAAGCTCCGAATTTCGTGCACAAGATTGCTGCACCCAACAACCGCTTTACTTTGTTTTCTAGGCGCAACAAAGGCAATCTTTTATAACTATTTTGCTATTCAGGCCCACATTGAAAATTCGAGATATGTTTTTCAAATTCTAGCAAGCAGAGATTCAGAGGAAAAAGTCAATACCCTGTTATCCAACGCATCATCTGTCCTCGACATCAGCTCAAAAGATAATTTATTGCAGCTAACTAATAAACAATTTAATCCAAAAAATACAGAACATTAACTTAGCGAACATGAAACCAATCGTTTTTATTTAGAGAAGCCGATTTCTCTCAGCGGCAACCACGCCAACAACTGCATTACAGAAACAAAAGGATATCAAATATAAAAATGGAGCTGTTAGTCTTTTTTATATCAAGCCATATAATTAAAATTCATTCGTTTTCATTCTCTAGTGTTTTTATGCCCCCAATTACATTTTATGTCTTGTTATATAGCAATTAACTATATAAAAAACAACGTGCCCCTGTGGTTAGAAAAAGAAACTGTCCTCAAAATTGGGGACTTGAAAAAGAGTACACCCACAATTTTTCATCATCAAATGATTATCAAATTAAATTGAGATTTGAATTGCATAATGAGATGACAAATAGTTTGGGCGTTGGGCTGAATGAAAAATTGTGGGTTGATTTAATTGTTGTGTTGAGTTTTGAGTCGACAGTTCAATTAAAGTCTTTGAGTAATAAGTTGTCTGCTGAGTTGAGTGCTGAGCTGTGTACTGAGTTGAGTCTAAAATTAATTGTTGAGATGAGTTGTGAATTGAGTCCTGAAATGGGTGACAATCTGGAATTTGGGGGAGCGGTGAGATGAGTGTTGAAATGATAGTGGAGTTTTGGGTTCAGCGGCAGCTTGATTCTAGTTAAGTTTTGAGAGTTACGTTGAGTTGAGAGTTAACTGGATAGTTAAAAACATTTTCTACTGCAGCAAAAGCCGAATAAAAATTTAAACAGTAAGTTCTAATTACGTTTTTAAAAGCGTTTTTAAACAATGTTCACCAGAAAACTACATCGAATAATTCGCATTAAATAATTCAATTCCAATGAATTAGTGAAGAACCGTTTTCTCCACTAACCAAGCTCGTCTCTAACATAATGTTCTTGAGCTGAGCACTTCATTCAAAGAAAAAGGACAAATGACAGATACCAGATTGCTTCAAGTTCTGGATCTAGTTTACTTTATCGTCAGTCCTAAAATTGATACGTTTTTGAAAAAAAGTTGTTGGGAAATATGGCTCAGGAAAAAAAATTTTCTAGGTCAACTTGATTTTGGAATGACGGTTAGGAAATTTACACACAGAAGTTCATAAAACAGAATGAAACGGAGCATAAAAAAACGTCGAAGAAGAAGGATTTTCATGACTTTTATTGATATATAATTAATTGAGAGTACGGTTTTTCAACTAATTCAATCAATTACAAAGAATTTTGTGAATGAAATTGGCAAACACATTGAAATTGTTTCTGTTTCTGACCTATGAATTAATATTCATAGCTGCGGCATCACCTTACAGAAATGTTTTAAAAAACTTTCACAGAAATTGATTCTGGAAAAATGCAAAAAACAAGCATTTAATTGTTTTTGCTTTTTTCCTATGAAAAGAAACAATTGAAATTGTGAAGCAAATAAATATTTGTATTGTTTTCGTTCGAAAATTTTGAGAATATTAGCAGAAACAATACCTGTCAGTATGTCATGAACGTACGAGCTAGTTTGTTCCAACTACTCTTAAAAACTAAAAACAACTGGACTTTTCACTCAACAAAAAATTTTTGGTGACTACCTGATTCTAATAGTTTTAACTTTTATTTTATCGAACTATTTTAAGGCGTCTGCAGCAAACGGATCAAGGGTAAGATGACTTTGCTCTGAAATATTCTTCTTCCTCTATAGTGTTTTGAGTAGAAATTTCAATCGATTTAAAGTAATCTTGCTTGAAATAGCACCTCTTTGGATTGATCGCAAACTTTCATCTAATGATAATTCCAAACTTTTTGCAAGTGCTGTGAAGGTAATATGAAAGCTATATTTGAAAAAATTGAAGGATAGATCGTGTACCAGCTGTTCTTTGCGTCAGCATGAATATAGGTTTTTTCCCAAAAACAACAAAAATTTCGGTAATAGTAAGTAGATTTTCATTGACCTCTCAAGAAGTTTGTTAAAACACTAAAAATAAAACAGGTATTTTTTAAGATAATCGCAAAGAGTTTTTCAAATTTTTAAACGCGCAACCTTAAAATATTTTAAAGTAAGTTTTAAGCAGGTTATAAAGAACATAACTTTATTGGCTGAACTTTGTGCATAAAATCGAAAAATTCAAATAGTTTAAAACCAGAACTGTTAACAGAACACACAAGCCATCAGACTTAGAGCATTTTTTGATCACAAAAAAACATTGACTTTTCTTTTTCAGCTTGTATTTTGGAATGATGATTAAGATATTTTCAAACGGATGTTTGGAAAACAAAGATAAACGGAGCACCAAAAAAGACGTCGGAGAAGAAGGATGTCATGATGTTTATTGGCATATAATTAATTGGGAGTACGGTTCCACCATTTCATTCAATTATAACGAATTTTGTGCTTCAGATCGGCAAACACATTGCAATAGTTTGTGACCTATGAAATAATGTTCGTAGCTGCGGGATTATCTTACAGAAATGTTTCCAAATACTTTCACAAAAAACTGATTCTGCAAAAATGCTCCAGATAGCAATTGATGAGAAGAAAGAAATTGATGCAAAAACAAGCATTCATTTGTTTTTGCAGTTTTCCTATCAAACAAAACATATGAAATTGTAAAGCAAATAAATATTTGTTTTTGTTTTCTTTTGAGAATTTGAGAATATTAGCAGAAACAAAATCTGCCAATATGCCATGTACGTACGCGCTACATTTTTCCAACTACTCTTAATTTTTTTAACTGAATGCAACGGGACTTTTCACTCAACAAAAATCTTTTTTCGGTTCATTTTGGTGACTGCTTTATTTTTTATACCTGAAAGCAACAAGATTTTTTGCTCAACAAAACTCTTTTTTTTCTGGTCATTTTGGTAACTGCCTGACTCTAATAATTTTAAGTTTTACGATATGGATTTAATTTAAAGCGTCTGTATCAAATAGATCAAGGGTAAGATCAATTTGCACTGAAATATTTCTCTGCCTCTATAGTGTTTTGAGTAGAAATTTCAATCAACGTAATGGAATCCTGTTTAAAATAGTATCTCCTGGGATAGATTGCAAACATTCATCTCATGATTTTTCGAATTATTTGCAAGTGCTGTGAAGGTAATATGAAAGCCATATTTGAAAAAAAAATTGAAGCATGGCTCGTGTACCAGCTGTTTTTTGCGTCAGCGTGAAATCAGGTTTTATCCGAAAAACAACAATAACTTCGTTGATAGTAGTAAGATTTTTAATGACCTCTCAAGAAGCTAGTTAAAATACCTATGTTTTTTTAAGATATACGCAGAGGTTTTTCCAAGTTTTTAAGCGCGCAGCCTTAACATTGGCCGTAAGCATAGATGTTTTAACTGAACTTGAACAGGGATTATTAGTTGGTGAATATCCCAGTATTTTCTCGAGAATATTTTCAAAAAAGCTAGAGAATTGTTTTCACATTAATACTGCTGACAAACAAATTGAGGAACAAAGTTCTCAATCACCATTTACTAAATTTGAAAGAGAAATACATGAAAAGTTTTGAGCAGGTTTTAAAGAGCATAACTTTATCGATTGAACTTTGTAAAAATCAATCGTTCAGACAAAATATTTTTATCGACTCTGCTGTTTTGTTCAATCGAGCAGCTTGAAGCAAATAAAAACTGCTAATTCTTTTGACTCAACCTCTTTAGTTCTTTTCTGGAACACAAAATCAAACAAAAATCGGAACATTTAAAATCGGAAAATTCAGATAGTTAAAAAGGAGAATTGTTAACTCCATTTTTCGCTGTTTGTAAATCATTCGGAATGAGAGCACGATACAGTATCATGCGAAATGTAATTTTTACAGAACGCTCGATGCTTGCACTGAATTTTGGTTGCAAAAGAAAAAAAATCGTTTCAACCCGCGAAGTTAATCATCTCAACGCGAAAACATTTTTCCTGCAGAAAAACATCCAATATCTGTTTCTTTCTGTAACAGCCAATAATTGCAACCTTTTTTAGCTCATTAAATCAATGAACCCAAGTTTTTTCCAACTTCTAGAGTTTTGCAATTTGAAACAAATCTAAACCGACTTGACTCAGCATTAAACTTGAGCATCCCCACACGCTGTGATCGCAAGAACCAGAGTAAGAGGTAGTTGTCTTAACATGCCATAACATGCAGGCTCGTCAACTTCCATTATAGTTTTTGAAACTTTTGCACAGAATTTCCCTGATGTTTTCTCTATAAATATATAAATTTTTTTTAAAAAAATTTCATTTGTATTTGAACTGAATTTTCTATTGAAAAAGCTATTCTATTTTCAGTGTACTTAGTGGAAACAGCGAACACTCAAAAATATCTTAAACAATTTGAGCCTAGCAGAGGTCACGGCATGATTAAAGCCATTTTTTTAAAAAAAACATTATCTATTGTCAGCTAATGGCAAAAAGTTTTTATCCGCTTTTCTTATCAACCGAAAAATACACTCTGCTCTAAGAACAACAAATTGCCCGCAGTCAAGTTAATTCTTGTCAATTTGTTCGAAGTTCAATGACAGTCTTCCCACAGTACCTTAATCTTTTTTAAAAATTTTAAACGAGTGTATTTCACAAACCTCAAATCAGTGTTGGACACTAAAAACTATCAACGATTTAATTATGGACCCATATACTAATCAATCTCTATATCGAGACGGTACTTGATAAATATTTTATATTAAACACATTATCATTTATGGCAGTTGCGTCCGTTTAAAATTAGGATGACTGAAATTGATCGAATAAACTCTCTTTTATTCCTAAAAAAGGTGATTAGAGCTTTTTCACATTGACATCTCTATGCCCGTGCAATTGAGCTTTAATTTGCAAAAAAAAATACATTTACCGAGTGAAAATTACTGTATAGTGCAAATGTTTTGTAAAACCAAAAAAGTCGTAAATGTGACATGTGCAGACGTTTGCAGACAATATTCGACTTTGTGTCAAGAGTTTTCTTTATAGACTTTTTGTTTCCTTCACATTTTTGTACCAATGTACACAAACTCTGCTTTAGTTTTCTCCGTTCTGCTCCGTTTTTGTAAACAAATAGTTTTTTTCACTCGCATTGCGTGCATCCACCTAATTGGGCCATTATAAGTCACGCTAACCTCTGACATTGTTTTTGAAAGCAAGAACAAGTTGTTCAGCTGAGATATAATGGAAGAGGGAGGATTTTTTCAGCAATTTCAGCTTCCTGTGGTACATTCAATTTTGGTCCCTGGTGGTCTGTTTCATTTTTTTCCTGGAATCTTTCCGGCCTCTGGAAATTGGTTCACAAGAAAATTCATCACATCACCTAATCGTGAGAGAATCACGGTTTCTGTAGACCACCGAGTTTGCGGGTAAAACTAACTTTATATTCCACTTATCAGTTGACATAGTAGAGAATCCTATTTGCCTTCTCTACACTTTCTTGTACCAGATTGGACCCAGACAAATCCAAAAATAATCTAATCCACAACTTTTCCATTTTTGTAGAACCCTGAGGATTAACCGAGTTGAGGAAAAGCATCTGATACCTGCCTCTGAACACTGTTTTTGCACATTTGTCAATTGCTAACTCCATATTTCTGTTTTCATTCTAGTCGAACAAAGCATCTAGATCCGTGGGCAAGTGAGAAAACGAACGTCCTACAGAAAGCACCCTCAAGTCATCTGCAAACATGTGGGGATTGCTGAGTTTTAAAGATGAGACAACCATTTAGGCAAATAAAGAAATCGAGCGGCCCGAGGAGTGGTCTCTGTGGTACACCACTATGAGTAACACTAAATACGAGTAACCGGGAGGTTGTGTTGTCGTACAAACGGTTTTTTATTTCAAGAAGCAATCTTCCACAGTTGGCTCTCTGTCTTAAATAGTGTTGATGATACGCAAGAGTATTTCGAAAGAACTGGAGGAGTGGTTCGCACATGCACTTCTCCAGTACCTTCCTCTCAATGTCGAGACGTGAATCACGCTTGTATTTTGACAACCCTCGCTTGTCTCGGTTATTGAAATTTGGGATAACAGGGACAACATTTCTGGAAGCGTGGTTTTTGTTTAGCCAAAATTTCAAATAATTCTTTGAAGCACCAGTTTACGGCACCTGTTTCTTAGATAAAAAGTGGGAGCAAGAAATCGATGCTCCGGTTGTTTTCGTGTTTTACTGAACTCAAATTTCAAAAGCCACTTGATCCGCAACGCTACCACTTTTTTTGGGTTATCACCTTTTATCTCTTATTCATGGAACAAGACACGGTTAAAAAACTGTGATTGAAAGAATATTTTGAAAAGATTCACTATGTAGTGAGGCTGCGTGAAGGTCCGTTACTGTGGAGTCAGGTCATCTGGTAAGCTAGCTGGTTTGCATAGGCTCTTGATGTTCTTGAAGAGGAGATTTGCGTTTCTGTTGGAGCACAGTGAGTCTTGATAGTTGGTTTTACCAGTTTTCACGTAGTCCGCCGCAATTTATCCAATCTCTGAACTTACTGCTTTCTATTGCTCGTTGGTTTCATCTCTAGTCCTTTTTTGCGTTTGAAACGCGGTCACCAGATTCGATTTTAGCGTCTCAATCTCAGGATGGAATCTCTGCGTCTGTTTAATCCTACTAGCAACACGCGGTTGATTAATATAATCGAATTATCCGTATAACACGTTGCAATTATTATTGAGAGTGAAAACAAATTAGATTTGAGCTCATTGTCAGAGATGTCTCTGCTTAGCTTACCAAAATTAGCTGCACTGAACCATGGAATTTCTTCAAAAATGTTTTGTTTTCGTTTTCCTGGTTTTGCCAACGAGTTGCAAATTGAAAATCTTCTTTATAAAAGCCGCATGAGAGAACACAAGTCAATTTCTCCTCATATTCGCTGTCAAACGCAGCCCAATTTGCAGTTGGGAAATCCATGTTGCAACGAAGGTTAACAAAATTTGTGGTTCTCAGATCGTCCATGATTTCCGCAGAAAATTTGCTTCTCATTTGCACCGGCTTCCCTTTGGGTGTGTTTTAAAAAGGGCATAAAAAATTTCGTTGTTGTCGACTATTAGATTGCATATCGCTGCGCAGTCAGAATTGTCTGCAGTATATTGCTATGATTGATTACTATCGTTTAATTTTTTTGGGGCACCACCATGGCGGTATTTCTCTCCTTCTTCTCTACCATCACTGTGATATATTATGTAATCTGAGAGAAGAAGCTAACCTGAGTCAACCCAGATGGTCTTTTATCACAGCAAATCACGGATAATTGTTCCGACCCCACTTGTGGGGGGGGGGGGGGGAGGAACTATATAATCAAATGGGTTTTTTTGTTCAGTCAATTTTGGCCGATCGATATATTTATCGCAGAGAAATGTGGGTGCTATCACTAAAAAGCTGGTCTAGCGCAGAATTCAAAATTGAAAAGATTTTTCCGATTTTTGTTTTTTTTTCGAGAAGTTATCGAGGGTTGAATTTTTGTGTGAACACGGGATATTTGTCCACTTTTATTGTGATTTTTCTTCAAATTAAGATATTTTCTATCAAAATAGTATTTCGTACTTAAATTTCTTGCCAAAAAATGAAACAGTTTTGTGTTCCTGATAGACTAAAGGCAATAAAAAAAGAGTAGTTCTGGTCTCACAGGGAGCTTCAATATCAAAAAAATTCGAAATCCATTTGAGAGCTCTTTTTATATTTCTACTTTTTTTCCTTTTTTAAGTCAGCTAGAGACAAATCACTTTTCATATCGAGATTCTGTTAATGACAAAACTCCTTTACAGTCAAATGAAGCCCAATGAACAAAAAAATTGTTTTCAAGGTATTCCTCATGTGTTTTTTGCTTCGACTCTGAGTTTTCGTGATTTTAGAGGAAAATTTGAATTTGGTTTTGAGATTTGACTAATTTTTGGAGTCTTATGGCATGTACTTATTGACTAACGGTGCAATATGTTCCGTATTGAGATTTAAGTGAACATATCTAGTGCTTTGATTGGACAGCTAATGGCTGTTAAGATTTTAAAGATAATTCTCCAAAAATTTTTTTGATTATTAACCAATCATAAACCTATTATCGTGAACTGTAAGTCAATCTCTTGAGTCTTACTGTAACAACATTTGATCTAGCTGGCGGTTTTTTATTCGAGCTTTTAGTAATATGACTTCAATGACACAAGATTTCAAAATTTTAAATTTTTTTTGGATACTTCCGTATTATTGGTTACTTTTGAAGTCTTATCACATTATCCAAATATTGTAAAATTTTTCTAAAGATTATTATGATTCTATTGGCTCAAAAAACACACAATCGATCACAGATAAAGTCATTAGAGAAAAGCTAAGGGTTTAAATGTCTTCGACATTTTCTTCTTGCACTTTTCTTCTGAATTTTGGTCTTCGCCTGTTTTTGTTGTTGTTTTCACAGCCTTATTGTGGTTTCTTATTGGTTTTCTATGCATGAGAATTTTTTTTCTCTGCCATGGTGTTATTTTTGACTGTAGTTATTGATCTCCGTTGAAAGCTTTGGATTTTAATGGCTGTTATGAATTTGAAATTAGTATTTCGAAAACTTTTTTGAACATTCACCAATCTTAAACTTTTTTTCGTGAATTGTCAGTCAGTCTTAGCACCTTCAGGATTCGTTTTTATTTCTAATTCAGCAAGAAAAATCTGGTTAGCGGTTTTTTCTTCTACCTATTAGTTTTAAGGCTTCAATGTCACTAGTTTTCATATATTTTTCTTGAACTTCGGGTACTTTTTTTTTATTTTCGGATCCTTTTGCAATCTAATCACATTATCCTATTACTGATGGTTTTTATTGGCTTAGAGAAGACTTTCAAAGGCTCAAAGTTAAAATTTTTAGAGAAGAACTTATGATTTAAATTGCTTCGACACTTTCTTCCGGCACTTTTCTACTGAATTTTTGGTTGTTGCCTGTCTTTGTTGTTTTCAATAACTTGTTGTAAGGTCTTTTTGACAAATATGCACAGCAAAGAAACTTCTTGTCCCATCAAGGCATACTTTAGCGTATTTAGCGGGTTCCGTTGAAAACTAATGAGATTAATGGCGTTGAAACTACGAGTTTTCTCAAAAATTTCGTGGTTCTAATGTATTTGTTCATATTTGATTTTTCGAAGTTATATTAATAAAAAAAGAATCCCATTGCTGTTGAGAAATTAATAGAACATAAAAAAGTTTTTAGTGAAATGTTCATTTTCTAATGCCTTCGACACTTTTCTCTCTCTATTTTTTTCTTGAAATTGCTGTTTTTGCCCGTTTTCGTTCTTTAGGTAGCCGTAAATTGCTGACAAATCTCTTAATCTTGTAATTGAGGATTCAGTTAAGCAGGTTACCCGAATCAGTTTGTCAGTTTGTAGCCTTTACTCTTAAAGTTTATGATATACATATTCAAAAATTTTTCAAATTTTTTCAGTTTTTGTTGTTCTTTTCGTCGAATTGTAACTTATTTTCATCAATGAGAGGTAACATCCAATTTATTGTATTTCAAAAAAACATATCTACTGATATTATTTGTCACCAATGCTTTGTTTGTTGGACAACTTGAGTTTTTATAAACGTTTTTTGAGTGTTTTTTTTTGCTTTTCTTTTTTTCTTCTCTCAGAACAATCGCGTAGTAACAGATCCCAATGATTTACAAATTAGGCCCAAATAAACTTAATCTCTCAGTTTGTTTCCTGCAACTGAATTAGTACAAAATAAGAAATGAATTAAAATACATGATAGTCAGATAATAGCTAATGATTTCAATGGTAGCTATAGTTTGTGTTTTCGCAAACCGTTTGTAATTTTTAAAGTTTTTCCTTAGTTCGTTTCTAAGTCTTAGTCTACCCAAAATCAAAGCCTTTTGTTTTTGCAGGAACTTCTTAGTAATTTATCAAGGATTAATTAGTTAAATGCTAAAAATTTTTAAGACTTTTAAAATTTCTTGGTTTAAAAAATGTTGATTAATTTTTAAATTTGGCCTTATTGATCGTTCTCTTTATTGACTGGTAACAGAGTCTCATTAAGAAAACTTTCCATCCACTGTATTGTTAATAGGAAGTAAATTTGAGTAGTTAAGATTTTATCTGATTGCATTTTGACGTTGTTTCTATGTGCTTTTAAATTTAGATATTCAGTTTTTGCCGTGAAATTTTTGTTTTTGCTTTTTTTTGAATGTTTTTTTTTGTCTCGCAGTCTCTTTAATGTCAGATCTAATTAGCGCTGTAATAAGGCATGCATTATGTTATTTAATTAGTAGATAGGTTGTGTAACGATTGTTTTCATCTCAAACATCTATATTTGTTATTTTTTCATTTGGTTGACAATTAAGTCACAAATGTAAAAGAGCTCGGGTCGGAACATCATGTGCGAACGCACATTAACGAGCCGCTTGTTAATTTTCTAATTATTTATCGTGAACGCATCTGCAAAATTCTTACTTCTTTCAAAAGTCAATCGTCATCTTGCATTCTTTTTGAGGATGTTACTGTGCGATAGTTAGATATTTTTGTCTGTCATTCAAAAATGCTGTGAGTACTGTTAAGAACAGATGAAAAGCCACTCCCTGAAGATTCAAAAAATTTTTCTAGTGCTTAATCCCTTAAACTCCAACATTAAGCAAAGAGATATTCTTATAAATATTAATTATACAACAAATTCATATAAAAAAAAGCAGTTCAACTGCCTTCAGTAGGTCCCATACACCACAATTCCCATATATTTACACAATTTTATGAAAAATAAAAACAAAATAATCAGTGTTAGTAGAGTGCATTATTTCTAAACAAATATCTATTTCACGCTCCTAACAAGAACAACAGCCTAAAAAGCTATTCTAACTTCAGTGCACTTAATGGGAACAACGTACACTCAAAGAGTTTTTAAACATTTTCAGCTCAGCTGAGAACAATGCATCGTTAAAGCAATTGTTTGAATTGTTTTAGAACATCAACTAAAATCGCTAAAAGCAAAAGATTTTTATCCGCTTTTCTTATCAACTGAAAACTACACTCTAATCCAGGAACAGCAAATTGCCCGCAGTCAAGAAAGTTTTTGAAAGTTTGTTCGAAGATCAATGACAATCTTCCCAAAGCAGCTTAATCAATATTAATAAAATTTAACCAAAAAAATTTTACAAACCTCAAATCAGTGTTGGACACTAAAAACTAAAAAGACATAATTATGGACCCTTATACTAATCAACTTCTATATGGAGACACCACTGGATAACTATTTTATATCAAACACGTTAACATTTATGGCAATTGCGTCCTTTTAGAAACGGGATGTCTGAAATAGTCACAAATTTGCCAATCTCAGAAACTGCTGCTAATGATAGCACGTTGGTTTCATCTGAAAAAATTTTTTCTGCGTTTTAAGTTTGTTCATCAGATTCGATGTTGGCCGTTTAATCGCAGGCCGGAGTTTTGGCATCATTTTAAGAACCATGCTTTTGAATGAAGCCATCAAAGCATTCGTAAAGCTCATAGCAAATGGTATTGACATGTGAAAAGCAATTGAAATCAAACTCATTGTCAAACTTGTTGTTGCTTAGCTCTTCAGAATTAGTTCTTCTGAATGTGGTATGTGGTGAAATCTTCGATAACTATTTTTTTTCGCTTTTGTGATTTTGCAAACAAATTTTAAACTGGAATCCTTGTTGATAAAATCCGCGTTATAAATCACAGGTCAGCTCCACCTCGCTATCGCTGTCAAACACGGCTAACTTGCTGTTGGGATATCTATGTTGCAACAAATAACAGCAAACGTTCTGGTAATCAGGTTTTCCACAATTTTACCAAAACGATTTGCTTCTTAATTGATCGGCTTCGTTCGAGTGCGTGCTTTTTAAAAAGCAAACTTTTTGCTTTCGTTGACGTTTGGTTTGCATATCAGCCCGCCGTCAGGAGCGTCTGCAACTTTTTGCTATGAATTGATAGCACATTTCACTGCTACTGGGGCACCACTATGGCGATTTTTCTCTCCGGTCATTCCGATATATCATGTAATTTGAGAAAAAATAATTAAAATTGTTCAACCGAAATGCACCCGAAAATTTTTTTTCTATCAAAATTCACCGGATTTCTTGCATTCATCTCAAGGATGTTCATGTAAAATGAAAAGGTTTTTTCAAGGGCAGTACCATCGATCACTTTTTCTGGTTCCGTCATTGAGAAAACCCAATTTTCCTATCTTGATTTTCTCGGGGACCACTCCATCTTTCAACTGCCTTTAATAATCAAGAGATATTGGCAGACACTTTTTTGCAATGAGTCTTACTTTCAAAGTCTCGAAGAAATAAATACCTTTATTGCTTATTTTAGCATTGTTGTTTGTTTTCTGCAAGAAGAAAACAAACTTCTTGTTCAGTTGCAATTGTGACCAGTATCGTTCTTGACTTTCTCTTTTCAATAAAAACTTCGGGCCCTCTCAGCTCTTTGATTTGTGTTTTCTAACTAAATTCGTTCAAAATTTCTTGCTCTGTTTTCGCTATTATGACTAAGTTCACACCTTATGTTTTTCCAGGATCTTCAGTGCTTCCTTAAATTCACAAGCTTTTGCTGCGTCAGCACTCTGGACTAGCTCTTCACAAAACTTTTCTATTCTTTGCCGCAATTCACTCTGACTGCTCCTTCCACTCTGTCTTCTGCCAGTTCTGGGATTGTTTTCTCCATCTGTTCAATCCTTGTGTCTATCTCATAAGTTCTCTGATCCATCTACCTTCTTACTTATTCCATTGATCATATTTCAATAAAATTTTCTTCTCATTGTTCACCGGGCAGTGCTTGCAAAGTTGCCTCGCTTGTCAACCCAACTCATTGATTCCACTGATAGCAGCCAGAGTGATTCCATTGCAAGTTTCCAGATGCATTCCAGCATCACACGCCACACACTTTTAGACTCACTCGTTGGCATTTTCAGGCTCGTGGTACGTTTTTCAACAATTTGTATTTTGACATCCTGTGGAATGAATTAATTGGAATGTTTGGCAGGAATTGGGTGTTTCACTTGAGTTATAGAATAAGGTGATGACTTTTTTTGACAGTTGTTGGGCATCGCAGAGGAGAAATTTCTGGTCAAGACCAGGAGGGTACAGAAACCCAGCTACAGTTTCATTCCTTTTCAGCTTCCTTCGAATCGGGTTCGGCTCTTTTTTCGACCTTGTTGAAGCTGATTCTTTGAAGTCTTTTGAAGTTTATTAACAAACTGTTTAAGATCCTAGTCACGCCTTCTCAAACTTAGCGGGGGGTTTTACATCAAAGAAGATTCTTTTGTGGAGTTTTTGACTTCCCTTCAGAAGTTTTGCGTCTTTTGTGTTCTTATCATGATCAGATCTTTTGTAGCACTCGGAACAGGAATGCCAGAGATTTCAATCAAGCTAACATATTAACTTGTTGTTAAATATGATTCCAGAGGTACGAGAAAACTAGTGGATTTTTCGATTAGCTTGTCGAGCGTGAAAGGTATACAGAAATTTAGGGAGACAAAAAAGCATTGAACTGTTTATCACGTCGTCCTGAAGAAACAAGCTCTTCTCTTCTCATCTTTGTTTTCAAAATTTTGCGAATATTTGCTTCTTGAATCTTTGCGTTTGTGTGATGGTTTACCCCTCTTGCTGCGTAAAAACTCTTTCTTCCTTAGAAGTCTCCTTCTCTTATTTAAGTGCTTCCTGTTCATCAGCGAATTGTTCCGTGAACTCGCAGCATTCGTCACCATTAGACTTGGTGGTTTTAACCTATTGAAAAAATTGAAAATATCTACTAGACTTGTCCTTTCTACCAACATGAACGAGCTGTAGGCAATATTGTTGTCCCTCACATTTTCCAACACCCTCACTGTTGACCGGGGTTAGGGCATCTAGTTTCCGCAATAATCAAGAAGATTTTCTTTTGTCTCGCATTTGGTGCCTAATTGGAAAATAAGGTCCAACACAATACTAACAGTTTTTCCAAACAAAAATTTAAGACTGAATTCTGTTTCAAGCAGGTAATTGAGGATTTGAAGATTAAAATCGTCAAATAGTCAAATAAAATCAAAAAAAAAATTTGCCTCTCTCCCTGACCATATTTAAAGAATAAGGCTGCAATGTTGCGTGGAAAACAGCTACAACAAGCAAAATTGTTGAAGGTTTGGTTGAAAATTGGATGAAGCGGTATCATATGTCACCAGGCAGACAGCAGTTTCAATATTTTGCCTCTGTTGTGCAGTCCCACCATCGCAATCTTGTACGTACAACTACTGTTGACTCCGACTGCAGCATTTTTTTGATAATGACAACGTGCAGATCAGAACAAGATGAGCGAACCGTTATTTGTGATTAGTTTCAGAAATTTCCATCGCAATACAAAATTTATATTAAAATTACAATTAGCAGTTTCGCATTTATTCATATCACGTCTCTCTCACGAGAGGAATTTAACATCAATGTCTTAATATCGACTTTTATCTCTTAAGTTCTAGCAATATATTTTCCAATAACTTTTTGGAATATAATAATTGCAAAATTTTGTTAACTTTTGATTGCTCAAAATTGCTGAAAGAGTTTACATTATTGACATATAATACGAATGACAAAATTATTGCTAATTTTTTAACTTATCACAGTAATCAAATTCTACCTTTTCAAACCGGAAATCGGTTGTATGTAAAAATTGTGACGATGTATTGTCACTGTTGTCTGAAAGGCAAGAAAAACCTCAAAATTACAAATGTCTTATCTGGAACGTAACGTAACATAAAATAAATTTTCTTATTATCGTCGAGTTTGTTGAACTGTTTGAAAGCTGAGGTTAAAATCAGAACAATGTTCTGTTCATTGACTGAGCATTCACAATCGGAACTATGACTGCATTTGCAAGAGAACACCGGAGGCCGAGATGAGCGACCCAAGCCAGCTCTGATCACACCGACCTGAGTCACCCTTCTGCTCAAAGTGGGTATGTAACACGCTTGGGTCGTGTGATAGAGGTCCAAGCCCAAATGGGACGGGCACTGGTGTGTCAGACCAACGATCGTTTAAGATCCCTGAAAAGCATAAACGACTACATTGCTGACATATTTTATATTGTCAATATGATGTTGACGTCTTTCATGCACACTTTTCTTTCGCATTGAGATTTAATTATGTTCGGTTTTCTTCACCTTATGTTGGAACTAGTCTAAGCTATTAAAATATGTTTAAATAGCTCAAATATGAGTTGAAACTAGTTTAGCAGTATCAAATGTATGGTTATAGAATACGTAGTTTGAACACCGCTAGTAGTTTCACCATGGTGCTATATTATACCCGTGCATGCATTTGTGTTATATAGAACAAATGCAGTTCTTTCGGTCTATATATTTGAGGCGCCATGCTCCAAATTCTTACCAAAGGTTTCTTCATTAAAGTAAACTGTCCTACCAAACTAACACATTATTACGCACTTTGATTGAGCTTATTCTCTCTCTATATATATATGTTTCTGTTCCTTTTATTCCTTATTTATCACTAGGTGCGAATTTTCCGCTTTTAGAGTATAAAACGTTACCAATCCTGTGTACTCAACTCAGTTCCTGAAATTCTCAATAAGACATAATTTTTAAGTTCCTTCATTTAAAAATTCCGTCATTTATTCAAAATTACTGTACAAACCCCTATTTCAGCACTATTTTGCAACATTTAACAGTATAGTTTTTTAAATTTCGTTTTTGTTTATCTGCTCAGCTTTAGATATTCGATGGTTCTATAGTTTAGCTCTCGATTGATATTGAATGCGGTCTTTTTATTTTCAAAGCACAAACCTGCTTATTTAGTAAATAACTGTCTTCCTCTTAAAAGTTACCTGTTAATATTCTAACTTAATAAACCCTAATAGTATAGAATGAGCCGCTAAAGTGCCCTAGCAGTTAATAACAGTTTAACAGTTTGGTAAGACAGTTTTAAGACGCACTACATTCACAGCGTTTGTGTTTGGTCCACGTTTGAGTAAGTAAGTAAACCTCAAATTTGTTTCTGCAAACCCAACTTGATAATAAATATAAGCGGAGCCGTGCGGCGAACTTCTTCAAGTTGCGAAATATTTACTTGTTCGGCCAATATTCCATACCAGAAGAATTCTTCATTCAAATCGAACCACTTTATGTTTGCTTTATAGCGCAATTAAGTTACTAATATACGTACATTATAGTATAGTTTTACACTCTCAAGTAGCAATTGAATCAGATTCTACGAAAACAGAACTTTATTACACGTATTACCCAACTGCACTTCACTGCTTAATTTTCCATCAAAGTTACACCATAATTACTACTTGGCCCTGTTGACTTAGATCCAGACAAAATGCCAGTCACTCCAGGTAAAGTCATTTTTATTTGCTGCAGTAGAAGCAGCGGATTAAAAAACTGAGCTGGATTTACTTAACTCAATTAAGGTCAAGACAGAGTAAAAGTAACAATTACGTGAAACAAGGCTCGATAATGTGCGTTAGCACATAATGCTTTGACCCCGCTCAACCACATTTTTGACTTAATTATCTACCAAATGAGGAGGAGAAAACTTTTAAAAAATTAATAGCAACCAGAAAAATTTCAACTAAAACTTAGTAGACTCTTTAAACTGCTACTGATTAGACAGCCAATCTGGCATGTCATTAGTCACACTAAGGGACAAGACTACAAAATAACAGCGAATACAGGCAAAATACGAAATTTCACAAACAATTTTACACAACGGCGTCGAAGCCAAAAAATAAGCTTTCCGTTGAACTTGTGATGTATGTTCATTGGCCTTCATATGCACGTAGACTGGATTTGTCGATAGTTGAATTTTTATTTGAAATCATTCTGGTCTATAACTAACATAACATAAGAAAAAACAAAGGCAAAAAAATTTTCAAAATCAACGCAGCGCCTCGTTATAATCCGGAGGAATATATTTTGAATTGTTAAATTCCACAACCAGAACAAAACTGTTCTTGATATTTCTGCTTCTTCATTAGAACAAAAAATTTTCCGATTTTCACCGAATTAGTTAAATTGACGATAAGTCATTCTCTCAAAAACAATGTGCGAAATTTCGATACTTATCGAGAAACAATATCGAAAAAGCGTTATGTTTCAATTAAAAGCGTTAGATAATTTCTTTTCAACTCCTTAGATACCAAAAAAGACATTTCATAATTTCGACTCAGTATGGATTCTACGCAAAAAATCAAATGCTCGAATCAAATCAAAACTCAAAAATTCATTGAAAATTTAACAAAAAAAACAGTTAATTGGAACCATAAAAACCATGGCTTTACTCAGAAAACATTTTTTTTTCTTTGAACCTCATTCGTACATCAATGTAACTTTTTTAACTGAAGCTTGGACTGAAAACAGACTTGACTGTAGTTGTTACGAAAAAATTGAAAAATTATTTTTTAAAGGATGGACCCAATAAACAATCTCAACCATTTTTCATTGCGAAGATCAACGATGAGACAAAAACTGGAATTGGTATCCATGAGCAACTGTTAAGGAGCCCAATTTTTCCTGAAAACTTTACAGTAGTTTTTTGGCTGATAAAATCTTGATATGAAAAGTAAATGATTCATTTTTTTTTTATAAATTTCTATGTAAAACAACAAAAAACCGCTAAAATGTTAGTTCCAGAACGCTTTCTTAGGCACTGCAGGTAAAAAAGAAAAATAAGCCCTTATCTGAGTAAATGATGACTGTGTCTGCAGTTTTGATGTCTCCACTACCAGTCAAATTGGACAAAATGGGCCAAGGAAGCATATTTGATGTCATTTTTCATGAAAAAGGGAAAAACACTATAAAAACTCATTAAAAAAGTCTAGCGTCAATGTTCGCTAAAATCGAAACTAGCGACACAAAGACCTTTTGAAACTGTTAGTTAAAATGAATTATAAAAGAATAGCGTACAAAGTCTAAGAACGTCCTCAAACGACGACCTACTCCAAATTACCTCAAACAAGTGAACTAAATTATTTAAAGTGAGTCATAATGAGCTCCAAAACCTCAAAACCACTGAATTTTGGATTTATTTATTTTCAGCAGTTTCAGAACTATTCTACATTATAGTTGAGTAGACAACTTAACGAGCAAGCGATGTCATAATCATTTCAGTTTTGCTGTTCTAATGTGTCCCAAAGAAGTTCTTTCAAAAAGCGTGAAACTAATAGACAAGAAAAAAAGCGAGCACTAATTGTTCATCAGTTGTATATTTTGAGTACACTTGCGTGGTGATAAGCTTTTTGACAGCAGGTTGCTGACTGTTTGAAAAAATTTCGGTCTTTTTATGGAGCTCAAACATTCGTTTTGAGCAGACATGAATTGAGTCACCATCAGTCCATTTTCTATAAAGTCTACTAGAGTGGCAAGTTGAGCAATTAGGGACTAATTAAAAATATTTTTTCGGCTTTCAACTTTCTGAGTGGCTTGACCGCGGTATTCTTCTTACACGCCAGTAGAGGTGATCTTTTGTGGGAAGCCGTTTTGAGAGCAATTTAAGAGGATAAAGACCTCTAAGATGATTTCAAGATCAGATGCTACAGATTGCCACATCTAGTACCACCTATTTTTTTCTCATTTTACGGATATGTTTCATTCATGGACAAAATTTTTAGAAATTCCGGAACGAAATGGAGCGAAACTTTTATCGAGAGCGTTATGGTTTCATATAAAATCCGTGTATTGAATTACATTGAAGTCCCGTCTTTGTTGAAAACATTTTTCGCATGACTTCGAAATCGTTGGATTTTTAACATAATTGAGAGGAAAACTTGTATTAACGGAGGCTTTTTAACTGCAGTGAAGTCTTTTGACGGTTCAAAATAGTCTAATAAAACGCAGAGTATGTTTAGAAAGCTGATAAATCAAAAGTTCAAGATGCTCAGTTTTTAGACGAAGAGGGCTCCTTTTTGCATAGGTTTGTCTGGCGTTTCTGTTTTTCTTCGAAAATTAATTAGCCTAATTTGGAACTCAATGAATATTCATTTTACTCTGGTTTATTTATGAATTAATAATGATTTCAAAATTTTGAGGTATTGTTAGTAATTTTTCAGATTATTTGTCAATTTCATATATTTGTCAACACTATTTGTCAATTTTTGTCTACTTGTTTTAAGTGGGTAAACTACGTTTTCCTAAGTTCTGTAGAGGTGTAATCGTGCTGCTTTTAATTTAGAACGATGCTTTGGAAGACAGCAAAACACTTTTTCTTTTTCAACTATTAGGAGTTTTGTGTTTCTATTTTTGATTGGAATTTTGGGGTCAGCTTGTATTTTTTTCAAAATTATTGGCAAAAATCCCTAACCTCAAAAACTTTCAAATGTTTTATCATACTTAAGTTTCCAATTTTGTGTTTTCAAAATTTTATGATTTTTTTGGAATGGCTGAGTAATCTCTCACTTTGAATTTATTGATAGGTTCGTTTCAAAGAATTCGAAAACCGCGGATATTTTTTTAAAGAGTGATTTGCGGACTTTGGCATTTTCAATTTTTGTTCGAAAGGTTTGTCTTTGATGCCTAATTTTTTGTCCCAAAGTCGAAAAAAGTGTAGTTTGTCATTCAGGTCTGTGATAGTGTCGTAGAACACAGTTACTAGTTATTGGGTTTGGGTATCGCAGACTTTAAAAAACATGCTCAGCTGGTGACAAAATACTTTATTATTTTTTCGCTTCTTTTGTGAATGTGTATTGCTTTAATTTGTTCTGCTGTCAGTGATCTGAGAAAGTTTCTATTATTGCCGTGACTCGGACCCCATAATTCGAAAACTTTTAAAATTATGGCTTCTATGCAAAATGTAGTCAGAAAAATTTCATTGAATGAGTTTTAAAAAATAATCTTTTTTTTGAATCCCCAAAAGCAGAAAAACAAAGGCAATAAATGTGTTTAAAAAAAATTGAGTAGAAAAAATCCGAAACTTTCATTTTTAGTGATCGAGTTTTTATGTGAAAGTTGTAGTCACAGAACGTCCTGAAAAATAACTTTTTCCAGATAGAACTGAAAGACCAAAATTTATTATTCGTTCGGAATTCACTGATTTTACTCTCCAGTTATTTCTTAACCTCATGCAACGAATCTGTTTATCGTTCTATGAAGAATCCATAATCATAGAACTTCATACGGCAAAGAAATACTTCAATTCAATTAGATATCAACCGTGAGTCTTCTTTAAAACACTTTAACGCATCAACTAAACATTATATAACTTAAGTTGATTATGTCTTCGAATTTTAACGTAGCCGATCATTCTCAAGAGTTGTAAACTTCATTTTTTTTGCAATTTTTGTCAGATTTATTTATTTTTCCTGCTGCTAAGGACCTATAAGTGTTTTTTTTGGTTAGCCTGTTCACTTTAATTGTCAATGAAAGTCAATAAAATTTCACACCATTAATAATAAATTAAAAAAACTTTGTTGTTTTGTTTTTTCATAAATCACTTAGAACACCACTTCAATGCTCAAATTTATCACCCGGACTTGAGTCTCAGAGCTTTTCAGCGCTGAACCAAGACACTTCAAGAGTAAAAACCTAATTCAGTTCGGAAACAATGTATCTTCAGAATGTTTTAAGTTTCTTCATGTGCAATATTTCTTCATTATGATTATAATGAGGTCATAGAGTTCGCCCAGGCTACACTTATCCAGTGTAGTCTGAAAATTACACAGGTGATGATATTCGAATTCGCTGCCAAGAGTCACCACATACTTTTTAACCCACACAAATTTTAACGTGCGTTTATTTATTAACGACTTGGCTTTTCTAGCTGCTATTTTTTGGCAGAACTTTAACAAATCAGTTTTGTACATATTATCACCTAAATCTTTAATAAGGAGGCTCAGTAATGTTCGTATTTTGATAATGTTCCGACGCCGCTTATCCACGATTTCGGCTTATTTGTCTACGAACTGAAGAAGAGATATAACTCTTTCAAAAACTCTCACGTATTGAAAAAATTCTAAATCATTAAATAGGTATTCTTTTATCTCAGAAAAAAGCTATTGTGTTTTTTCATTACTCAGAATATGTTGCAATTCTAGAAAAGAGCAATTAATAGACAAAAATGAAAGCCAAACTTGTTTTTTTGAGGAAAACTGCTAAGGAAGACGTTGAAAGAATAAGCAATGCGCTAAAAACCTTGGATATGTTCAATTGTGCTTTTCTTTAACACCAATAATTTGATATGCGACCTTTAATTAATAAATTTAGCTATCAAAAAGACAAAAAAGAAGATATATTTATATATATATATATATATATATATATATATATATATATATATATATATGTATATATATATATATATATATATATAAATATATATATATATATATTTATATATATGTACGTATATATATATATATATATATATATATATATATATATATTTGTGTATATATATATATATATATATATATATATATATACATATATATATATATATATATATATTATATATATATATACATATATATATATAAATATTCAAAACACTTGACTCATACCTAAGTCATAAAAAATTTTTGGCTGTCAACTAAATTTAACAGATAGGTTTACTTGTCTATCCATAGGAACCTACTAAGACCTGCAGTTATCCGGAATTTACCATACGACTACAAAAAAAAGACGACAAATAAACATGAAATTCAAAATTAAATTAATGCTTGTCAAAAAATTGGCCTTGAAGCCGCCTTAACAAAGAAGACGAACTAAAATCCTTCCATTTGTTCAACTGTGTCTTTTTTCATTAACAATCTGATTTGTGACATGTAACTTGTGAAATTAGTTAAGTAGAGACAAAAAGAACAACGAAAACCAAATTCAGAAGGTACTCTTATATATTTTCAAAACGTTTGACTTCGAAGTCTTGAACGACTTTCGCTATCAATTGAAACTAGTTATTGGGTTTCTTTGTTCATCCATTGTAAGTTGCTAAAACGTGCAACTTTTAATAACTTGTCTTACGAAAACAAAAAGCAACAAATAAGGGCAGAAAAAAATTTCGCTAAATTTAGCCAGAACACGTTGTAGAAGTAATAAAAATCATAATCTTTCTACTTAAAACTGATATTATCAATTGTGTTTTTTTAAAATAGAAATATTGCAATATCTGGCCTTTCAATATTGTGACAAAACCAAAAAAGGAACCTCAAAGCCGGAAAATATCCAAGAAGGAACTTTTTTAAAATAAAAACTCGTGTTATCAATGCTTTAAAACTATTACTCAAATCCCTAAACCGAAATAAAAAACCTAAAGTTACATATTGTGAAAAATATAAATTTAAATATTAAAACGAACATATGTTTTGAACTATATAACAAAACTACTCCTTCTTGAAACTCCTTAGATAGCCAATTGGTCCTGTCATAAAAACATTTTAATTGAAATGTTTTTGTTCCTCAATTACTTCAAAAGAAGCTAAACATGAACCATTTTTTTCAAAAAAATTGACTGATTACAATCCGCATTTTTGTTACCTTTAAAAATAACGATGAGACTTAAACTAGTCATGCTATTGCCGTTTCTCCCTTAGGAACAAGAAATTGTTCCGCATAGTGTGGATATGTGTTAATTGACACTAAGTCAAAATAGAAAAAAAACGGATGCATTTTGCGTAATGGATGACGGATTACAAGAGTAAAAAACCTAAAAAATTATATTTCAATAACAATTTCAACGTTTGCACAAAAACCAAAGGTTCTGGTTTTAACAGAAATTTTAACAAAAAATCTGTATCAAACATCTCAACAACACTTTTCTGTTCTTAGAAGTAAAACCAGCAACACAATCGTCACAAAATGGACATAAAAAGACAGAGAATGCGTCATAAAACGGCAACTGGGATTAACAACAATGAAAATCAGTAAAAAAGACGCAATTTTAAACCTAGATAACTCTGTGGAAAAAAAGTTTGATAATTTTTTTTGAGATATATATTCTGCGCTAGACTGACTTCCTAATTATTTCACTCAAAACTGTATACGATGAATAAAAAGATGAGCCACATTGGGCCAAACTAAAATGGGTCATAACAGTTAAAAATCCAAGATTTATCGGCTCAAAGAAAATAAATTTTTTCCTACGTTTAGGATTTTCAAAGGCCTCAGATCTGAAACACATTGTGAAAGACTAACTAATGACGCCATTTTGCGATTTGCTGAGGCAATTATGAGTCAACCTTCTATAGTTAATGATGTAAAAAAAGTCATTTTTTGATTTCAATCTTGAAAAATGAGAGTCATGACATACACATTAAATCAACAAGTCCGGAAGTGAGCCATGAAGTAGGAACAAATTTAAATTGACCTCCACACTTAATTTGAAAACTCTAAGGCCTCATTACAAAGAATAGTTCCAATCAAATACTGTTAAACCAAGCTATAAAATCCAGAAGTAAGTCACGAGGTTGAAGTATTTCTTGTTTGACCTTAGAATTTATCAAAAAATTATTGTAGCACCTTGGATTTCAATGCACATAGATTAACTAATGCGGAAATAAAAAAGATAAAATGTTCTAAATAAAACTCTTTTTTGAAAAATTTGACTTTTAGTTGAATACAACGTCACTAAAAATTACAAAAACTAAAAACGCGGACCATGGGATGAGAAAAATCCAAAATGATTATAAAGAACTATATTGCAAAACCAATTATTGACAAAGCTCCAAAGTTCTTCAGATTTTTACCAAACTTAGCGGCAACAATTTAAAGTCAATGACTAGCAACCACTTGAAAGAGAAATTCAATTTCACTTTTGCACGTTTTTGGTCTATGAAATTTTAATTGATGAAACTGAAGGGCAGGACAACAAAAACAACAACATAACCCCCCAGATTTCGAAATTCGACTTAACACAAGACGTAACAAACCTACAAGAAGGAACAACTTAATCCAAAAAATTACAATTTATTCACAAAAGAACTGGTTCCAAATTATTCAATATAATAAGTAACGATAAGAGACTATATATATATATATATATATATATATATATATATATATATATATATATATTTATATATATACAGTATACATAGGGGCGATTTTGTTTATATTCTGCTATTATTTTTGAAAACCAAATGAACAATTTTAAGACCAATCACTACTAAAAACACATTCAGATGTTTCAACTATGCTTCCTCGTTTAAAAAAATGGTCTTGTTAGCAATCTAAGTAATGAACATTTTTTATGCAGTCAAAATATCGCAAGCTAGACATTTATATGCTACCTTTAGTCAAACACTTAAATCAATGGGGCGTTCATTACTTAAACAGTGGTAAATTTCAAGGTAGTCAATGCCATTAATTATGAACTGTGAAATTTGTTTCTGTTCTTCGAGTTTTCGTGAGAGCTTCAGCGAGACCTGTACTTATTGGAACTCAGTAGCAACACAAGAAAAACTAAAAAATATTGGAAAATTTGTTTTCAATGATCCCATTCGGTGTCAAAGTTAGCAAAATTTTTAGTTGCCGCAGACAAAATCAGATACCAGCATGCATTCAACTTTGATAAAATTTCAATGTATTTATTACAATTTGCCTGGAAATCGCGAAAAAACTAAAACAATTCAAATGGTCTTAAGAGCTAACAACACAAAAATGGTTCTCAAAAGTGGGAAATCTAGATCCAAATCTTAACTTGTTTTGTGTTACGAAACAGGACAAAAAATCTCGATATCTCAATATCTTCAGTGTTCAAAAACCTGAAAAAATTTAGAATTTCAACATCGTTCTGCAAAAACTAATAAATTTAATTTTAAGGTTATGAAAATGAAACTGTTCACAAAAATTTAAAACTTTGATAAATCTTTTACAAAAACTTTTAGAAAACTTTCTAGTTTCCCACTCTTCGCTGGACGAGCTTTCTGGTGATACTACTTGCAACTCTCTACGACAGTTATATCCATCAGCCAAGAGAGGCTGATAAAAAACAAGTATACTATACAATTCCTCCATTCAAAAATTGGGTTGGGACAAAAAAATGTTTGTGCTCATAGCCGTCGTAAATGCTTAAGAACTCAGAACCAAGATGCTTAAGTATACCTGGTTTATGGAAAATCGTGGACTATTTTTGCCACTAAAGTTTTAATTTAATTATTATGCAGAACCTGAAATTGATTACGGCTCTTTTTCTTTGTCAACTCAAAGATCAATGATATATTTCACCGTACCTAAATTTTAGCATAAATCCGTTCTGAATCGGAAAGTTTTTCAGAAATAATTCAGTTTTGATTCAGAGTCTAATCATGTCACTTTTTGGTCTGATATTCTCTGATTCTTTTCTAATTCAGATTCTTTTAGTTGCACAGGTCGGCTCTTGATTAGCAATTGCAACTTATCGAGATTCCCGGATTTGACTTTTTTAATTTCAAATCAGTAACTGTTCCAATCTGTTTGACTAATTAGCAAAAATTATGACACCTTCAAGGAGTGGAAAAGGAACGAGTGCAGTATTTGAGATAATGAACCATTTTGGAATGCAACTTGAGAGGGAAATCAATAGCACTGTGAAGCAGTTGGAGTTTTAAACTTCACACAAATCTCAACTGTAATAAAAAGTTTAGAGAATCGCTTGCGTCAAAACCACAACTGTATTATTGCTATACACCATTCCACAATTTGCTCGCGGCCTTTTACGTGCACTACTGTGTATACCTGCTGCATCCGGTATTGGAAATCGTGTTTATATGTTGGGGTTGAAAAAGATGGATAATTTACTGTTTTCCAATTTGTTCAACTGTTCAGTGAATGGGGGCAACAACAGTGGTAGTGGCCAGGGAACCAAGCAACATTCGCACATAGCCAGTGCGATTGCTGTGGCTCCAGTCAGTACCATGTTCGAGGCATCCACAAGCAGTGTCGCCACAAATGGAGACGATAACTCAGAGACAAATCTGTCCACGAATGGCGACAAATCTAACGAAGGTCCCTATGCCAGGTATACTTAACTCTTCGCAAACGAAAAGTAATCTATAATTCACATAAATACACACACACACACACACACCAACATTGTTCCAAATTGCCATTTTAATTAAAATATTATGCAGAACCTGAAATTGATTATTTTTTTATAAAATAAGATTTTATTTTTAAAATCTCATTTTTTAAAAAAAATCTCCAAGCTCATTTTTTTTAAAAAAAAATAAGATTTATTTATTCTGCTAATTTTTTTGTTATAAACTGAGGTATATGGACCTTTCTATGAGATTTTTTTTTTGAAAAGAGATGACTGTGAGAAAATTAAAGTTGGTTTCTCTTTCTGTCGATAAAGTCGCCTACAGAACTCGCCGAAGAATGGTAACGCCCACAGAAATAACCACTACTTAATTTTGATAAGTATTATAATGATTAGCTTCTACTGCAGGGGTCAAGAATATTATAACATCATTCGTTTTCAGCAGCACTTATTTGTAATTATCCCACCCCCACTTTTCAGACTGCTCTTCTCATGATCAAAAGTGCTAATTGTTGGTGACTATGACTACTTTTTTGCGCCTGAAGTCAAGAGGTGGTAACACCATTAAACCCTAGATTGACCAGACTGTAGTCGACCTCAAGATATGGTTATTGTTATTTTTCCGAACCCACTATAGTTTTTTTGTTTTTTTTTTGTTCAGTCAATTTTTGCTGATCGACATATTTATCTTAGAGAGCTGCGAGAGCTATACATAGAAAGCCCGTTAGTATAGAGATCTCAGGCGTTTTAAAAAATTTCGCCGTTCACAAGGAGTTACCAAGGTTTAAAACTTTTGAGAACATCTGTCTTTGTTCACATTTATGGTAATTTTGGTCAATTTATTTTAATTTTGGGGCAATTATGCAACATTTTTTAAAGCACATCAGTCTTTTATTAGCCGTAAATCGATATTCAATTCTTGGCCTTGATGTGGTTTGTTGAAATAAAACATTTGATTTGGATTTGCAGTTAAATTTTTTGATTTTTAGACCGATTTTTTTTCACATTTGGCAATTTGACTTTTGGCATCGCTTTTTTTGTTATTTTGCAGCAAATTTTATTAAAATAGATGCTATTTAATGGCGCATAGATATTGTTGTCTTATTTGGTCTGCGGGCAACACTGCGGGCAAATTTTAAAGCCGTCATATAATGCTTTATTAGAACAATTAATGATTAAACTTTTTCCTTTACTCTACCAACCGAAAAATTCAACGTTTTCCAAAACTTTTAATGTGTTTTATTAAAATCACCTGAAACTTGCTCTTAACGCTGATAACGCTCAATGATGTTGTTTTTGTCTCCCTCTCGCTCCCTGAAAATTGAAATCTTTGATTTGACGGATGTTGCTTTTGGAAATTATTTGGCAGTTAATGGCTAACTTCTCAACATATCGGTTTATGTTTTTCAAACTTTGAGGCCAATATTTTTCTAAGAGACATTGATTTTGTTTTCTTCTAATTGTCTTTGATCTTTTTCTATTTTCCAAAATTGCCTGATTTGAACTTTCGTACAAAATTTTATATCATTTTCGATCAGTTTTTTTCGTAAAATTTGAAGTCCCTTGTTCTGCGTTTCCTCTTTTTTCTCATACGTGAGTTCATATGATTTGATAGCCAATTTGTTTGATCGATCCTTTGATATGTTTATATGAAAACATGACTTACCTCACTCACTGCTTGCCTTGCTATAAATTTAAAAATTTAAATCTAATCGAAACTAAATAGAGGCCACGCAGGCTTGATTATTGCTCACTGGTTGGGTTTTTATTTGAATGCGAGTAAAAAGTTGATTTCTGGTCTCACTTTTTGTTGTTTGGTATAAAGTGGTCTGATATTTTTCTTCCTATTAGACGCAACAAAATTGCATTAGATTTAATTTCATTTCCTCTTGGTTTATTCTAGTGAAATAAAGAAGTTTTAGCATAGCACTGTTTTGCATACTCTTTTTTTGTCAGCTTAGTGCAATAACGATTTTTTTGAATAAATTTTTAATTGAAAATTGCTCTTTGTTTCAACTGCTTGACAGTTTAGCCAAGAATGTGGATGAGCCAGGGCACATTACTGAGCCTCTTTGTTTCTCTCTAAAATATGTCACTGCTAAATGTGATCCAAGTTGCTCTGTTCATGTATAAATAAACGAACTCGTAGTCAAGCCAATAAAATTGGAGATAGGAGTAACAGTATGGGAGAAATAAAAAGAAACAAAATATTTTCAGCAGCTAATTTGAACTCATTTTGCTGTTTAGAACTTTAAATTTTGTGTTCACATGTAAGTTTACGTATATGAACAATCTTTAAGAAAGTTTTGTTTATCTTGAGCACACCTTCTATTCTTACTATTTTCACGCTGTCCATTTCTCGAGGAAGAAATGGACCAAAGAATTTAGAATAACTTCCGGGGTCATCGATCATACAACTTTCTTGGATTTTGTACTAGATCATATATGATTCTTAGTAATCGTACTAGGTCATATATGATTTGCATGGTTTCGTAGTAGTCATTAACCAGACAAATGTATTAGTTTAAGCCACAGTGCAAAAACGGGCTGACTTTATGTCTTATAATTGTTTTCCAGATTTGCGTTGGTTTTTATGCAAATTAGAAAAAAATATAACCATTTTTTTTTCTATTTTTATGAGTAATGAATTATGAATTTGGCATTCTATTGTGGATTCTCTCTTATTTTACGACAGCCAGTGAACAATGTCGTGTTTTAAACTAGTAATTGTAACTTAAATTGTATCCGCGTGGACAAAGTTTAATTGCATCCGCATGCAAAAATTCAATTTGAAATAATATGACTTGACATTTGGCTTATCTCTGAGACTTGTGTTTATTGCTATAAGATTAATGCTAAATTATAAATGAAAATTTAAGTGTTGTTTTTATACACAGTCTCAGTGAGTCAGAGATACTAAAACCTATGAACATAGACGGCACCAAGTTTTTTTTTCTTGGTAAACTGGCGAAATCTGAGTTGTTTTTGAATCACGCTGAGTCTGAGATTGAAAATTACTTTTATATGAGAAATGTCATTTGAACGATTTTTTAGATTGGTTTTGGTTCACCCTTTTTCATTATCGTTTTTAGAAAAGCTCTCATTGACATCGAAAATTAGATGATTTTAAATTTTTTTGCAATGTAAATATCGTTATTTTTTTCTCTGAGATTCTCAAAAAAAGTTTTCAAACTTGTCAGATCTTATGGATTGGAGCTCAACACCTTATCTTGGACTTCGGTCTAGAAGCAGTCATCTCAAAATCAGTAAAATTTTGAAATAATTACTAAATTTGGTTTTAAATCACAGATTCTCAAAGTTTTGCATTTTTATTGATAAACATTTTTGCACCGAAATGAAGGCTGAGCAATATCAACCCAAATTTAATTATTTGCATCACATGAGTACAAATTGTGTGTGACAGTTGCAGCAGCTTTAAGATTCGGCTATTTCTATTTACCACGTTTTTGACCACTTCAAGGATTTTTTGTTTCTGAACCTGGATGAGAGTACTAAATTTGTGTCCTAAATGGTTTAATTGATAAAGATTATCGCATAATTTGTTAAAAGTTCACATTTTTCATCTAATATACTGCGTCCGCTGATTCTTTATATCCTTCTTCTTTTCAGTTGTGAGGACTTCCCTGGCGAAGAAGGTGGTGATGGGGGAGGGGAGGGGACTGAAGGAGAGGGTGGAGGAGGGGTGCTGGCCTTCTTTGGGAGTGATGAGGTCAGAGAGGGGTGCATAGACCACCTGAAAAAGGTAACAGCAGCTCATGATGCGTGGGAGGAAGCTCTTAAGGACATGGCCAGAGAAGAAGGAGGTTAGTTTGTTCAATTTGAGTTAGATCACTTTGTTTTCCCCAGTCTTTTCCCTACTTCCCGGGAATATTCTTGATGTTTTCATAAGCCCGTGTCCACAAACTAGGGAACGCATTTGCAATGGTAAGGATGAGTATCTTAAAATAGAGCTCATATTTAATATAATCCATTACAATCATTTACTGATAATCAATTCCTATTTTTCTTCTCTGTCTATTTTCTTCAATTTGAGACTGTTGCCGGGTCATCGATCAATCAATTAACTTTATTTGGCTTTTGATGCCGGCCATCTATTGATAGATCAGAACGGAACCTCCATGATTGTGAAATCTTGGAAATCAAATCCCACCAATGGTTTAATGGCCATTTCTTAAAAGCCAGAAATCCTCTTGATTGTTCAGTATAAGTTCATTCAACTTATTGCTGTTAAACCCAATGCAGTAGTAACATATATAATGCTGTTACGCTGCTTAACAAATCGAAACTCCGTGCAGATATTTTGAAGGAAATGTGACCTAAGAAAGTGGAATCACTAAGAAAGTGGAATCCGAGCAGATATTTTGAAGGAAATGTGACCTAAGAAAGTGGAATCACTAAGGTGCAAATTTCATATCAGGGATCTAGAGATCAGTCTACATTTTTGGAAGAAATATTGCTTGCCTGATTCTCGCACATTCCAATTCCGCTACAACATATAATTCATCATATTAATGCATTCGGCATGCTATCAGAAAACCTTATATTTCTTGCATTTTTTTGTTTTAGCATGATGTAACAAAGTTACATTTCGCTAATAGTTTAAAAAAGACGATAAATCAAAACTTTAGAAGTATCCGTCTTCTACTCTTACATTTCATAACACGGATCAAATGATTAGAACAAAACAATTACTCAATTTTTTGAGATTTTTTAGAGCAATTTTTGTAAATTATACTATGGACTACTTTGCATCAGATCATCTTGCCTTTATTTTTCGCTGTGACAAACTTTGAAAATAAAAAAAATGGAGATGATAGCAATTGTCTTTCAAAAGACAGATGCTCTTTTCGCACATAAAACGAGTCCGAAATAAATCCTTACTGATTGCCTTTTGTTCTCAAAAATGACTATGATGCGTCTCTGGTAGACAAAATATTTTTTATACGCAAAAATTTATTATGCGCAAAAATTAATATTATGTATTTTTTATACGCAAAAATTAATATTATGTATTTTAGTTGTTCTCAAAACTGCAATCCGATTGTTGCACCAATACCATTCTAAGACCTCATTTTCATTTCTAAAATCAGTAAACAAAAAATTCGAAAAAAAATTGATTTTAAAAACTTATGCTACAACTGTTTTTTTGTCAATAACAAGCACAATATATCCACATTTCAAGTTTCTAGCAGCCTAGAAATTGAACCGGTTTCCGAAAAAAAGCTCTAAAAAGGTCACTCTACTAAACAAGGGAGCAACGAGTTGATGCTTCTTTCACCTAAAAATAATAGTTTTAGCAAATTTTTATTGGCTCTGAAAAATCTGTGCTCTGGCTTGAAAACATTTTGTAGAAATTACAATTTCAATATTGATCCGTTACTGAAGACTTACTTTGTTTGATAGGACAAAACAAAAAGCGTGTTGGGAAAAAAATTACTAAAAATTTGAGGCATTCTTAAAAAAGACACAGTTCTACTTCTTTTGAAGAGAGGCACGAATGTTATCAAACGTATTGATATCTTCTAATTTGAAGCAATTGGTTGAGGCGATTGGTTCATTTTCAAAGCGATAGGAAACCCTCGATAATTGTTTAAAAATGCTAATGCCTGTTTGGCGATGACAACATGAAATTACATGACTATCAAGTACTGTAACACATAAGCAAAATGGAACAAAGAAAAAAAGTTGCAAAAATGAGGACAGCAATTTCAATTTAGGTTTCATTAGTTTTGCATTCCGTATGGCGAAGTACATAAACTATTATATTTGCAGCAAATTTCGAAACCAAGAAAAATAAAAATTGGGCCAAATCCATTTTGGCAATATTTCAATATCTCTCACAATATCTCAAAATTGACAGTATTTGGTTGATTCAAAAGAAAAATTTATTTTAATCTATTCAGATCCTTCTGTGAAATAAGAAGTGCCTAAAAGCAGAACTTTTAGCCAGTAGACGTTTTTTAATCGTTTTCTAAATTAAAACAGGAGCATTACAGTTCGAATTATTGGCAGGACTCAAATTTTTTTCTCAATCAAACGGTTGTCAGAAATATCAGGAAGCAGTGAAATCATACAAATGGATAGAATGTCCCGCACCAAACCTTAGACAGCAGATATTTTTACAAAATAACATTTTCCAACAATTTTTTTTCAACTTTAATTCGTATGCTAAAACTTAAATTATCATATTTTAATTATTAACCGGATTTGGGGAGAAATGAACCTAATATGTTTGGGGACATGAATCTCTTTCGATCCTGGTTTTTATTCAACTTTGATCTCATATTATCTTGACCTTAGTTTATCTTGATCTGATAAGCATTAGAAAACATCAGACAGCCCTTGAATTCTTGAATTGTAAGAACTTCCTTTGTAAAATTTTAATAATTTTGTTTTTTTTGCAGCAAAAAACAAAGTTTTGTTTTCACATTTTTTAAGATGTTTTAAAGTGTATTAAAATGCTTCATAGACTTGAGACAATATGGAAACCGTTTAAAATGAAATAATTGGAAGAAGAAATTGTTTGAAAATCTTTTTTAAATTACTTTTTGTTATGGAAAATTTGTTTCGTTAACTTGAACTATTTCAAATATTTCGAAAACAAAACTCGAAAAAAATATTGGGAATTTTTCTTTCATTGTCTTTCAATCTTTTCTTAAGGTATCTATGGTCCAACTTGAAGGCCATGAAAAAAAATGGACTAACATGAATAAAAATTTAGAAACAAATTTTTATTTGCAGCAAATTTTAAAATCACGAAAATATAAATTGGGCCTTATTCATTTTGACCATTTTCATCTCAAAATTGACCATATTTGGTTGACTCAAAATAAAAATTTCTTTAATCGTTGCAGATTCTTCCGTGAACTAAGAAGTGCCTAAAAGCGGCATTCTTAGCCAGTATACGCTTTATTTTTTTACCAGTCTCTAAATGAAAACAGGAGCATCATAGTTAGAACTATTGGCAGGACTCATTTTTCCCCCTAATCAAACGGTTGTCAGAAATATCAGACAGTAGCAAAATCATAAAAATAGATAGAATTTCCCGCACGAAATGTTTTCCCGCACGCAGGCATGTTTCCAAATCATTTTTTTCCGAACAAAAAATTAGCTTTAATTCATATGCTAAAAACTAATTTATCTTATTTTAATCTTTGAACGAAAAACAAACCAAATATGTTGTCGACATAAATCTCTTTCGATCCTGGTTTTTATTCAACTTTGGTTTATTAGTTTTTTTTGATGTGATAAGCATTAGAAAACATAATACAAGCCTTGAATACTTGAATTGTATGAAAATCTTTGGGAAAATTTAATAATTTCGTTTGTTTTCAGCAAAATACAAAAATGTGATTTCACAAATAATTTGATAAGGTGTTGTAAAGTGCATTTAAATGCTTCGTAGACTTGAGGCAATATGGAAAAATTTCAATATAGAAAATGTAAATTTGAAGAAGAAATTTTTTAAAAAAAATAGTTTTTCAAAAATTTTTTGTTACAGAAAATTTGTTTTGTCGACTTATATTGTTTCTAATATTTCGAATATAGAACTCGAGAAAATTTTGCTGAGAACCTTTCTTCCCTTGTCTTTCAAGTCTTCTCAGAAGGTATCTATGGTCTAACTTGAAAGCCACAAAATGAAAAATGGACTAGCTCATTTGAAAACTAAATTAAAATTTTCTTTCAAACTGTTTTACAACTCTAGTTTTCTACTCTCTAATTTTGTTGTTTGATAAAATAATGCAACAAAGAATTTGGTCAGTATTAGTGAAAATTTGTATTATGCTAACTGAGGATAGGCATGTGATAAACTAAGTTTTATCTTTTTTCTTTTTTTTGTATTCAAATTTTCCTTTGTTTGACCAGTTGGAAAACTATCTGTGAAAACTATTTTTTTTTTCGATTTGACAAATATAGAAAAATTTTGCTGAACATTTTTTATCATACGCTGCAAAAAAAATCCTGGTTTTTTATTCTTTTAGTTTTCCAAGGTGTTACAATATAACAGCAATATAACAGGTCTCCCCGGGTCGAGGTGTCACCGCTAAAAATCGCTAAAAGATTTGCGGTGAATTTGAGTAAAAATGTAAGATTTGCGTTCAATGCGATGAATGCGGTGAAAAAAAAACTTTTAAGCGGTGAATTTTTTTTTTCAGCGCTTAAGCGGTGAAAGAAAATTTTTCACCGCTACAAGCAGGATGCGGTGAAAAAAAATTTGTCACCGCTACCAGCAGAATGCGGTGAAAAAAAAAATTTTCACCGCTAAAATTGCAAATCTTACAAAATTTTACCGCGCTAATTTCAACGCTTATCTTTTATTCACAGGAAATATTATTGAAGTAAGTGACAGATGGCGCAGTGGATTACGAAGTTGGTCACACGCATGAGGTAGAGGTTCCAACCCTTGTACGGCAGTTTCTTTTTTGTAAGAATTCCGGTGAATGCGGTGAAAAAAAAATTTTCACCGCAAAATTCAACGCTATTCTTACAAAAATTCACCGCTTTAAGCGCATTCAACGCTAAAAGATGCGGGCGCTTTGCGGTGAAAAAAGTTTTTTTCACCGCTATTCACCGCTAATCTTACATTATTTTTTGTCAAAACCTCGACCCGGGTCGCTTGGGCTCATTAAATATATGAGTATATATATTTTTTCTCAGTTGAGATCAAAACCTGGTAGGCGTTCAATGCAGCCCAATGCCACTTCGGGCTTCAGAGTTAAGTTTAATCATTCACTCAGAGAGCATGTGCTAATAGTAATAGAGTCAAGTCAATCACTACTAGGCCATTCTCAAACAAAATGGATAGGGATAGCTTTTCTTGTAAAGTTCCAAAATTCAACTTGTGTCTTGATTATGTTTCAGCGAGCATCGCATTCCTGAACTTGAGTTCTGCGATGAAGGCGTTCCACACAGAGATCATGCATGCAATCAGGGAACAGGATTTCTTCCGTTGTCTGGAGAGTGAGGCTAACAGAGTGGAGGAACAGATGATACTATACAACAAGTCAGTCGACACAAACAACACTCAAGATATAGCAAAGGTATTCTTTTTCTAGCCAGCTTCTCACGGCCATGTCTCAAAAATAGACGTACCCTTCCAAGAAACAACATAAAGTTCAGTTTGAGCGCGCAACCATTTCAGTTTTCAAACCCAGTTAAAACGGGCGGGGCTAATTATAATGGGGTTCAATTACATAAAATAGGTGATGTTTCGTCGATTAGTCTCGATGTTAAACATAATATTAACACACATTCATAGAAGGGGAGTACAATATAAATTCCCGTCGCAATTGTTTTTTAGGCTAAAAGAATTGATCCCAAAATATTGAGATGTCAAGTCTGTGCCAGTCATAAAATCATCTGTAGTTGATTGTTTATAGGCTGTTTTTTCTTTCGAACTTTTTCCATCAATCTGTCTCTGTCTAAAATTATCTCCGTAAAATTATCTTGACAGCTGACTGCTCGAACAAACACCCATAGACACCCACAGTGTGTGTGTGTGAGTGTGTGTGTGTGTGTGTGTGTGTGTGTGTGTGTGTGTGTGTGTGTGTGTGTGTGCGTGTGTGCACGCACACACACACACACTCTCACTCACACATTATTTAAATATACTAAATGTCTATATAAACATCTCTACATAGACACTCTATATAAAAACACTCTATATAAACACACATTGAAGCACACACACATAACCCATAATGGCACAAAAACACACTATGCATAGGCATACAAACACAATTACGACGCTCGCACACCGTCATGCAAGCACGCACAAATATAGAAAAATCCTCGCTCTCACGTACAGACATAATCAGATCACCATTTCTACATTTACCCACAAATCCCACAAACCACAAACATAGACACGAAAACGAACGCGGGTTCTAGGTACGGAAAAAATGGTACAGCACAATTTAAACCCTCTAAGCGTAATTTTTTTCAACAAATTTTGTTTGTGCTGAAACGCGAAGAAAGAATTGAAATTTTTCTCTGCTTACAGAGAAAACATGGCTGGGATGTTTTCTCTGTTTACAGTTTGCCCCACAATTGCAATTTGAAACGCCCAATTTTCAGGGACAAAAACAAAAGCAACTAAGTTTAAAATCCATATCAAGTTCTTTGATTAAAAAAGAACGATACCAAAATAAAATATGCTCGAGGCGTCACCAGTTAGGAAACTTTGAGAGTTTTTCGAAGAAATGGAATAACATTTCGTAGCAGAAAAAAAAGAGTCGAAGCTAAATTTAAAAGGGTTAAATTACATAAAATGGGTGATGATGTTACGGCAATTGCTCGATGCTACGCATAATATAAACTCATATTCAGAGAAAGAGGTGTACAATATATATGCCCTCCGCCTTTTTGTTCTAGGATAAAAGAAATGATCTCTATATAATGAATATCACGTCTGTGCCAGTCATAAAGTCCTCTATGTTTAATTGTTTACTGACTGTTTTGCTTGCGAACCTTTTCTATCAGTCTGTCTTTTTCTAAAATTATCTTTTTCCTATCTGAACAGCTGACTGTTTTAACAAAAACCCACAGACAAAAACACAAAACGGACAAACAGACAAACATACACACACACGCAAGCACACACAATTTAAATATATTTTAAATGCAAAAAAAATAAACACTCTACATAAACACATATTGAAGCACCACACCTAAGACATGATTGCACAAAAACACACCATGCATTTGCATACAACCACAATTATGCACGCGGCGCGCGCACACTCATGCTAGCACGCACAAATGTAGATAAATCTTCCCACCTAAGTACAGTAATAGTCAGATAACGATTTATACATACATTTGCCCACAAACCCTACTATACAAGCTTTTTCGCACGTTCATTCGCAAAACACCGAACGCAGGATCCAGTTAGCGAAAAAATGTTGCAGCACTATTTAGTTCCTCTACGTGTTAATTTTGTTCAACACGTTTGGTTTGTGTTGAAGGAGAGTGTGGAAACGTGAATGAAGGAGCTGTAATTTTTAAAATTTAAACGAGTTTTTAATCTTTTTTGGCCCCAACAGAGAAATTTTTTGATGAAATTTTGATAAAGATAATTTCTCCGTTTACTATTCGCCATACAATTGCGATTTAAAACGCCCAATTTTCGGGGACAAATACAACATCAACTACGTTTAATATCAAGATCTAATTCTCGGATTCCATAAAAACGATACCAAAATATAACATTGCGAGGCGTCTCCAGTGAAGAAATTGTAAGAGTTCTTTGCAAAATTGGAACCAAAGATCTCGGCAGAAAATTAAAGAATGCCCTCAATTA
>NC_134469.1:68722553-68748650 GCF_964194025.1 Convolutriloba macropyga | reverse complement strand
ATGCATGTATATATAATATTATATTTAATATAAATATTAAAAAAACACATATATGTTACCAGCCATCTTGCAAAGTTTTGTTCTACTGTTAATATTCGCCATGTTTTTGAGTAATTTTGCTGTGGGCATTGTATTTTTCCATAATTTTCTGCCATAGAAAATTGCACAGATTTGCAGATGTGAGACATGAAGTACCGAGGGGTCATTATTGGAATTACTTTTTAGCCTAACTTCACGAGCAGTTGTAGCTGTTTGATATTCATTCGTTGAAATTCAAATTCTAAACAGGCTTCAAATTTTTAAAATCAATCAATTTTTGCATAACCATAATCACATTTTTGATTTCTGGCCCAAATTTCTCATTTTTTAGTTTTTGTTACGTTTATTGCCAGCGATTATATAGCATGCAAGTCTTGGTTCAAGATCTCTTGAAAAGTATTCTTTTTTTTAGATTTTTTGTCTTTTTTGTCTAATAAAGTCACATATTCTCCTGACTATCAAATTCTGTTCCGGAAGTAAAGCTGATACTCAGACCTGTAGTTCATTCAATTCTTTCGATAGTAATTGAGGGATTGTCGTATTAAGTTTTTTTTTAGTAGAAAATTGTGAAAGTGTAACTTTGGTGCTTTCTTTAATTCTTTCAAAACTTTTATTTTTATTTTAAAAAATTAACTTTATTAGGAGAGTCGTGAAATCATATGTAAAATTGATCATGTAAAATTACACTTGTCTGCTATAATACAATATTTTTGTATCAATGAAATCTCAATTTGAAATCAATCATTGTGTGGCTATTTTATTTGAAGTGTTATTTTGAAGTGTGAAATTTGTAACAAAGATTTTACACCCTTTACAATTCCCTCTTTGCTTCAATTTTTAGTTTATGCTTTTCCATAGCCCACCAGCTACCATTGTGGTTAATTTCCCAGTTCAAATTTACAACTACCGTTTGTCTTGTTTACAGTTAAGTTGTTTACAACTGACTTTGAGTCGTTTTCTTCTGGACATTTTGCTGGCCTCGGGAATATAATTTGAGCATAAACGTTTTCCTTGCAACGTTTGACATATTTACATTGGATATTTTTGGCAAAAAAATATATTTTAAAATTTTTGCACTCAGCGTGCCCCGTCATTTATATTGATAGTCCCCTTTTACTGAAAACTGTAAGTTAAACTGTTTGCTGTTTCTTTTTTCCGCAAGAATTTGGTGCACGATCAATTTATTGGTTCGTCAGAACTTACATTTAATTTATCGTTCCACTTTCCTCATTTTTGACGCCGTGCGATAAGTTTAGATAGCTGCAATTAACTACCATTTTCAGAGGTTAATAAAACTATATTATCAAAAATTGAATTCCATAACTAAGAGACTCTAAAAGCTGGACAGGTTTAGTTTTTAAAGTCACAGGTTTAGTTTTTTTTCAAAAATAGTGAAAAAAAGTTTATTTGATTTTTCTTTTCACATACAAAATTAGTTTTTCAAAAATCATTCTTTGATTCAAAACCCATTTTTGAGAAGCACAATAAAGCTTTTTTTGTTTGGACGTTTTGTACCAATATATATGTGTTTCGAACAAAATAAAGAATTTGAAATTTAAGAAATACAGATTGATGGAGTTTTTCATGATCTCTCCACTTATTTTATTCTTAAGAATGATATCAGTGGAGAGATCATGAAAAGCTGAATCGATCTGTTTTTCTTTATATACATATTAATAGATATGAAACCTAGGTTTAAGATTTTCTGCGCTCTGTTTCGCTAAATACAGATGTCTCTTTTAATTGAGCGTATCATCTTTCTCTGTATTTGTGTGCATGTATTTGAGTGAGCGTTTGTGTATGCATTTGCGCGTGAGATCATTTCTAGCGTCTACCGGTGACCAAACAAAAAAATTTACAAAAAATTTGGCTTGCAGCTCCTACCGTCTTTTGACGCCCCATGTGGAAAACGCTTAAATTACATCTTTGTAGATTTCACAAGGAAATTAAATAGCCTCAAAAAGAAAATGCTTCCGAAGAAATTCGATTATAGTTGTGTTCATCGGTAACGATGTGACACAAAGTTTTGAATCTTTTTGATGTTAAGCGTATTGGGCAATTTAGTATAAGCCCACCAAAATGTTATTGGAAGTATTTTTCGTAATGAGGGCTTGGAAAATATATTTTGCATTGTTTTTCACATCTATAAATACCAACAATGGAAGTGTTTTTTTACAATACTTTGAATTTCAGAGTTCATCAAAAGACATAATCGTTAACTCAAAAAGTGCTACGACACTACTAACTCTATCAAAAAGAGTGAGACACTATTATCAACAAATATTACTAAATTGAGGGGCTATATTGCAACTGTAACCTTGCTAGAAAATTTATTTAACTAAATTGAATTTGTTTCGTGTTTCTTTATGATATCCTGTATTATTTTGAGCCAATTCAATTTATAGCGAATTTGGTGCATTTTAAACGTGATATTTACCTCTAATCATTGAAAACGGAATATGCCCTCTCAATATATGTGAATGACAATATTGCACAATGGAATTCCACATAAAGTATTTTGCTGCAAAAAAAAAGACTTTTTAACTTTGATTTTGAAAAAGCAGAACAATGTGGTGACAAAAATAATTAAATTATTTTGCAGACATTTGGTATCGGTAGACGCTAGTAAGGATTAAACAAACTATTTATAACTTTTGCTAATTTATAGCAAGCATTCGGTTGCTATGTCCTTCTCTGCATGTTTTGATCCTTATCGAAAAAGTTTTTCCGACAAGTTAATGTTAAACGCGTAATCTTTGTTGCCATTTTTCTTAAGTTTTACTTTTCGTGGTTTGTTATTCCTTTAAACAATTTTTGAATTTTAACAATTCGTTGATTCCATTTTAAGAAAATTTGACATTTAGGTACATGTAACAAAAAGCTGAATATTGTTACTTTTTGCCATTATGCCAAAACATGTAACATTCTGCCATTTTTTGTGTTGAATGCTAGTCCAAATGCAATCTTGAGCTCTTTAATTTTAGAAACTCTTATAATTTTCTATAAACAAAGTTAACTTGTTTGCAAAATACTTTAGTTGATTTCAAAGAAGAAAGCATTAAAACTCTTAAATTAAACTGTATTTTTTCTCAACACCTTTTATTTTAAGTCTATATCTAGTTAGTGTGTTTTTAATTTAGTTTTCACTTTGGATACTAAAAGTATTTAGGTTAAAGACCAATTTTGTAATTTTTATTGAATTGGATGAATATTTTTTTTGTTTGCAAAAGATTTTTACCTTTTGCTTTGTTTTCTAGGTCTAAAAGAGTTTGTGCTATTTGACTAGTTGTTATACCTGCAGCACGGTTCTTAGCGACTTGCAGTTTTAATTGTTTTTGCAAACACTGATTTCCGTTTGCGAATGTTGGCAAATGGATTTAATAATCACTTAGTTTCCTTGGTTATGTACAAAGTGAGAGTTTAATATTTCCAGCCAATCCACTTAAAAGCGAAGTTCATTTTGAAAGTGATATATACATGCAATCCTTGAAAAGGCACATTGCGCTCTCAAATATTGTGAAATATATTTATGGCCATTTCGCGGAATGGGCTTATACAAAATATTTTGCAGCGAAAATAAGATTTTTCTCAATTTCGAGTTTAAAAAGAAGAATGCTGAGAAGAATTTCCGTTTAGGGAAACAACTCTGCATCCCTAAAATTTGTATGTACTTAACACACGTACAATGTTTTAATATAGGAAAATAGAAATGTGGTTACAAATGTGAAAAAATTAACTCGCGAAACTTGGAACAGGTAGACGGTAGTAAGGATCAAACAAAATTTTAACCTTTACTAATAAATAACAAGCATTCCGTTGCTCCGTTCTTCCGTTTTTCACCATTTTCTTGATCCACAAAGATAGTTTTAGAGACAGATTGACGTAGAACGCAATATTTTTACTTTTGTGGTATTAGTTTTTGTGCTTGCAAGTTTGTTGTTTGTTTGTCTTTTGAACAATTTTTGAGTTTTAAAAATTTTCTATCTCTGTTTTAACAAAACTTGACATTTAGAGTCAGGTAACAAAATGCAGGTCTTAAACTCTCTAATTTTAGAAAGTCTTATAAGTTAAACTTCTTTGCAAATGTTCAAAACTTTTGTGAAAATATATTGGCTAATTTTCAAAAAAGCATGAAACGCAAAAACTGTATTTTTCCTCTAGCCGACTTATTTTAGGTCTATATATAGTTAATGAGGTTTAGTTTCGTTGGAATTTTGATACTAACAGCACTTATAATAAAGAACAATTTTGTAAATTTTGTTGAATTAGCTCAATTTATTTTATTTGTTTTCATTAGATTTGTGGCTTTTGCTTTGTTTTCTAGGACTCTTTGGTAGAACTTTTTGGTGAATTTTGGTATTTGACTAGTTTTCTATGTCTGCAGAAAATATGTTCACGACTTTCATTTTTAATGTATTTGCAAGCATTGATTTCCGTCTTTGAACGTTGTCAATTAGCTTTAGAGTTCACTTAGTTTGTTTCTAATCTACAGTAGCTAGTAACTTCTGGTTATATTTAAATTGAAAAGTTCAAGTTAAGATATATTGACACTTTATATGCCTCATCTGTTGCCTTAATCTTTAGGCCAAAATTAGAAAAAGTAGAAGAAAAATGGGAAGAAATTGCTTGAAAGATTTAGGCCAAATTTTACAAAAATTGTTAATAAATAATTCGGATTTTTTCCGTTTGTGACCCCCCCCAGCTTAGTGGGCGCATAATATTTGCAACCCCCCCCCCCCCCCCAACCACGTGCCATATTTTTATATAATGATTTACTATGTAATGGCACGTGCTCTGTATCTGGGGGCGCAGAAATTACTGTGGGGGGGGGGGGGGGTGGGTGGGTGAGGCAAACGGAAAAGATCCAATAAGTCTCATTATAAATTCAGTGTCACTATGTGAACAATTTTAACTGCAGTAAATATCTTTGTAGAAAATGCAATTATAACCACAAAAATCAAAGTCTTATGAAAGTCAAAATTTTTTCTACAATTATTTCCGCGGGAATTACTTGACAAGTAGCTGTTTTTAAAATTTTCAGCCTTTTTCGCCAATATGCTCCTTTCCATTTTGCATCGCTGTTTTCGCAATGAAAATAAATGGTATTTCATAGTCATTGGCTGATAGGGCTAAACTGGCACTTTTTGTTGAGCATGCCATACCTTTACTTTTGGCAAAATTAGGAAAAGGTTACAAAAGATTGGTGTGCCACTTTTTCCAAGATGTAATTTTTTATTTTATTTGTTAATTTTACATGATGGTAATATGTTATTATAAAATTTTGTCACGAGAACTCATCCTTGAACCACAGTAAAACTACCTTTTACTTTTACAAATATCACGACGTTTGTTATGCAGCATATTGTCAAAATCTATTCAAGGCATTTCAGATGTGAATTTTCGGGGAAACTTTCTCAAATAACAAAAATTTGATTTTCTTTTTTCTAAATTCTTTTTTTTTTCTAAATTGTGAGTTGATATTTCGTGTTTGCAGGCAATTGAATTGATGTTCAAACATTTTGTGAACAAGTGCAGTTCCGGCAGCACCTACGCGGTTTCGGAGGGCGGAGACAAGGAGCTGCTGAGGCACGGAGACCTAGGCATGAAGAAACTATTCGAGCACACTAAGGCCATGCGACAAGCCATGATAGAAATACTGCAGATGATTGAGGGTAAGGGTTTTTAAAATCAGGTTGCAACCCTGGCCGAGGAATGAGCAAAAAAAATGCAAGAATTGAGCGGAATTTGAGCGGACAGTTTAGCAAAAATCCGTTCAAAACCCTTTTTGACCGGAATGAGCGGAATTTGAACGTAAAAAAAAAGAGGAAACAAGCGGAATTTGGGTGGAGTAAAAATAAGACGTATGCGGAATTTGAACGGAAATCAAAAATGAGCTTGAGCAGAGTTTATCCAAGCATACCCAAGTTGAGGCACGCGACCATCTTCAGCTCTGATCAGACCATTTTGAGCAAAAGAGATAAGACGCGACCGCAGTGACAGAGTCTGGAACCTACTCCACGCTCCGGCACTCCATTGCGCGACGCAAATTCTTTTGATAACCGCCAATTTCAGTCTGTAATTCTCTCATGTGAGCACCATATCCCTGGGATCAGAGCTGGCTTGAATCGTGCACCTCAGCCCGGGTTTTAGTTGGCTTAGGGGGCTATGGTCTCTTGTATGCATTTGCAGGTAGAATCAAAGTGGAGATGGAGTTTGCTACGACAGTGAACAAAATGGCTCTGCATCAGAAGAACGCCCTGAAACACATGTCGCAAACATTCCCATTCGTCGACATTCTTGATGTTAGATAATTTATACTAGCGCACATGTACACCTAAATTTTTTTAGGCATAATTTTGCTGAATTGGTCGTTTTAATTGCTGAGTGGTCGGTTGTGGTCACTTACCTACAGTAAAGGACAATACTTACAACATTTTGTTTCTAATTTCCGTAAAAATTTTCCAAGTTTTTCAAATATGAAATGTCAACTTTGCCGATAGTACTTACGATTTTTCTTCAAAGTTTGACAAAGTTTGTGAAAATTGGTGAAATCCAGAAAAACTTGACTCTTTTGCAAAAAAACGAATTAGACTGAATAATACGGTTAAGTAAGCCTATGGCGGTTTCGAAAAACGTCTGCTTTGATACGTGTAAAGCAGAATTTGGCCAGTTGATTACTTTAGGAGCAGCACATTAATCAATAGCCACTAGAAATTTTCTTCATAATATATTCCAAAAAAAATGTTGAATGCAATTATTTTGTCGTATAAGTTCTGCGATCCTACAGGTCTGATAAATGTTTTAAGAACTGCAGACTTCACAATTCAGAACAATCGAATTAAAGTCTCAAAATAATTGTCTGATAAGTAAAACAACATATCTTAATTCATCATAAAACTTAAATGATAACGATGTGTTGTCATTTACGACCCAAAAAAAAAATATTTAAAAAGTAATGCACACTTAAAAAAGTTGGTTATCATTTTGTTAAAACTTAAAAGCACAAAAACTCCTCGGTCACTGAAATGTGCACAATTTAGGACAAAAATTGACACTAGGTGAAGATCGAGCTAAAGAAAGCCAGCAAATCACAATAAAGTTTAAAAAGCTTCTAATCCTCCATTATCTCAGAATGGGCTTGCAAAATGAATTGATAAAATCTAAAAAGAGAAGTTTGCGCGTTAAATTGATACCATCAAATATCAAACGCTGATTCGATATTTGTTTAATGTTTGAAATTTTTTTTAGAATAACTGTTGTATTAAAATAATTAGGTAAATTTTGCGGGGTGTTAAAGTCCAGTTACTACAATTTTAAAAAGTAAGCAAATTTGGTTTATTACACCTTCATGTTTCGATTACCTCCACTCTGATTTAAATCTGTTCTTTTACCGCCCCTATTGATATTTAAACAGGGACGAAGAAATTCTGGAATAAACTGGTAACCTAAGTAAATATTAGAACACAAGTTTGTATCACCAAAGAAAGTCATTCCCTTGACACGGCGGTGCTTGCGCCCTGAAGTTAGGTACAAGGCACAAGATGGGCTATTATTTATGTTTTAATGTATTTAGAGTATCAAAGGTGATAAATAAGGCTCTTTTTATCAACAATTAATAAAGAATCAAAAAATGTGATTTTGACAATTCAAGAGGGCAACTAATTGGGGCAGTTAAAAAATAGGGCACGCAAATTTAGAATTAAGAATTCAACTAATTGAGCAAGAAATTTAGACAAATGTGCGGTAAAAAACGGATCAACGAGAAACTGGGAGCACAAACGGAAAAAAACCGAAGAAACACATTTCTATTGTGTTCACGTTTTTCATGTGCGGTTCAAAGGATTAGTTTGGCCGCATTGAGGGTTTAGTGCGTGATTTTTGTGGAACCTTGATTATCCAATGAACAAAACTTTTCCGAGTTTTTGAAATTGTTCCACAAATGTATGAAATATTATGAAACCAATCCACAAGGCTTATCAATACTCTAACAAAATAGTACTCAAAACCTTTGATACTCTAATGCTAATGACTACGCACTCCATTACTATGCAAAAATTACTTGGCGAAATTAGAAATTTTTGGGTTCTGAACATTGCTATTTTTTGAAGCGTAAAATTTGGAATTCAAAGTTCAAGTAATTGATCAGCTTGCACTTTTTAATGTATTTTTCTGTAGTTCTTTTGCTTTCAAATTTTTGCTTCAGAACCGTTTTTTGTCATAATAACTAAACGTTGTCCTAAATTATTCTAAATTCTAAATGCTTCATTTCTATATGTAAATAAATATTTTTGAGTTGAGTGATAAGTGGCTTGTATTGTAGTTCATCTAGATCCAATTTTTCCTTAAATTGAGCTTTCTTAAATGTTTTTTCTTTAGAGAACTGAACGATTTCGGGAAAGTTGTTTGGGGATACCCATGGTATAGTATGCCAGCATGCTCCGTAACGTTCGGTAAATTATTAAAATTTTCTTGATGTAATACAATTATTTTAAAATTAAAATGAAGTAAAATCATCTTCATTGTCCGACAATGTTAATTTGGTTCGTTTGTGCCGACAAATTTGTTTTTTTTTTGCAGTCGTGTTTGCGCTTCATGTGCTCGGTTGGATTTTGTTTTTTCAATATTTCTCTGTTTCATGATTACTATTTTCTCAGCAAATAATTAAGAACTAATTTTTGAGAAATCAATTAGATAGAGCTACCCAAATATTATAGAACTATTTTTATTGGCTTTTAATTGTTGTCCGGTTTCGTTTTACAGGGACTGGCTACGTTTCAACTGTACACCGGCCGGTAAACTATTCATTTTTTAAAGGCAATCATAGTTTTCTAAGTATAATTTAGACCAATATTACCAGTCAAGTCTAGTTTTATCGAATTGAAATAGATTGCAAGTGCTGTGACAAAAAACGACCTAAATTGGTAGTCAAATTATCAAAAGGTTGCGCGAATTAGGAAACTGGTGTTATCAGGTTGTTGAAAACATCTCTACAGCGCCTTTGCAAAAACAGCAACTTGAACTAGGAATTTGATAACTTCCAAAAGGTGGAATGTTTTCAAGTATAAAGAATAAATACGAAAAATATTTTTCTGTCACTCGAGAATTTATCTGCAATCTATTTTTCAATGACAAAAATTCTTTTACTAATCAGCGTTCATTGCAATTGGATAGGGTATAGTTAAATATTGACCAAATTTGTGGAGTTGCGAAGTTCATCATGAACATTTTGATTTTAAACAGGCGAAGTAGTGCCAACAAGTATGTCGTACAGATTTACAATCTGTAGATTTGAATTGTTTCGTAGTGCCAAATAGAGTTCTTTACTTCGGCCAATTTAGGAGTGAATTGGCGGAGCGATTTAAGGCTTTATTTTGTTATTAGAATGTTGCCTATTTGAGTTACAAATTTTAGGCTGAATTGGCGGAGCGAAATCGCGTTCGATTATTTGTGGTGTATTTCGCTTAGCGAAAGTTACCAAACTTTTGATACGTCTGAATTTAGACTTTGGCAAATCGAAATCTAGTTAAAAGAGAGAGTCAACTATTTTGAAATACGAAATTAGGAAGAATGAAATTAGGCAAAATTAACAAAACTGCTTCACAATTTGTTCATGAGATAACATAACTAAAATGCGGCAACTTACAATCACGAGACAGGGTGAACAGACAGAAGATCATGCATAGGATATAAACAAATAAACAAGTATGAAATCATAAGATTTGATCTTCAAAATTCAACTAAATGGATAAACAAATTAAAATGGATAAATTGAACTAAATTAAGTTAAACAGAAATTGAACTAAATTGGTTACACCAAAGTAATGAACTCAAACTAAAAATGTACTATTGTACCACATTTCCCCCTTGGCAAAAATAAATAACATGTTATTTATCAGAAAATTAATAGTCAATATGTACTTGTTAAAATAGTTAATACTGTAATGTTTTAATCAGAGTTTTGGATGCCCAGTTTTACTCATTAATCGCTTTCACTTTCATAATATCTCTCCGCTTCGCCAACTGTCATGGACAACTCTGGTTCCTCGTAATTGGGAGACACGTAGAATTGAGTTGGATAAGAGGTTGTTGGAGAGCATGGACCGACTGTGAAGTTTGACTCCTCTTGGTTGGACTGTGCTGCAGCAGTTTGTATTGCCGAGATTAAAGACTTGTTTTCGATTTGTTGTTTCTTAAGGTTTTGCCGTCTTTTCTGTTTTCCAATTGCTGCAGTACTTGGTGTTGTGGGAGGGCATGATTGGATTGGAGTCACAGATTCGTCCGATTCTGTGGTCGATATGGCGGAGCGTTTTTGCTTTGAGGGAAGTAGCGCTGCGGATGCTTTCGTGGCTGCTTTTCTCTTTGGTCTGCTTGGTGGCTCCACGATAACGAAACTTGAAGTCGGTAATCCCATTGGCACCGCGAGATCGGTATTTGACTCTGTGGTTTGATTTGGCGGCGCCGTTGTCTGTTGTGTCTTTGGCTTAGTCGGCATTCTTACTCGGAGGGCGCGTGTAACATTGGAGTGAATAGACGACACTGTGCTGACCTCATCTGCCACTTTTCTGTATTTCATTTTCTTTCCACCTTCTAACTTTTTTCTTGATTCCTTTGCATGGTGTTGTATGAGTTCCTCCGTTGTTTTTCCCGTGGGGAGTTTTGGGCGTCTGTTTGCGTAAATTTGCAGATCTGTATTTCGTTCCGCCTTTGTGCCGAACTTTGCGAGATCGGAATTCCTAATCGTTACCTCTCTTTTGCCCGGTTCTTTGATTACTGAGGTGTTTTCGTTCGTTTTCACTACTGACGATCCTGGTGCGAGAACGTCATAAAGACCGTCGAGACTTTTCTTGGATCGTTTTGTTCGTGGTCTCTTCTTTGCCAATTTGACCTCCAGTGACGATTCTGTTCTTGGTAACGGTTGGCTAACATCTGGATGAGAAATTAATCTCGATTCTTTTTTTGGGTCATCCTTTTGTCTTTTCATTGCCTCTTTGCCCAATTTGTCCTTGTTTACTTCCATTTCAATGTCACTTCGCTCATCCTTGTTCCAATTTTCGTCTGTGATGAGCTGGTCCCATCTGACAGTCTCCAAATCTAAATATTTGTTAAGAATATTTTTGTAAGTTAAGCTTTTTGGATCGGGATTAGTCGTTATATTGCTTAATGGTGTATTCGCTTTTCTGCCAAAATGTGCCTCAAAAGGTGATATTCCAATAGTCTTTTGACGACATATTCGTAACTGATAAATTATTGAATTTATTGATGCTTTCATATTGAATTGATTTTGCGCCGCCGTTTTAATACAGGCTAAGCGTTTCTTGATTGTTTGAATGAGTCTTTCAACCAAACCAATAGCTCTGTGGTCGTGTATTGGCGCCTCGATTAGCTGTATGTTATTTTGATTACAAAATGTTTTAATTCGATGCCCCGTTTGACATCTAGCCTGATCCAATCTAATCGCGCGGGGTATACCGTGTAGCAAAACATATTCTTGAAGAAAATTTAAAATATTATCTGCATTAGCTCTATCAAATACTTCTGCTGTTGGGAATTTCGAAAATCGATCAATACATGCAAGAAAATAAATCTCTTGATTTTTTTCATTATAGATTGGTCCTCCAAAATTAATTTGAATCTCTTCATTAGGAACTTTACATAACTTTAATGGTGCCCATTTTTTTGCTGGTATAATAGGTTTTAAATTTTTACCAATCTTGACACAGGGGTTGCTTTTTGCTGTTTTGGTTGCAATATCCCTGTGCATATATGGCCACCACGCGTGTGTTGCCATATCGGTCATTCCCCATGTGCCAGGATGAGTTGCGTGGATTGCGTCTACATACGCATCCTTGATTGCATGGGGAAGAGCAATTCTGTCGTCTATGCAGACACACCCATTCTTCACATGTAAGTCCTTCCAGAAGGAATGAACGTAGGGTGATATTTGCCTACATCTATCTTCATTGTCCGTCAAAATGCAGTCGCGAACCTCTTTCAAGATCGCGTCCTTGGTTGTCAGGCTGGCCATGAGAGAGCTTGAGAAGATCTTTGAGAGCGCGAAGTTGAATGAATCGAGGTACAAATCGTCTACTGATGGCGAAGTGGCTGTTGTGTCTGTAGTAGGTGTAATGGGGGTCACGGGTGCCTCTTGGACAGTAGAAGGTCCCGCCTCTGCAAATCTGACTCTCGATGGGGTCGATTGTTTAACAGTCATCAGTGTTTCATCATCAGAAGGTGATTGAGAAATCATGTAGACGTTCTTGAATTTTGTTGCGATACGTTGAAAGTGATTTAAATTAGAGAGTGACTGTTCGGTGGGTCGGTTTAAGGCAAAAAGCGAGTGAGGAATGTTAGTTGTCTCGATTTTGGGGATGGAATTTAAATTATTTATCGTTAATTCGCAAATTGAGTCGTCAATTTGCGTGCTTGTAGAATGTTCTGGATTTCGCGGTGCGAAATCACTACATAAGTTATTAGTGGAATTTGGATTATTTACGACGCAATTTGTAGATGGATTTCGCGCTGCAAAATCGACGTAATTTTCGGCATTTAATAAGAAGCGTTTCGCACTACGTTTAATTATATCCAATTTAGCTACAATAAATTGCTCGTCGTATGTGGATATATTAGCAGCTTGTTGATGCGGGTCGCGAGATATATAATCCACTAATCCCATTTTTGTGCCCGGAAGGTGATCAATCGAGAAATCAAACGGTAGTAAACGATCTACCCAACGTGTCAGTCTACTATTGTATGATTTGTTAGATCTATTTTCTCTCATAATAGAGAGAAGTGCTCTATGATCAGTTATCACAGTAAAGGGTTTGCCGTATAAATAATACTTAAAATGTTCCACTGACCAAACAACACCCAGAAGTTCTAGTTCGTTTATACTATATCTGTCTTCAACAGAGTTCAAAAATCGCGACGCGAATGCTACAGTATGCCACCCATTAGGCGTTCGTTGTTCCAATGCACATCCCAATCCTTTACGCGAGGCGTCACATTTAATTCGTGTTTCTAATTCCGGGTTGAAATGTTTATTTTCAGTGGTTTCCGTAATTTGTTCTTTTATTAAAGAAAACTGTTTATCGTGCTCTTCCGTCCAGAGAAATTTCGAATTTTTCTTAAGCAATGGTCGTAGGGGGTAACATAATTGTGACAAATTCGGAATAAATTTTCCAAGATGGTGTACAGAACCCATAAAAGAGCGAAGTTTTTTAAGATTAGTAGGTGCCGATAATTTTCCAATTGCATCTGTTTTACTTGAAAGTGGGGTTACGCCTGATTGTGTAATATTATGACCGAGCCATTCAATCGTCTCTTTTGCGAAGTGACATTTTGCACTGTACGTACATTTTGCACTGTACGTACATTTTGCTGACTGCGCCATGTCGTACAGATTTACAATCTGTAGATTTGAATTGTTTCGTAGTGCCAAATAGAGTTCTTTACTTCGGACAATTTAAGAGTGAATTGGCGGAGCGATTTAAGGCTTCATTTTGTTATTAGAATCTTGCCTATTTGAGTTACAAATTTTAGGCTGAATTGGCGGAGCGAAATCGCGTTCGATTATTTGTGGTGTATTTCGCTTAGCGAAAGTTACCAAACTTTTGATACGTCTGAATTTAGACTTTGGCAAATCGAAATCTAGTTAAAAGAGAGAGTCAACTATTTTGAATTACGAAATTAGGAAGAATGCAATTAGGCAAAATTAGCAAAACTGCTTCACAATTTGTTCACGAGATAACATAACTAAAATGCGGCAACTTACAATCACGAGTCAGGGTGAACAGACAAAAGATCATGCATAGGATATAAACAAATTAACAAGTATGAAATCATAAGATTTGATCTTCAAAATTAAACTAAATGGATGAACAAATTAAAATGGATAAATTGAACTAAATTAAGTTAAACAGAAATTGAACTAAATTGGTTACACCAAAGTAATGAACTCAAACTAAAAATGTACTATTGTACCACAAAGTATCTGAAAATTCAACAATGGGGGAACTAAAAGTGTTTCCTCAACGGAAATATATCAGGAAAAAAAATTTTTGTGCTCGTCTTGATGAAGCCACTGGTTTGATGTTAAGTTTTTCAAAATTATGTCAAAACCGATTTGACGGGGACCGACATTTTATCTCATTAAAAAATTTCTTCAAAATTACACTCTCAAAGCAAAACAGAGGGTCTCACTTTATTGGCATAGTCGTCACTGTGCGCAAGGCTGCATACCTCACCAAAATAACTTAGAGCAAGACAAAACGATTTTTTTTTTTGAAATTTTGTTCTTTTTTCCAAACGATCTGAAACTATTATTTTATAATTTGATTTTAACCGTTTCGGATGAGAAAAATAGATTTTCATTTTCTTCAATTAAATTTGTCTGTTGCTGTCTATCTAAATGAGGATATTGGTAAGCGCACATTTCAGCAATTTTTCATCACTGTTTCCGAGGGAGAAAAGCAAAAAATCCTTTATTTTTTAATCTAATTTCCAGAGCGTTTTTGGGCTAAAACGTTTGAAGAAACGATAGTTACTACTTCGGATAAGCTCATCGGCGGTCCGTTCACCTATTCTGGGTTCATCCAGGTCTAATTTTGTTTCAACAGAACTTGGCTACAAATGAGCACGACTACTCTCTCAACATGCTAACGATGGTTGATAGGCTGACCAAGAAGGAATTCATTGATCCCCTTAAAGCCAGGATTTCCGATTTTGATGACGTCACACAGGAACTCAAACGAGAGTGGAGTCGCAAGCAAGCTAACTATGAGAAGGCCAAAGATAACAGGTTCTTATGCATTTTCTTTCATTATTGTTGACTATATTATTCTATTTAATGGAAGAGTTCTTAGATTAATAGCAGGTTTTCGGGATTTTTTAGATGATGCACCCTCCAGTTCACGGGAGAAACTATACGAGAACCCCACCCGCACGTACTTTTTATAATACAAATATAAGTTTCGGCTAATTTTTCTGATTGCTATTAAAAGGCATTTCGAGTGTTTTATTATCAATCAGTAACAACTCATAATACTCTCAAACTTTTTAAAGTTATATTTTTTCATATTTTAGTTCATGAGGACAAAGATTCTTGCTTACTAGTTTTTTCACATACCATGATTCTCCTAAGTTTTTCCTCTTATCGAGCACTGTCTGCAAAAATCTGAACAATTTTTCTTAAGAAGAGAAAACTTTTTCCTGTCTTTTCATCTACTCTTTTGGAATACACCATGTATCACCCCCCCCCTCACCCGCCCCTTGTTTCCTCGGTCTTTAACTCAGGTATAGATTTTGACGTGAGAAAAAACACAAGTCTTTAATCCAAGTGAATCTAAATAGAGCACATTTTGGCGTGTTGCTGCCCGATTAGAGTTTTTTAATACTCAGAGAGCAAGATGAGAGCTGCAAAATTTCTGACTTTGGACTTTGACACGGGATCTATAAGAATTGAGTTTGATTTAGCAAGGAGGCCTATAACAAGTACTATAATGCATGTGTGGAGTATGAACGTCTTCTGACTCGGGGATCTGCAGTGGAGAACGCAAGGCTGCACGAGAAACAATACGACAGAAACAAGAAGCAGGACGAGTTCAACACTGCTCGCAAGGACCAGACCAAAGCATATGGGGAGTTGTGTGAGAAGAGACAGTGGGTACTAACTTCTACACTCAATGTCGTTTGGCAGGTACATACACACCCACACGCACTCTCTCTCTCTCTCTCACACACCAACACAAAAGAACACACCACACACGCACATGTACGCATACGCGCGCGCGCGCGCGCGCACGCACACACACACACACACACACACACACACACACACACACACACACACACACACATATACATACATACATACATACATACGTACATACATACATACATACATACATACATACATACATACATACATACATACATACATACATACATACATACATACATACATACATACATACATACATACATACATACATACATACATACATACATACATACATACATACATACATACATACATACATACATACATACATACATACATACATACATACATACATACATACATACATACATACATACATACATACATACATACATACATACATACATACATACATACATACATACATACATACATACATACATACATACATACATACATACACACGCACACACACACACACACAAACACAAACACACACACACACACAAACGCCCGCACATACACACACATACACACACTGATACACAAACACGCGCGCACACACACACGCGCCGCGCGCACACGCACACAAACATAGACACACAAATAAGTATACAGAAACATACACATACATACCCACGCAATCTGACGCACGCACGTATGCAAACACGCATACAGCCCACACAAAAGACACAGGCGGAAGAACACGCCACACACAGGCAAACCACACGCAGATATATATGCACACATATACTCATAAACGCACTTACAAAGATGTACACGCATAAATATACGCGGACACATACCTACACAAACATACATATGTTTTAATGTTTTTGAAATATTGTTTTTTCTCAAAAAAATATGAACAATTTTGAGTCTTTTTGCATACTTGTGTTGCTTAAGAGGGCCGATGATATATGCCGTTGAAGAGAGAAGGCGGCAAGCGAATGAAAAAGTAAACATTAACCACGACCAAAGCTTAATGTCTAATTTTTTTATAAAAGAAGGACACCCAACAAAATCAACATAGCCTCATATGAATTCTAATATTACTAAATTAAACCTTACTTCAACCAAAACAGATAAAGAGAAAGAGACTAGTTAGCAAGTATGCAAAAGGCTCAAAACTTTCATATTTTTTTGAAAAAACAATATTTCAAAAACATTAAAACTTATGACTGTCGGCTTCAATTATTAAAAAGGTTGAGGTAAAATTCTATAGGAAGTTAATGAGACGTTTCATTATCCAGAAAAATTCCCAGGGCTAATGAAAGAGAGGAAAGTACTACAACCTAAAAAAATCTGCTAAAAATTAGTTTCCAACGCAATAAAAATATGAGTTATTAACTGAACAAAAATTTTAAAAAAATTAAAAGGCTCTTTGTTAAAAGCCAGTAGGATAAAGAACAACATTTGTTTTAAAAGCCAGTGGTATCAAAGGAAGAAAACCAATTTTTTTAGAATAATACTGCTACTTAGATTAAAACATTAAATGTTATTTAAAGAAAAGCGACTTTTTATTAAATTAGATTAAGCAACACAGTGACAGAAAAAAGATTAAAAAGATTGTAGAGTTAAAAATATAACGGAAACTATAATGCAAAAACATTCGAAGTCAAGAATAGCGTTAGGCATTGACTGCAACTCTTCAAGAGGTTCACTCATTCTCAGTTAAAAGCAATTGAGTTTGGCGATTGTCCAGGCGTTGTCATAAAAACACAAAAAAAAACAAAAATTAAATGCCATAAATGAAAACATATCAAGTAAATCTTGCTACACAAAACGCTATCGAAGCCTATTAAATTTTAAACTGTTCACTAAGAGTGTTACATATTCTCATCTGCACCCTTCCTTCGAAGCTTTTTTCGGTGACCTGTCATTTAAGCAATTATGCCAAGCAAATGTCCAACATCTGAACAGAAAATAAAACTTTGTATCCAAAAAACCAATTCAAAACATAAAATCCAGTGAATTCTAAATCCAGTGCAATATTCTGGCAAAAGCTCAAATATCAACTGCGTTTTTTAATCAGAAAAAAGGAACATTATTTGAAAAGTCAAAAACGATAATCCTTACTTTAAATATAAAAGATAGGCTAGCTTGCAGCTCGGGGCTAATAAAAGAGCGAAAAGTACTAACAACCTAAAAAAATCTGCTAAAAACTACTTTCCAACGCAAAAGAAAATAAGAGTTATTAACTGAACAAAATTTAAAAAAATTTAAAGGGCTCTTTGTTAAACGCCAGTAGGATAAAGGACAACATTTGTTTTGGAAACCAGTGGTGTCAAAGGAAAAAAACCAACATTTTTCAGAATAAAACTGCTACTTAGATTAATATATTAAATGATTTTTAAAGAAAAGTGGCTTTTTATTAAATTAGATTCAGCACTACGGTGACAGAAATAAGATTAAAATGATTGTAGAGTCCAAAATATAACGGAAACTTAAAAGCAAAAACATTCGAAGTCAAGAATAGCGTTAGGCATTGACTGCAGCCCCTGAAGAGGTTTACTCATTTTCAGTTAAAAGCAATTGAGTTTTGCGATTGTCCCGAAGATGTCATACAATTACAAAAAAAATGAATGCCATAAATCAAAACATATCAAGTAATTATTGCTACAAAAAACGGTATCAAAGCCTATTAAATTTTAAACTCATCACTAAGAGCGTTTTATATACTCAACTGCACCCTTTCATCGAAACTTTTTTCGATGACCTGTCGTTGAAGCAATTATGCCAATCAAATGTCCAAAAACCTGAACAGAAAATATAACTTTGAATCCAAAAAACCAATTCATAAATCATAAAAACCCAGTGAATTCTAAAACCCAGTGCAAAATTCTGGCATAAGCTCAAATATCAACTGTATTTTGTAAACAGGAAAAAACGAAAATTATTTGAGAAGTCCAGAAAGATAATCCTTAGATTAAATATAATAGATAGGCTAGCTGTCAGCTCAACATCACGCCATTAAAAACTATCACTAGTATCACCAAGGCATATAATTACAAAGAAACGACGATGCACATCAAATAAAAAATGACCAAAATATAAATACAATGTTACGCAAACAAATTGTTGAAGTAATCATAACAAGGTGGTTTTAAATGAATGTTTATTATATGTTCAATTGGCCGCAATTTTAAGTATATTGAGATTGTCCCCACGGTGTCATACAAATACAAAAAAAAAAAAAATTATATGCCATAAATCAAAACATATCAAGTTAGTATTGCAACAAAAAATGGTATCAAAGCATACTAATTTTTAAACTGTTCACTAAGAGCTTTACATATGCTCAACTGCACCCATCCTTCGAATTTTTTTTGGTGACCTGTCATTGAAGCAATTATGCCAAGCAAATGCCCAAAAACCTGAACAGAAAATAAAATTTTGAATCCAACAAACCAATTCATAAATCATAAAACCCAGTGAATTCCAAAACCCAGTGCGAAATTCCTGCAAAAACTCAAATATGAACTGTGTTTATTAATCAGAAAAAACGAACATTATTTGAAAAATCAAAAACGATAATCCTTATATTAAATATAATAGATAGGCTAACTTGCAGCTCAGGGCTAACAAAATTTCCCTGGGCTAATAAAAGAGCGAAAAGTACTAGCAACCTAAAAAAGTCTGCTAAAAATTATTTTCCAACGCAATACAAAAATGAGTTATTAACTGAACAAAAATAAAAAAAATTTAAGGGGCTCTTCGTTTAACGCCAGCAGGATCAGGAACAGCATTTGTTTTAAAAACCAGTGGTATCAAAGGAAGAAAACCATTTTTTTCAAAACAAAACTGCTACTTAGATTAAAATATTGAATGATTTTTAAAGAAAAGCGACTTTTTATTAAATTAGATTAAGCAACACGGTCACAGAAATAAAATTAAAAAGACTGTAGAGTCCAAAATATAACGGAAACTTAAAAGAAAAAAACATTCGAAGTCAAGAATAGCGTTAGGCATTGACTGCAACCCCTGAAGATGTTCACCCATTCTCAATTAAAAGCAATTGAGTTTTGCGATTGTCCCGGCGATGTCATACAAACACAAATAAAAACAAAAATTAAATGACATAAATGGAAACATATCAAGTAAATATTGCTACACAAAACGGTATAAAGGCCTATTAAGTTTTCAACTTTTCACTAAGAGCGTTACATATGCTCAACTGCACCCTTCCATCAAAGCTTTTTTCGGTGAACTTTCATTGAAGCAATTATGCCAATCAAATGTCCAAAAACCTGAACAGAAAAAATAACTTTGAATCCAAAAAACCAATTCATAAATCATAAAACCCAGTGAATTCTAAAACCCAGTGCAAAATTCTGGCATAAGCTCAAATATCAACTGTATTTTTTTCAACAGAAAAAAAACGAACATTATTTGAAAAGTCAAGAACGATAATCCTTAGGTTAAATATAATAGATAAGCTAGCTTGCAGCTCAACATCATGCCATTAAAAACTACCACTAGTATGACGAAGGCATATAATTACAACGAAACGACGATACACATCAAGTAAAAAATGAACAAAATATAAATACAATTTTACGCAAACAAAGTGTTGAAGTAATCTTAACAATGAGGTTTTAAATGAATGTTTATTATATGTTCAATTGGCCGCAGTTTTAAGTATATTGAGATTGTCCCGACGATGTCATACAAATACAAAAAAACAATAATTAAATGCCATGAATCAAAACATATCAAGCTAATATTGCAACAAAAAACTGTATCAAAGCATGCTAATTTTTAAACTGTTCACTAAAAGCGTTACATATGCTCAACTGCACCCTTCCATTGAAGCTTTTTTCGGTGACCTGTCATTGAAGCAATTATGCCAATCAAATGTCCAAAAACCTGAACAGAAAACAAAACTTTGAATCCAAAAAACCAATTCATATATCGTAAAACCCAGTAGATTCTAAAACCCAGTGCAAAATTGTGGCAAGAGCTCAAATATCCACTGTGTTTTTTAATCAGAAAAAAAAACGAACATTATTTGAAAAATCAAAAACGATAATCCTTATATTAAATATAATAGATAGGCTAACTTGCAGCTCAGGGCTAACAAAATTTCCCTGGGCTAATAAAAGAGCGAAAAGTACTAACAACCTAAAAAAGTCTGCTAAAAATTATTTTCCAACGCAATACAAATATGAGTTATTAACTGAACAAAAATAAAAAAAAATTTAACGGGGCTTTTCGTTTAACGCCAGCAGGATCAAGAACAGCATTTGTTTTAAAAACCAGTGGTATCAAAGGAAGAAAACCATTTTTTTCAAAACAAAACTGCTACTTAGATTAAAATATTGAATGATTTTTAAAGAAAAGCGACTTTTTATTAAATTAGATTAAGCAACACGGTGACAGAAATAAAATTAAAAAGACTGTAGAGTCCAAAATATAACGGAAACTTAAAAGAAAAAAACATTCGAAGTCAAGAATAGCGTTAGGCATTGACTGCAACCCCTGAAGATGTTCACCCATTCTCAATTAAAAGCAATTGAGTTTTGCGATTGTCCCGGCGATGTCATACAAACACAAATAAAAACAAAAATTAAATGACATAAATGGAAACATATCAAGTAAATATTGCTACACAAAACGGTATAAAGGCCTATTAAGTTTTCAACTTTTCACTAAGAGCGTTACATATGCTCAACTGCACCCTTCCATCAAAGCTTTTTTCGGTGAACTTTCATTGAAGCAATTATGCCAATCAAATGTCCAAAAACCTGAACAGAAAAAATAACTTTGAATCCAAAAAACCAATTCATAAATCATAAAACCCAGTGAATTCTAAAACCCAGTGCAAAATTCTGGCATAAGCTCAAATATCAACTGTATTTTTTTCAACAGAAAAAAAACGAACATTATTTGAAAAGTCAAGAACGATAATCCTTAGGTTAAATATAATAGATAAGCTAGCTTGCAGCTCAACATCATGCCATTAAAAACTACCACTAGTATGACGAAGGCATATAATTACAACGAAACGACGATACACATCAAGTAAAAAATGAACAAAATATAAATACAATTTTACGCAAACAAAGTGTTGAAGTAATCTTAACAATGAGGTTTTAAATGAATGTTTATTATATGTTCAATTGGCCGCAGTTTTAAGTATATTGAGATTGTCCCGACGATGTCATACAAATACAAAAAAACAATAATTAAATGCCATGAATCAAAACATATCAAGCTAATATTGCAACAAAAAACGGTATCAAAGCATGCTAATTTTTAAACTGTTCACTAAAAGCGTTACATATGCTCAACTGCACCCTTCCATTGAAGCTTTTTTCGGTGACCTGTCATTGAAGCAATTATGCCAATCAAATGTCCAAAAACCTGAACAGAAAACAAAACTTTGAATCCAAAAAAACCAATTCATATATCGTAAAACCCAGTAGATTCTAAAACCCAGTGCAAAATTGTGGCAAGAGCTCAAATATCCACTGTGTTTTTTAATCAGAAAAAAAACGAACCTTATTTGAAAAGTCAAAAACGATAATCGTTATATTAAATATAATAGATAGGCTAGCTTGCAGCTCAACATCATGCCATAAAAAACTATCACTAGTATGACAAGGCGTATAATTACAAAAAATCGACGATATACATCAAATAAAAAAAGACCAAATTTTAAATAAAATTTTACGCAAAAACAGTGTTGAAGTAATCTTAACAATGAGGTTTTAAGTGAATTTTTATTTTTTGTTCAATTGGCCACAATTTTAAGTATATAAAATATCTCAATAGTTGCAAACAATTTTTCAATTCGTTCAGTTGAAACAACAATCCCGATTATTAAAGCTAAAAATGGCGAAAATTTACAGCTCCCTACACCATTCGTATAAAATATTTATTGCACGAACTCACAAGAAGATTAACATTAAACTTGAATACTGAGTCTTTAGAAATATAAATATTTTTAACTGTTAGTGAAAAATGTGATTCGACAAAAAAGTTGATAAATCAAACCTGATGAATAATGGAAAATAAAAGAGTTATATTAAAAGGAACCGGCAATTTTTTATTCCGGAACACTTTCATAATACTTGGAGTTAATACTCAACCTCTCTGAAATAAGTGAAGATTGTTTTGGCAGTTTTTAGCTTTGTTTATCCGGTAATTTTGAATAAATTGTGCTATTGAAGCAGAAATGGTGCATTTCTGATGAAACAAGGCTGACTTTTGAGAAAAACCCGAATTTTTTGTCGGAAACGTAGATGAAACACCTCAGCAACACTCCTTTTTGTTCGAAAAGAGAAGAATCGCTTGCAAAAAATTCATCATTTTCGTTTTCAAGAAGGATTTTATACCTATATCCCTAATATAATTCGAAATAAAATTGAAATTTGAAGTATAAGTCATTTTATTGAGTGAGATGAGTCACGTATGATCAAAACCTATTCATCCAATTTTTTGAATGATTTAAAAATCCATGACAAAGTAGAGGAGAGAGAGATAAATACATCAACTGTACAAAAAGCAGTTATTGAGAGAAAGAAGTCACTCAGAACATTTTTTTTTCAGTTTTTGCCGTGTGAAATAGCGTTAAACGATAAAATAAAAGCATCAGACGACGAAACAAAGAAACGTTGCATGGCACCTGCTCAAATACTTTCCAAAAAATTAGTTTGACTGATTACCCGAAAATCTTTTTTTGTACAGCAACATCGAATTAAGGCAATCTACAAATCCCATTGTTCTATATGCCTAAGTACAAAAAAATTGAAAACAGATGATATCTTGATCCAAGATTCAACGTTTTAAAAAAACTATAAGTAACAACCCTTTAAAAAAGGATTTCTGCTTCGCTAGAACGCGTAAAAGTTATAACAACCTTGTGATAAGCAAGGACAAAACGAAGCCGAAGAGAAAAAAACAGCGGCCTCAAGCTAAGAGAACTTCTTATTTACATACCAAAACTCCCTTCCACATTTATTCATGAGGCCTCAGCATTTATATAGAAGTTTTAGCGGTGATGATGGCTGAGAGAGACAATAAAACTACAATGTCCATTGAAAATTTGAGGCTGTGAATTGGCCACAATTACGCCTGACAAGAAAACCAACAACAATTGTTGTCTTTGAGACTGAGCAGTAAGATAAAAAACTGAAAAAAAACATTCAATGTCCAAAATTTACCTTTTTAACATAATTTCAAAATCAAGAAAACCACTGCTATGAACCGCGGTGGATAAATTAAATCCTTTTTTTTATCTTTCTCCATTCTGTTCTTTTGTTATGCAAACAACGAAATCTGTCGTTAATAATATTTAGCGATGAAGCAGCAATAAAATTAGCAGACATACGTCATTGAAATCACTTTCTAATGAAGTAAACAATTAATTCGGATGCTCGAGGAATCATTAGCAGGAGATGAGAAATGTAATTATCGAGACTGAATTACTACACCATATATTATGCAATGAAAAATCGATATACTCAAAACTCCTTTAATAATTCTTCATAACAACTATTGTCAAAGTCGTAATTAGCACAAGATTTGAGCCAAAACAAATCCACTAATTAAAAAAAGCTTTTTTCAGACATGTCTCAGATGAGATCAAATGATAAAACAACATTAAGCACAAGAAATACTCGCAAATCTCAACAATTCACAAAAACACGAAAATAGATATCGTCAATATCAAGAAAATACTTAGCAAGCAACTCAAACCATTGTTCAGGTGCATATTTGCATAATTATAAGCAAATGAGATTTTTTTGATGCTAAGTGATCAGACCACAAAAATAACAAAAATAGAGACCAAAATCAAAAATTAACTCTTGTTTTTTTTGACAACAAATAGTGTTGAAATAATCAAAAGCATTCGCTGAACGTATTCGGTTCAACGAAGCAATTGCAGACAGCTAGAATTAGAACACATTTGTATTCATAAGGTTTGTTCACATAATGTATGAATACATATTTATAACACTCAAAAGAAGAAAGATCGGAAGCAGAACTAAAATTGCCTCAATTGAACAAAATTCTCTTTCAGAAACCGAAAATTTGTCAAATAATTAGTTCTAACTTCACTTTAAAGATTCTCGGGAAAAATTTTTTCTTCAAATTTGCCAGCTTTACCATTTTCCTTTCTTTTCCAGCCTGATAAAAATCAATACTATAGTTTGACTTCTCACTAACCTGAAAATGCAGAAAAGTGTGAACAGGTCCTAAAAAGAGGGACTCACCAAAACAATCCAAATACTTTGGACTGTAAAAACAACGAAAACCGGAAAACAGATACGCTCAGCTTACATATTTTAGCTTTGAACGAAAAAACTTTTTTAAACAATATTATCAAATTTTTGAGCAAAACTGACAAAAAAATTAGGGAAATTGCAAAAAATGTGAACAAAATATAAGTTCAATAACTCCGTAAAAAACGAATATCAGAAAAAACTTTGGATTCCGTATTCTACGCTTTCTAATGATACACTCGGACGGGCTTTCTAATGATACAATCACAACCCCCGGTGCGGACAAAATTGAATCAACAAAAAACCGTTCGAGGATATGGCTCCCCCCACTAAAGCGGCATTAGCGCACAGAGGGCAGTTAACAGACTAAGCAGCTGTCTTGGACTGCTACTTTTTTCTAGTCTCTAAGTACGTGATTCCCCGAAACTGCTTCGGAGAGATATAAAAGTTTTGCGCGAAGGGCTGTTCTCAATCTAAAATTTTCCTCAAACACCTCAACTCATCTCAATCCCCCCTCCACCCACCACCGCCACTCCCCTCCCCCACAACCTGCGACCTCATCCTTTTTGTCTTCCCAACGCTTGGAATGATAAACTTTCAATCTCAAATGGCACATTTGATTTTAATGGTTGTTGAAATGTCAGCTAGTACAACAGAAATTTTTTAAAATTGCAGACTTTATGATATAAAAATTTAGTTTGTGGCTCTGAACTAAATTTATTCGAGGTTTTAGTTTCTTTTAAGGGTTTTGATAATCTATGTTCTCTCAAAGTACAGTCAAACGAGAACTATATACTCAAAGAACTTTGCACAAAAGAAATAATTTGACAAGATAAAAAATGTGGCAATGTTTTAATGAGAGGCAATGTATACATGTGAAAAAACAAAAGAGGGTTAAGAAAAGAATTTTTTCTTTAGAAAAGTACCAATTAATCAATTAGTGCTTACTAATTGATTGGTTGGTACTTTTCTAAAGAAAAAATTTTTTTAAATCCCTTATATGGATAAACCTCTGTTTACGTGTGTGCGTGTGTGTCTATGTGTGTGTCTGCGCGATAGTGTGTGTATGTCATACTGTGTGTGAGAGATATTGTGCGCGTATTTGTGTGT
>NC_134469.1:68540053-68717553 GCF_964194025.1 Convolutriloba macropyga | reverse complement strand
CAGGAATTGGAGTTTGAGAAACGAGAGAACCCATATGAGAAAGAATTGACCCCGCAAGAGGCGGTGGCCCAGAAGGGAAGCAAAGAAGGCAGCTCCATCTCGGGAAACTTTCTTGGCAACTTGGGTTTCTTCAAAATGCAACATACTTGGGAAAAATTATCACCAGATGACACGGAAGAGAGGTAAACTTGCGATGATTAATCATCGTAAATTACATTCTGTCTTTAACCTGTTCTATCATCTCGGAATTAAAATGGTTCTCACTTCTGCAATTTAAGAGTTCTGATCATCTCTTCTATAGCTCTGAGGAAACTTAGAGGTGAAACAAACTAAATGCTCAATGGTTTCTTGTTCCGCCATTTTTGGCCGATCCTTTTGTTGTCCCACAGAGTTGAGAGTAGTATTGTTGGCGATTCCGTCAAGAGTAAAATAATAATTAAAATTGTTTTCGAGTTTTGTTTTTGTTTTCAAGAAGTTATTGCAGTTTGATGTCTTTGTATTCAATGACTGGGTTTTTCTTTCTAAAATGTTGACCTAGCTTTGCTAAAAAATACAAATGCGCTCAATGCATAATAGTTTTTTCGGTTCTTTACAACAAAACAAGGCTGCTGATTTTTTTTAGTTTTCCGATAATCTTCATTATTTTCGTATAAAAGGAGGGCTAGATTAACCTCTTTTACCCGGCAAAACCTATTGGAATAGCAATTTTGACATTTTCTTTGCCAATTTTTATTGATGCAATGCTGCTTCATTCAACATCAGCGTCATTTTCAATCTTTTTAGTTTCTTTTAGTTTTTGGAAAAATTAATATTTATAACAGCTAGATAAGAATAGTGAAAGTTTTTAAGTTTTTTGATCTCGCTAGGGCTGTCTAAATTGCAGTATTTGGGTTTTATTTGGAGCAATGTTGTATAGATCTGTTCACAATTTCCATTTTTTCGGTTACAATGAGAAATTAAAGCAATGTAGGGGGTATTAATCAAGCAAGTCCAATAAAAATCGCCAAAATTGGTACTTCCAAAGCGTGATTTCCTCTCTTTGAATGAAGCCAGGAAATGCAAAAATATTTGTGTTTTAGAAGAAAGTTTTTATGCTAGGAAGAAATTCAATTTCTCTTGCTGCTTAATTCCCTCAAATGAAGTTTGTAACAATTATATTATTCCTGTGACCTTTCTTATGCGACTCGCTTTTTGTCTGACCCATTTGACTGTGGTCCTCATAGCACGGGAAAAACAGGCAGTCTTCGTAGGGCATTCAGTGGCCGAGCAGCTCTCTTAACGCGTCACGCCTCATTCTAAATGGGCAATTAACAGAAACTGTTTTGAGGAGGAGATTTCCAGGAGGAAATGCGGTTTTTAGTCGTAAAATTTGACACGTAGAGTCACTCCCCGCACCCAACCCACTCAAACCCTAACCAGGCACCCACTCCGAACCACCCTCCTCTTCCTCCTCCACACTCACCGCCTAAGCCCCTCATTCCCACTCGAAACCCCCCGTCAAACCTCATCCAATATGGTGGTTCTGACCCCCTGGACACCCCCCCCCTCTCGTCCAGCTCTCCCACAGCCCTGCCTCATCACTTTAACCCCCCTCCCCTACCCCCCTCCCTTTCCGCTCACCGCCCCCCCCCCCCCCCACACACACACACACACACACACACATCCCCTTCAAAGCTGACATCCCACATACTTCTTCTTATGGTGTTTATATGTTATTGTTGAAATTGGTCCACGGGCTGTTATTGGTTTTTTTATTTTGAGAATGGTTTCATAAAATATTTGTTAATATTTGTGTTTTGTCCTTCATTTTATTTTTATGAAGTGTTTTATCAAGTATCAAATATGTTGTTATATCGAATATAAATAGCAGATCCATTTGAAAAAAAGTGCATTTGCTTAAGAGAACCTATTGAATATTTTATATTCATAGTTCATGATTTTATGGTTTTATCACTATTTGTATTTGAAGAGTTTTGACTTATGACTACAGAACATCAACATTTCCTTTTTGTAGTTGCTCTTTTGCTCTGATTGCTCATAATCTATTTACTGTATATTTTAATGTTACTGTTTTCCTTGTTTTTTATAAACACGTGTCAGGAGACATATATTTTGAACTGAGTTGCTGGTTAAAAGTTTATATGACTGTAAATTAATTTTTCGTTTTTTCGTGTTCTGAACCTGTTTGTTATCGTGTTCTAGGTTTCGACTTCTAATCTTGTCTCAATACAAAGGGCCGTCAAATTTTTTTGCGGACCAAAATCGAGTTACTTTTCATCAAACGAAGATCGACTCTGTCACTCTTAAAAAATCGAGAAATGCTTACTAAAGTTTGTTTCAAAAATATGTTTTATATTTATTACTAACATATCTTATCAACATCCAATTATCACATTTTACAATCATTTATTGTTTTTACCTTAAACTTATGCTTTTTTCGGAGAGACATTTTTGCTCCTCTGTAGTGTTTACCTTTATTTGTTGTTATATTTTTGCCGTGAAATTTTTTGTGTATTTAGAACGTTTTTTTGACTGTTATCTAATTGTGATTGAAAAAAAAAGTGGTTGACTAATTTGACATATATTTCTTGTTCTGTTCTACATGACGAACCTATTTTTCAAAATAATTCTTATTTTTGCTAAATGTCCGTCATTTGCTGTTCACGTTTCATTGTCACAAGATTTTTCAATCAAATTGGTGGTTTGTTTTGTTTTCGTTTGATCTGTATTCAGAACTCCGTTGACATTGTTGAGATTGCTTTTGCCCCGTTTTTTTTTTTTGTTTTTACTCTCACAGTGAGGTCAAATTTATTAAAGGCTGCTGTTTTGTAACAAAGAGTGTTATGAAGGTTAAGGATGCTCATACACCGGAACTTTTTTTAAATTTTGGTGTCACTACAACAATCCATAGAGCCAGTTCCTGGTGAATTCTACCAATCGGCAGCTGCATTGTTGTGTGAGAGGATAGTTATTACAGTACGTCGATGAATTATTGATGTTCGAATCTTTGGTTAACATTGATTTGTATTCATTATTTTCAAACTCAATTTTTAATCAATTTCTTCGCCCAAACTTTTACCTATTTTGATAAATAAGTAAATCAAAATATTCCTTATGACAATAATACTTTTGTTGATCCACAAAGAACGGTGTGGCTGAAAATGGTAGCTTGACGTTTTTGCAATAATTTGGCCAAATTTTCCCATATATTATATTTTTACAACTAGCAATAAATCAGTCTCGTTTGCTAGTACTATTTATAACTTTGAAAATCATTGTAGTGGAAACTTCAAGAAGTAAAACAATGGTTACTTGAATTTTTTGGCAAAGCTAATTGCACCAGCTGTTTTGATATTTTGTCGATATAAGGCAATTTTGTTCATTTTCAACGTCATGTCCGACCTATTTTAGTTTTCACTAAATTTTGGGGGAAAAAATAAGCAATTATGATGATAAAGAGAGAATAGTGCATTTTTTAAATCAAATCATGGCTGTTTTTTTTTTCGATCTGTTTGCAATTTTTGGAATCGGCTGTCAATGAGCTGTCGAGTATGAGTGGGGGTTTTTTGTAGAAAGGCTAATTTACTTATTATTTTGCTGTTTTTTTATTTGCGCTCGAATGCCGTCAAATATAATACATTTCTCTTAATGATGCACATGTCTTATTGTTGGATTCCACAAATGCCCACTTTTTTTTATGACTTTGTCGACATGTTTTGACAAAAAGCTTTTGAAGATCGGAATATTGTCCATATAATTTGCTGTCTTAATAGACAGTCTTATTTTTCGCAGATTTAATTGAAACATTAATGAAAGTTCCTTTGCTTAGGAAAATCTACTTACTATTTTCAGCTGAAAACCTCTGCTTTTTAAGCTTCCGCAGAAAGTGTATCCATAAAAATGTGGTGTTTCGTTTGTTAATGTTATTTTCTACAGACATATGCCTAGGTCTCAATACTGACAGGTCTTAATCTTTCCTTGAAAAGACATAAATTATCGTATACAATGCTCTCAATTGACTTCATTGATTTCATTGGGTTGTAAATTTGAACTTGTGAATGTCAATAAAACATGTTATGATCTCAATAATAATAGATCTAATCGGCACCATGAGGACTCATTCAACCATCAATTAGTATTTTTACTTTACACCAATGGTTTTTTCTACTTTAGTGATCATTTTTTCCTTAGCTTCAGTCATTATCTTCATTTACTATTCAAATGCCTTCGTGTTTTTGTCATTTTTGCCGTTTAAATGATTTAGATCATACTGTTCACCGTTTTCTATTTTTGATTCCAAAAAATGGATAACCATTCGGATAAATGGGTCATTTGTTATTTATTGTGGCTCCCTTATTTTTCGAAAACATTTTTAGTATTGTCAAATATCCACCCTTTGTCGTTTTCGTTTCTTTGTCTCTTTTTTTCAATGAAGCTGGTCATGTGTTTTGTTTTGTGACGACTGGTATTGTGAACATGATGAGATGAGTTCAAACATTTTAGCAAACAGTTTTAGTTTTGGAACAAAGAATTTAAAAATTTTATTGTAAAAACGATTGAAAAAATATTAAAAACAATTAAAAAATATTTTAAAACTTCAGTTCTGAGATCAATAAACTTGTTTGCTAATAGCTCTCAAACAAAGTTTGTAGAAATTATATTTTTCCTGTGGTCTTTTTTATGCAATTTTTTGCTTGACCAATTTTTTGTCTGACCCATTTGACCCAAAACGGGATAAACAGGTAGCAAACGGAAGGCATTAAGGACTCTTAAAGCCTTTCAGCCTGCTTGACTCTAAGTATGCAACTCAACAGAACTGTTTTTGAGACATAAATTTATGGGTGAACGCGGTTCTTAGAGTTTGACCCCCCACACTTCATACCCCTCTCCCCAGTTCACCCCCTGCCCACCCACCCACCCACCCACCCACCCACACACACACACACACACACACACACACACATACACACACACACACACACACACACACAAACACACACACACACACACACACACACACACACACACGCACATCAGCCAAATCCCCCCCACCCCCCGTAGGCTCCCCTTCTCGCCAAATCAGGCTGGAAAGGCTCCTCCCTTCGCAACTCCAGAAGACATAAAATTTGTGATAAAATTTTGTTGTTATTGAAAAACAAATTATTTGTGATTACAGCCGTGCTAATAAGTGTGGGGAATGCAAGGAGTACGTATACGAAGGATGCTTCTGTTCACGCTGTCAAATGGTGATACATCTGGAGCACAAAGATTGCCTGAGGAACACCCTGTGTGACCCAAATACTTTCAGAACGTCGCCTGATACCATCAAACTGAAGTATTTCAGGTAACCCTTTATCCTTTGAGTTTTATCTTACGTTTCAGCTAAATCGTGCAGCTTGTGGTTGAAACTAAGTAGGGTGGTTAACAGTGAACCTACTATCCTACTGTTATATACTTGGGTTCAAATGAATTCCAACTTTTTTCGATGAATTTCAACTTCCGAAGCTTACAGTCCCATTTTAACAATTTGAACTGAACTACCGTCGAATGATAGGAGATATATAAGTTACTTGCATAGCTTGCCAAAATCATTCAAGAACTTTTTCATGGCCTAACTAACCTTTTTGTCTTCTATCTCAATTTTAAGTTCTATTTGTCGTTTTCCGATTAATTGCAATATATTAAAACCGACTTTAAGGCTTGTAAAACAAGACTTGGCCAGTCTATATCCTCTGAAGAAATGATTGTGATTTTTCAAAATTTCAACCCACTCAGCGACATTCTTATGAGAGGTGTTTTTGCCATTCCAAAAATCTCCGATACCGATTAACTTGAATTGCAAGCTCATCAACAACTGTTTGTCTCTTAAACAAAAAATGTTGAAACTGTTCACCAATGCCCTTGTTTAATTCAGTTAAATTAAGAAATGGGATCTATTCTGTTTTGCAAACCCCCCATTCCCGCTAAGTGGCATATAAGTTTTACGCCCCAGGCGCATGTGCTATTTTGTACATAGTAACATGCTATATAACAACACATAATTTGTGAAGGGGGGCATAAAAAGACTGACGGAGGCCAAAAGAGATCTAAAAAAATGACAATGATTTATTAATTCAGGAGAGCTGTGGCAGACCAGCCGAAGGGAGATTTTGGGGAACCCAAATTTCTTCAGCATATGCTGGGTATAATGGAGGAGAGATTTATAAAGGACATCGGAATCTACAGACAGGAGGGAGTGAGGAAAAAGGCTGCTCTGCTGTGTGAGAAGATAGAGAATGATATTGACAGTGTAAGTGACCCTTAAATAAATGAGATCTGAAGCGCACTTTTCAAGTTGAGGTCACAGAACATAGTGAACTCTGATCGGACCCATTTTCAAGCGCACTGGATCTTCTGTTCAACGTACGAAAGTCTGGACTTAAGTTTGGATTAACTTTGATCAGGGACAACATAATGAGCACTTGCGTATTTTTGAGTACCATTGTGACTGGTTAGAGGTTATTTGTAGCGCTCAAAGGTCTGACCAATTTCAATTTTGAGCGCCACTGAAACCCTGGACAACTGTTTTTGTTGAGTTGTTTTGTTATTGTTGAGTCTGACCACTGACAGTCTGCAATGCACAAGCACAAAGGTCTGTCAAGTGTTGATTTCGAGGACACAAAATTATGGACAATGTCTGGGTTAGTTACTTTAAACTGCTAGTGTCTCCCACAGTATACAGTAAACAAAAGCATTGCAAAAGAGGAAAGCATTTTTAGGAAAAAATCTATAATTCTATCAGTCTATAATAAATCTGATATCAAGCGTTAACTGGGCCAAAACTATACCATCATTTGTGCTTTTTGATTACTTGTCTTTTTAGATTAGGTAAATAAGATTTTTCATTTAAGTTATGGCGCGTTTGTGAGTTTTTTTAAGTATTTGGTCGAAAATTATGGATTCTTGCTCAAAATAAGAATCTTGTATAATAAAGCTTTGAAAATTCCCTTATGAGCCACATAAAAGAGAAATTTTTACTTTGAGCACCTGTCAAACGAAAAATTGACTGTGTGAGGCACTGGTGGACAGGATAAAAAATTGTTGCAGATATTTTTTAATTAGAGAAAAAGATTTTCTACAAAGTACAAAATTTGTGAAAACTTTTGCTTTTTATTAAACTTTGTTTTTTTAAATATTTTCATAAGTGACAAAAAATTGCAAATTATAACAATTTTTAGTTTAAAATTGCGTTTGAACTTTTAACACTCTTAATTTGGCATTAAGCAAAAATAGAAAGCATTTCGTTAAAAATTTAATTTTTTACCTTTTTTGTGCAAAAAAATTAACCCCCTTGTTTGATCTAAGCATTTAGTTTTGGCGATGTTTGTATTACGGGAAAACATTTGAGCAACATTGGCAAATAAATAGTTTTGTACAAAAAAGCTACATTTTGAAAAATGCTGCAAGGATCAATTTAGATCAATTTATTAATTATAGCTGCGAAGCTGTAAGCTAAGCGGAGCTATATTGCGATGCATTCGGTTTTTTGTTTCTTCATCTGATGCTCTTTTTTGTTTTTACAATTGTTCACACAGCAAAGCTGAAAAAGTCAATTTTTCTGAATGACTTCTTCCTCTCACTAACTGCTTTTGCGCGCGTGACGTCATTTCTCTCTCTCTCTCGCTCTCTCTAGCAAGAGTTTTTTGCGTGATTAGATTGTGATAGTAAGTGACTTACCTCACTCAAAAGCATGACTTTTGCACTTTAAAATTTAACTTTAATTTGAATTAAATTTAGGTCAAAGGAACTCATATGCGCAATAAAGGTCCATAATGAAAGGACTTCTGCGCAATGAATTTTAACAGGCTGTATTAAATAATCGTTGAATTTTTTCATCAACTTTTTGAGCAGTGTCGATAACTTTTTAAATTTATATCTGTATCTGTTTTTATCTCTATTATACGGCACCTAAGTCAATTCTTTCGCAGCTATTCGGGCAAGCTGCCGGCTATTTTAATCTAATTGTCAGTTAATTGATTTTGAAAAAAAATGGAACCCTGTTTTATGATCACTCTTTTCATCGACATTAAATTTTAAAGTGTTTGAAAAATGGGGAAAAATTTGAAAGCTGAAATTTCGTGGGCAACGAATGATTTGCTTGAGAATTTTGATGATTTCTGCTTTCAAAAATTATTCTAGTCTCTTTGGAGATAGACTTTTCAAAAACACTTTGTTTTTTCTTCACTTTCTCCTAGGCTAGTAAAATTATCCTAAATTTTAAACGCAAGTTTTATCTTCCATTTAGTGCAAAATTCCAAGATCCTTGAAACGTTACTGGTTTTTATAGCTATTTTCTTGTTCACTAGCGTATAGCTTGATAGTTAGAAAACTGATCCTCTTAGACCTGAAAGCAAATTGGAGAACAAATTTGATTACGTAAAGAAGAACCTTATCCCATCGCTAATAAAATTTATCTCAACATTTTTAGTCATATTCAATGAACGTTGCATACGATGCAAAAAAAAACTGTATACAGAGAGTTTTATTTGCACCAGTTAGATCCAGATAATCAATAATATGAATACTCAAATTTTTTGTAAATGTTTTGTTAACTGACTTTGATTTTTATTGAAAAAAAAAACAAAGAACTAGTTGATTGTTTACCGTATTTGAGCCACCACGAAACGATATGTTGCCAACCATTTCATTAGAGATAAGATGTGATCTTTCATCACAAAAATTTCGGTTTAACTCAATTGCCAATCTATGACGAGATAACTTTGTTTTCTGGTCATGTCATGTGGTTGATGTAAAACAAAGTAAGAGCTGTCAAAGACTAACCAAACTGCTTATTTTTGCGAATACTTCAAAACCCAACGTGTGGGACTAAATACTATTCTATCAATGGAACTTTATTTAGAAAACGTGTTTTTGAACAAAAAACGGTGTTCACTGCATTGTCTCAGAGAAAAAAAGGAGAAAACTAACCATTTTGAAAACATCTGCTTTCTGAGATTGGTTAGATTCTTATATTTGAAATAGAAAGCCTAGAAATCTTTGATAACAGCAACTGAAAGGCATCGTGACTATTTCTTTTGGTCGATTGACAAACAAATAGAGAGAGTAGAAGCAAATTGACCTGATCAAATGTTTCTCAAATTCTACTGGAATATAAATTTTCTCTTCCCAGCCGTTTAATTATATATTTTGTTAAGTTTTTTCATACGAGCGAAAAAATTTTGATCCATTGCATTGGTATAAAAGATAAACAAACAACAATAGTGTATTGACCCCCAACTAAGTATTAATATCCTCGCGAAAAAATACATTAAGCTACTGCACACTTTGCACAGACAAAAACTCAAAGGAGCAATATTCTAATTGTGTCTCTTAAGAAAATTATCTGATATAATCACTGTTCTAATTTAAGTTGTCTCCATGTTCAAGTAAATAGAAAAACTACAAACTATAAGCTTTGTATCAATGCGTTTTTTTTCTGTTTCCTCACATCAAGTAGTAAGCGTTTTGTTTTGCTGTGTTATTCTGTCACTCCGTTTTGATGAGCTCATCAATCAAATACTCGGGGAAGAAACGGTAATTTTAAGAAAAAATATTCATTTTTTGAAACTTTTGATAAGAATGTTATTTTTTTTTTGAAATTTAGTAGAATAACTAACAATCGTCGTCAACATATTAGGTGAAGAAGCTGTTGCTTGCTTAGCAGTTATTAAGCGAGTTAGAGTCCAGTTTTTTTTATTACACCTCACAGGCAGACTTTAAATGAGTTTGTCTAAATTTGCCTTCTTGGAATTCCTCAAAAATGCATTTTTCCTAATTTGACGGAATTGCGTTAGTAGTTTCAAAAATGAAATCCGGTAATCAAATCCATTATCTCAATTCCGCAACTTGCAACAAATTGCCAAAATAATAAAATTCACAATATCTGGTTATCAATTCCATGGTTTTGTAGCTAATTATACGCTTAGTTGCACTCTATTGCTGACCAGATTGCTAATTGTAATCAGATTAAATTGTTGCTAACACTGATTTCTGAATTTATGTTTAATTTCTTAGAAGTGACTATTTTAAAAAAAAATAAGTAAAGGATTTTCTGTCAAACATTTTTATTTTAATTAGTTCATTGAGTTAGTTCAGAGTTGCGTTACATTCAAAACTGAAATTCAGGCTACGAGCTTTGTAGCCTGGATTGAGCAATTGTTAAATTTTCAAATATGTGGAACTGAGTTACTACTTTTCATTCAAATTAGCCTAGTTTTTGAACATAACCGGATTAAGCAAAGTTTATGTTAATCCAGTACATTAACTTAACATTCACATAGGAATTCATTTTACAATCTCAACTAAATTTTACCGAGGCAATTCAGGTCTGCTTTGCGGCGTAATGTTTTTAGGGCTAAATTGTTTCAAATACAAACGCTTTCATAGTGCTGGCAAGCCTCTCAGTGGCCCGCTCTAGGTTTATTAATTTTGTTTTTTCTTTAAGCAAATTTAAACTAGTGTTATAAAAAAGAATGGTTTTGAAATTTTCGACAAACTATTTCCTATGGTTGTTCTTAATTTGTTTCCTTCACCACTACCAAAAATGCGGTAATAGCATTATTTTAACCTAAACACAATTTTTTGTACAATTTATTTCCGCTTAAAATCAAAATGATTTTCATCTGAAAAGAATATTTTTCTGGAACAAAACAAATGTAGGAAAAGTAGATGATGGATAGCTCAGCCAAGGGTCTAATTGAAGATTCGGATTGCAGTTTGTAATGATTGCTCACAATGCCTGGAAAATGAAATCACTTAAAATAAATAGCATACACAAATAAATACCAGTGAACCCAAAAATCACGACCATCAGTTGCATCTCCTTTGGACAGGTGAAGTCGGCAGACATTTCGGATCACAAGGTGCTGGGCATGGTCATCAAGCACTACTTCCGCACCATTCCCAAGAGTCTCCTGGAGGAGAAGTTGTTTGACAGTTGGATGACCCTGGGGGCGGACATCGTCAAGAGCACCCACGAGGGCAACCCCATACCCCCTCACGTATTACCAGGCATTCACTACAACCTACAGGTTAATGTTCTCCATTCAATAAGTTTTTTTAAAAGCGGATAAGGCAACCTAACCTACGCAGTTTAAATTATAAAAAGGTTTTAGTCAATTAATAGTTTGTCAAAAGTAAAAGTTTTTTTGTCAGTGGATGAAGATTGAAGATGATTACACGCAAAACGTTAAACTCGTCAGACTTGACAGCTTTTTAGGGTTTTAGGTATTTTTCTCATCATTTGTCCTAACAAGCAGCTATATGTCATACCTCTCTTCCCAACTCAGTAGTAACTGACTCTGACGAAGTCACTGAGAAAATCTGGCATCGATCGAGAACTGCAAAGCGGTTCGAGATTTAAGCCAGAGTTTCAACGTTAATTTAGCAGAGTCAGGTAATCTTGCTTAAAAACTTTGCAAGTTTTAAAACATGTCAGCAGTTTCAAATTTTGGATTTGTATGGAGGAAAATATTGCATTCTAGAATCTGACAGTGCAGACGTCTCAATTTGATAATTATATGCAACAATTTCGTTCAGCTATTTCTTTGTTCTCGTAAAAAGGCATATATTTAGGATATAAGCAAACCTAAGTTAACGCCAGCTGTTTAGCCATGTCAAATAGGGTTTTCAGAGTACATGAATATCAAGGTTTCACACCGAATTTTATCCACTAGCGACATGCACGAAAAATCTCAATCAGAAAACAGGCTTTTTACTATTAAAAATGGCGTAAGTTGGAGCGCTCCAGAAATTTGGATCGATACAACCATTTCCTTCGCTGAAAAGATTTGTCTAGGTGTGATAATATAAGAAAAATGTCAAAATGTAACATAATCATTTTTTTAATGGCTCTCAAACGAAGTTTGTAGCAATTATATTACTCCTGTTGGTCTTCTTTATGCGATTTTCTCGCTTTCAGTTTTTGTCTGACGCATTTGACGTTTCGTCCTTAAAAACGGGATAAACAGGTAGCACCCAGCGGCAATTAAATCTCATTAGAGGCCCTTATCTGCAGTTAGTAGTCCTTCAAGTGCTTAGTGTGTCGAAGCTACTGGGAAGGCCGTAGTTTAAGTTTCAAATGTCAATTTGAGGAGTTTTTGAGACCACAATGTTACAATTTTTCTTGTTTTTTTGTCATTTTTCGAACTTCTTGGTCGACCAGTCTAAAATTGAGGCTGGTTAAAATTGATAAAGGTCTTACAAGTCATCATTACTTTTTATGCTCATTTTCAGAGCTATATGTTTTGGTAATTCAAACAAAAACCCGCAAATTTATACCAATTTTCAGAATTTTTCTCAAGCTTGAATATTTATGTAATTTTTTGAGTTTTGTCAGCCCTAGGTGTCAAGGAACCTCCACTAGGGTTTGATAATAGATTTTTGCATAGTTTCTACTGGAAATGGAATGTTTTACCACGAGTTTAAGCAATTTTAAAAAAAAAAAATTAGAAGACATTTATTGTCATTATTCAAATTGTTTCAGTTCCAGGGGCTAAAATATCAATAAAGTTTGGATAAAAGTTAACTGACAAATTTTTATTTGCCTTGGAATAGATTTCAAGATTTGAATATCACAAATTTTTTTGGCAACCTTTTTTTATAAAACTTTATTTCAAGTTTTTGAAAATTTTTTTTTTCATTTTTTTAGGTTTCTGGAGCCTCAAGACTCAAGGAACCTCCTCTAGGGCTAGCTAATAGGTTACGGCGTATATTCTAGATATAATGGAATGTTTTTCAAGATTTATAATATCACGAATTTGTGGAATTTTATAAAATCATTGCAATTTTTTGAATAATTTTGAATTTTCTTCCGGCACCAGGCGCCAGGGACCTCCTGTAAGGTTTGATAATAATCAGCTGCCTAATTTCAAGAGTGGATGGAATGGTTATCATTTTTTTGTGACCCGAGTTTTTGCAGTTTTTCGACAAATTTTTTTTCTTCAAATTTTCGGATAATTATTACCATGTTCGAAGTCTATGGATCTTTAAGAGCCAGAGCAAAAATTTAACGCTTGAAATAGAAATAGTGGATTGTCTCTTGAGAAAATGAAATGGTTCTAAAGATATTAATATCACGAATTTTGGCAAGATATTGTTAAAATGTGTGATAGTTAAAATTTTTGAATAATTTTGTCCTTTTCTGTATTTAACTATGATTACTGACCATCGAAACTTTATAAGTCTTGCAGATGGGTTACATGACAGAACTCCAGAGAGATAAACTTTGTAAATACGTTTTCATTGAAAAACCTGAAAACTTGCAGTATCGAATCTCATCATGGAAAATTATCCTAGCTCTCTCTCTCTCTCCCTGTCGGTTGGGGTTTCTTTCCTTCTCTTTATCGTTCACGTTTTATCTCTCTCTCTTTCTTTCCTTAACTCTTTTGTTGAGGCCCCAATTCAGCTGTTGTCATGTGGCATGATGTCATCATCTATTACCCTCACCTCACGCCGCTTCAATGAAGCTAAAGCTAGCCTCTCTAAACCGTAGCTATTTAATGACAAAGCTAACCGCTCGCCGGTATTTTGGGAACAATCCGCCCGACGTTAATCGGTTATGTTTTCATTTTGATTTTTTTCACGGACATGAATTTTACATGAAAAAAACAAACATATCTTACCTCTTTGCCACGGTGAAACATACCGGAAATAATACATACCGGAAAAAGTCCAATCACAGTAATCATATTTCAAATCAATCACTACTATTGTTGCACAGGTAATTTAAATATAAACTTATACTGCCTGACCTATCGGCCATTATATCATTGAAATTGCAGTGACATGCTTTATATATGATCATAAATTACTTCGACTGTATGTGTAAAGTAAATATATTGCTAAGAAAAATGTCTTGTTTTTCTGGGCTTTTGTTTTTGAAGTAATATATAGTTGGTTAACTTATCGTCTAGTGCTTCGTGTTTGGTTTTTGATTTTATTTGTTGAAATTATATCCTCAAAGTTTCAAACTGATGCCAATTTTTGTTGCATAAGACGAATATTAACCCCACTAAAACTACCCCTAAATCTTACATCTTTTTGACACTTTTTTCTAAGCGGTGAATTTATGTAAATTCACCACTGGAGTAAGCGATGAACGTACAAACAATCCCTACATTTCACCGCTAAAATTTATAATTTCACCGTTAAAAATCGCAAATCTTACAAAAATTCACCGCGCATGTTTTACAGAAAGTAGAGTGAATTTGATTTACATTGAAAACAAAAATGTTAGAAGTTAGTGAGAGATGCCGCAGTGGACGAAGAAAATGCCATGCAGGAGGTGAGAGGTTCCAACCTTTTTAGGGGCGGTGAAATTCGGTGAATTTTTCTAAGTTCACCAGTTACTATAGCGGTGAAAGTATATAATTCCACCGCATTTCACGGCAAAAATATGTACGAAATTTGCGGTGATAAAAAATAACATTTTGTCATCACTAATCTTACATATTTTTCCTGTTTTTCTTCGACCCGGGTTATTCAAATTATGGTAGAGGAAATCTTATCCAGACAAGCGATCTAATTTTTCAATTTGACAATTTATACCAAAATTGTGTTGTTTAAGTTTACTTTTTTTTATTAGATTTATTATAATTTTTTTTCTTTTTGAAGAGGTAATTGATTGTTTTTATATCTTGAGTTTTCACTATTCGTTCTGATCTTGTCAAAACAGATAATCTTTCGATGAAATTTTTTGGCTCTTTATTTTTTGGACATTGTAAATGATGCCGTTGACATCGCCACTGTTGTTTGCTTTCTGTGATGTTGAATTGCAAAGCAGTTCAGAAAATTTTTTCAACCATTGATTGCTTTCCGTTTTCAATTGCTAAAGTTTTTGCTTTCCGAATTGTTCAATTGTTGCACAGAATTGAAGCCAATTTTTGCTCAAATTGTGGGCGCTGATTGATTCCCTCAATCCCAAGTGCAAGAGAAGACATTTGCAATATGCGCGTTTTCAAATCATATGCGCCACCTCAGAAGAAAGTTTTACATTATTACTTGTATTGCCAAAAATCAGGACATTAACTTACGGTTCAAGTGAAGTTGTAATTCATGCTTTGTAGATTTTTGCTACACCCATATGATCAGCAAAATTATAATTTGAATTGTGCGGTTGATTATATTTTACAAATAAACTTATGGAATTGATCTCTTCATAAGCTTTAAGATATCATATTGTTGAATTTGGGCGACAAAACTTTTGTAGTGCATCTTGACTCTTATTTTCTTGCCTGATTTCTTCTCTCTCGGCCATAATGGTTGTTGGTTTTGCAAATTTTACATGAATTTCTATTTGCTCGGAAAGATGTTTTGCCATTTGCGGTCCTGTTTTGACCACAAATGAGTAATATTTTTAGCTCCGTTATTGTCTCCAATTATTTCAATTTTTTTAAAAAACGAATTGAATTTCGATTTTAGTGTGGAAACAAAATTGACTTAAAACTCATTCTACTTTGAGATCTCCGGAGACTTTTGATTAATTTCTTCTTCATGATTTTTGCCTATTTCTAAAACAGTTGTCAGATGCAATTAACGCTAGGAGTTTTTTGTTTCAGGTAGCATTTACTTATATTTTAGCTGGGGTTATTTATTTGTCCTTATCTTCAAAGTGCCTTATGACGTTTTTGCTTTTCGAATTTTTTTGCTTAATTTAAGCAGATTCGAATAAAAATTATCCGAATCGCGGAACAATTAGATGCTGTCTAATCTTGAGCAAATGAATATGAATTAAAACTCAATAACAGAACTCAAATCCGTGTTACACAGTTACCAACACTATCATTCTCTTCCATCATACCGTTGCTAATTAATCACTCCATTGCTATTTTCCATTCATAGTTATAGTTCAATTTGTTTCTGTCTGTTATGTTACTATTCATTCCTGTTCATTCTTTATTACTTTCCATGTTCAAGTATTTTCCTAATTTTGCTCGTACCATGATGCAAAGATTTTGAATTCCGCATACTCATTTTATATTGGTTGTCTAATCATTACTTGGCTGCTAAGTTATTCGGTAAAACCTGTGCTGCCATAGAAATCAGTTGCTTTTAGTTCTTCTGATTACTATGGAAATTTTGGTTCGACTGAGTAACTCAGCATTAGAAACTAATGATCAGACAACCAACATGAAATGGGTATTAAACGATCGCGGCGCGAATCAAGTAGTTTAACTGGTTGTGCTGACTCGCGGAGCGAATCAGGCTTATTTCTAATTCTGAACATATTGTCAATCGCGTTGCAAATGAGTTAGTTTTTTTTCTTTATTCGCCTGGCAAAGAAACAACATGAAGAATTAAACTCAATTGATTACTATGGAAGTTCTGATTTGACTGAATAACTGAGTTGCGGACTAATAATTAGACAAAAAACACAAAATGGGTAAAAAACAATTCAGAATGTTTACATCATGACAAGAGCAAAAATTAGACTAGACATAAATATTGGTAGTATTGTGGAATGAGAAAATGCAAATAGAAACATCAAAGACCTAAACAAACTGTGCTTAAAAGGCAAAATGAACTAGAATTGTAAATTGAAACTAGCGATGGAATGATAAATTAGCAGCGGATTTATTTGGAAAAGAATAATATCGTTGGTAACAGTGTACCACATATCTCCCCTTAGCAACGAAAGTTAAGCTTTTTAAAATTTTTCTTTCAAAGACACGATTTCTTGACAGGAAATTAGATAAAAACTTGAAATGGTTAGCTACTAATACTATAAATGTTTGTTTGTTTTTAAAATTTGAGGCTTCTAAAGGCGGTCTGAGTTTGAGTGCATTTCCGTTTCTAGAGCAGTTAGCGTTTGTGCGCTTATCTTTGGGGAAATGTAAGTTTGCTCCGCCGGGAATATTTGCAGTGAGACTATAGCTATTTCAAATTGACTGTCTTGAGGGGAGTTTCGATCCACGAGTGATTGAATATTATCTGCAATCGTCGTTCGCGTGGTGACTGGCTCAAGGGCAGATGTTCTGCTCTGTGTAAATTGGGTAGATTGTTGTTGCTTAGCTCATTTTTCATCCGGACGGCTATTATAGTAGTGCATGAGACCGTTGACCCGTCTGTCTCCGGCTCTTTTCTCGAGCGTTTACTTCATCTCGGCTCTGCCGGACAATTGTTATTTGGTATTCCGGGGTATTGGGGCTCTTCGTTATTATTGAGGCGAAGGTGTTGGAGAAGGTAGTGGCTTAATAGGCAGAAGTATTCGCAGGGCGCTCGATATGTCTGATTTTACTGGAGAGTTTTTACTTGTGTCATCGGAGTGATTGCACCTGTTTATTTTCTTGTCTCCCTCTACTTTTGTCTCAACTCCCAAGCGTGCTTAGTCATTTTATCCTCTCTTACTCTGCCGGTTGGCGTTTTTGGCCTCCGATCCCCGTAGATCCTTAACGGCGTGTCCTTTCTGGCTTAAGACAGAATTTAGCCATATGTGATTTCCTGATTGTCAACTTCATTTTGCCAGGTTGATTACGAAGGTGTATTCTGGTATATTCTTGGCTAGAATTAATTGTACCGATTCTTTTGTTCTTGAAGTCGGTCGCCCTCTCCCTCTATGCGAGCAAGACGTGATTGGCCCTGCGGATCGCTGACTTTTCTATCTGTCGCTTCTTTGATGTTGTTGGTCTTGCTCGTCTCGATCTCTGTGTCACTTCTTTCTGGGTCGTCCCAATTTTTTTGCCCTGATTAGCTGTGTCCAGTCCACAGTGTCTTGGTCTAAATAATTAGTAATAAGATTTTCACAAGACAGCTTACAGATGTTAGTTTCAGAGCTTTTATTGTTCAGCAGCGTTTTTGGGAGTTTTTCGAAATGTGCCTGGTCTAGAGAGATTTTTATTATTTTCTGTTTGCAAATGCGTAGTTATAAAAATATTGCGTTCATTGAGCTTTTTATATTGAAATTAGATTAAGCTGCATCTTTGATGCGTCCGAGCTTATGTTTGATACTTTGTATTAGGCTCTCATTTAGGCCTATAGCTCTGTAGTCACTGAGTGACGCTGCAATATTTTTCCAATATTTTGATGTTCGCAAAAAATGCCGGTTTGCTTGCCCACTTGACGTCGAGTTTGGTCTAAGCTAACGCAGCGCGGTACACCGTGCATTAAAATTCAGTTCTGTAGAAACTTTGTGTGCTATTAGCAGTAGCAGGTCCACATACTTTTGCTTAAAGAAGTTTAGAGAAGTGGTCTATGCAGGCTAAAAAAAGTATTTCTTGAATTCTTTCACGGTAGATATGGCCTCCAAAATCAATCTTTATCTCCTCGTTCACTTCCCTGCACGCTTTAATAGAAAGGCATTTTGTAGAGGGAATTATACGTTTAATTTTTTACCTATATTTATACAGGGTGCGCATTTGAAAGTTTTGGACAGAAGATGACGGTTCATGTATTCTGCTTCCGGGGTGTATACTGTTTATGACATCGAAGTATGCATCCTTGATTGCGTGCGGGGTTGCGATTCTCGGGGTAATAACCACCCAGTGTTTTGAACGCTGTTTATTGTTCTTGAGTAGTGCTGTTTATCCTGACTTGGTTCAATTTTCCCATTTCCATATTTAATGCCGTTTGGAGTGCTTTCTTTTGCTTAACTGTTTCGCGGAGCCGTTGGCGTTGTATATCAATATCCGACATGTTTGTGATGAATATAAATCGTATGAATGTTTCCTCACAGTCTGCGAAGCTAAAATTTTCCGCTAATTGTTTGAGAGTACTGTAAAATTGCTTTACGCTATCACCTTTTTCTGCTTTTGTTAAAACGATGGATACCTATCAAAAGTGACGTTGCGGGTTGTCACAAATGGTGCTTCCTTCCATTATGGTCCACAATTCGATTGTCGACATTTCATTTGTCATCGCGTGTGGTTCATTGCGTTTTGAAATGCGTCTACTCTTGGTGCCAATAATCAGATACAATAGGGACACACGCTTTTGGTTACCTCTGTAATGAGGCTCAGGTGGTAGAGTTACTGCATCTGGCTTTGGGTTGAGTGGGGCGTCTAGATTGATGACTTCTATGGCCAAGCTATTACAAGTTTTACTTGACTGCTATTACAAGTTTTTCTTGTGTGCGCCGCTTTTTCCCGCGCAGTCGTTGTTCTGATGAGGCTTTTTCTCAAAAAAGGATCGGTTACCAGAGGTGTTTTGGGATCCTACTGAATAATTTAGCATCAGACTGATAATTAGACAAACAGCACGAAATGGTTATGAAAAATTTAAAATTTTACATCATGGTATGAACAAAAGTATGAACAGAGTTCAATATGGAAAGTTTTAACGAATGAACAAGTATGAATAGAAACATCACAGACATAAACAAATTATGGTTGGAGGGCAAATTGAACTAGAACTATTAATTGAAATCGGCAATGGAAAAATAAATTAGCAGTTGGTCAGATTATGGTAATGTTGGTACCTGTGTACCAAAAAATCGAGAATTCTTTTATGTATCACGAATCACCTAAGCAATTTGAATCAAAGAAGAGATTTGCGAAATTGAACTAATATAGGATATGTATATCACAAATGTATGAAGATACAAAATTTGAAACCAGCTCGACAAATGTGTGACAAAATTAACTAAAAAATTATACCAATTAGACTCTTTTAATGATTGGGCGAGGATGATGATGGACTTGTCATAATAGTTATTAGTTTTAGATGTAGCAGCTAAATCGGGAAGAGTTCTTAGCGAAATTTGATTCAGGAACGATTATGATCTGATGCATCTGTATACATAAATGAAACTAGATTCATTTAGTACTCCTAAAAAATAAATGGATCTTAGAATGGAGTGAATAAGCTGTTGGACTACAAAAATATAACAAACGAAAGCAAAAGTCAAGAAAAAAACTAAAAATTTTTTACGATAACAATTTGTCAGAACCACTAAAACCATGCGCTTATACTGAAACCGTACCATAATCCCGCTCCTCCTTGTTTTTTAAAATAGTATCTATCATTCATTAAGCCCTGCTGAATTTCTTGTAAGTAAAAAAAGTTTACATAAAACCTCTTCATCTTTTGAGGAAATATTTTGAAAAAAAGTCGCGCCCCATTAAAATCTAGAAACTTTTCTTGTTAGGAAACAGGACGAGATAAAGATCAGCCTAGATGTTACTGCGCAATCTAACAAAATACTCATTTGTTCAAGTGGTTGCGAAACAGATCAACTTTTCAAAAAAGTTTTTCAGGTTGTCAAAAATAAAATTGCATTTTTTTAATTATCGAGTTTTAATTTGTAAAAAACTGGCGAAATAATAATTCCAGAAGACTCTCAAAGCCAGCGGGTATAGAACTAGTTCGCTTGTTAATTAAAAAGGATACGGAAGCAGTTTTAAGGTATCTACTCCCAGCAAATTTAAAATGATTGGGCTAAAAAAGCAAATTTGTTCACAAAAAAAAGTCGAATTTTGACAAATTAAGCAAAAATTCTAGCCAAAAAATTTGGTTCGAAGAATTCAGCAACCCATCTCTGTCTTTAGGGATAAAATTAATGACACTACAATAAAAAATTTGAACGAAGTTTAGCAAAATTGACGAAAATTAGGTCAAAATTACCGAAAATTTGAATAAAAACAGCTGAATTACGTCACATATTCGCAAAACTTTAAACCTCGATAACTCCCTATGAAAAAGCAAAAATTGAAAAAATCTTTTTAATTCCATATTCTACGCTGGACGGGCTTTTTAATGATACCACTCACAACTCTCTACGATGATTATATCGATCGGCCAAATTTGACTGAACAAAAAAACCCATTTGAGTGTATAGTTCCTCCCCCACTAAAGTGGGTCGGAACAACTAGGTTCAGTTCAGTGGCTTTCCCGGAGATGGACCATCTTGGCAACCCTATCCAATACAACCAGATGTAGCCACATGTTCTCCTTAAAATTTTGCTCAAGATGTTGACATTTCTGCCGAGAAAACCCGGTTTCGGAAAAAACCACGGAAAAAATTCATACTTAATTTTAAATAGGAAATAAACCCCCATGTCAATGACCCCCCACTCGACTTTTAACGAGCTGCGCCATGCCTTAACCACTCGTGGGATTTGATATAAAACTATTACAGCCGAATAAATTAGCACGACCAAAATTCAAATTTAAAATGGGGATTTATTTCCAACCATACACGTTAATTTTGAATATCTGAACCAATACTCCCTCCATACATGACTATCATTGCGTGGATAGGTTTGCCAAGAAAAGACGTTGACAATCAAAAGAGGGTGTTTTAGTCTATAGGAGAAGCAAACAGACGGGCGACTAAGATCCTGATGCTGCACTTGACAAAAGTGGTGTCCTTTTCTGCAAACAATAACATGAACTCGCACAATTTGGGTGTAGTGTTTGGACCCAATCTCATCCGGAAGACCAAATCGGAGACAGTCGTTTCTTCCAGCAGTTTCCAGATTACTGCCGAGGCCAGCAAGGACCACACTGACCTGCTCAAAACTGTCATGGCCTACATGATAGACAACTATGAACAGGTATCTGCTAATTACTGGCATTTGTATTAATGGTTCTTTTCCATAACAGACTCTCAGTTATTGCCCACAAGATTCATGATTGGACCATACCACAGCAGACATGATAGAATTGTAAACTTCTAAGTTTTACGTCTCATGGAGTCTAGTTCGCGCTTTCTCATTGGGTCAGTTTTAAATGCGTGGTTTAAAATGCAAACTTTAAGCATTTTTTAAGCAGTTTTGAAAATACAATACCGTAATGAAGATGTTATGAAATAGGTGTTCGAGAACGAAGCTTTCACGAGCTCTTTCTCCAAAAGCACAGCCAGTTCTTCAATTGCAAGCAACACTTTGCCGGAATCGAACCGGGCCAGTCACGTGAGTTCAGAAGGAGGTAATGGACAGTATGTGGAGCTGGATCCCTTGCAAGTCACAACTTTAGCGGCACTGAAACGAGCATCGGATCTGTCCAGCGAGATGCACTCGGCGTCATCCACTGAGCATTTTCCACCCATCGACGATTCCCCGTCAACGAGTCGAAGTCGAACTCCAGCGCCTGCACCGGACGACCAATCGACCCCGAGTTCTTCACGACAACAACATCAACAGTACACATTACTGCAAAGTGCGCAAAAGTCAGCACAAATGAGCAAAACTTCGTCGAATTATGAACTAAGCTAAATTTCTCCCAAAATCTATCACAACGTCATAATTAACGGCTACCGAATAGTCAGTAATTCATTGATCAAGTAGTAAGTTTGTTTAGATATAAGATGTCTAGCTATAATGTTCAATATTTTCTTTGTCTGTGGACGCTCCGAAACTCATCAAATCATGTGAAAAAATCACTAAGTTTATTTCCTACTCATTGTATTTTCCCAATTTAGTTGTTATTTTCATCAAAAAGTTTTATTCGTTTCTTGAGCAACAACAAACCAGATTAAACAAGACGTATATTTATAGCCAATTAATTTACTCAGAAGGTTTAAACGTTTTTCTCGACCCAAGTTTTACTACTAGAATTGTAAGCGCTTGTGGAAAACAGTTACAGTAAAGTTTTTAAAAAATGTAATTATCCGTCAATTTTATCTTTGACTATCTTTGAAGCGTTATTCCCATTTGATCACATTTATCCACGCTTACCGACATTTCGTACCAACTTAAGGCTCTTGACCATAATAAAATTAACTACACAAACAGCGCGGCAATTCGGCAGAAAGAAAGCCCAATCAATGATTAATTCCATGGAAGTGCCTCCCAAAATTACTGCAGATCAAGACCACATTTGGCCACATGACTAATTTTTCAGGCCAGTTGCAGAATTGTCTGAAATTTTATATCATGATAATCGGTTACACTATCGGTGCAACTGATGAAGAATTCATGTTTTTTTGTTGTTGCTGTTCATGGTTAACTAATCAATTTTTAATGTGAAAAATATTAACATAAAGTGAGAGAAAGTGACCGGGTATTATTACTATTGTCCATAAAATCCAACATCAGTCCCAGAAATAAAGGTGTGTAAGTCGTGTGGATATTTCTATTTCTAAAAACAATTATTTTAGTGGTACCAGATAAAAAAATATTTAAAACTTTGCCAATGAGGGCGCCCAAAGATGAAGTATGTACTTCAATACCCCACTTTCTAAGGTTTTTAAATAATAAAGCAAAATTCTCCTATGAATGCAAGCATTTGGCAGCTTGTGGTTGCTGGATAAATTAGCGCGGAATAAAAAACTTTGCAAATTCTAGGTCAATAAATGCAGATATAATAATTATAGAAGGGCTTTAATGAGCCCTCAAATTTCTTCACATCTTGATTTCGTTTTTCAACGCAATAGAATGATCTAATAAAATTATTATCGAGTCAATTTACTAATGAAAGTTTTTTAGTTGGTATATAAAAAGAATTTTCGAGTCAATTTACTAATGAAAGTAGATAAAAAGAATTTTCGAGTCAATTTACTAATGAAAGTTTTTTAGTTGGTATATAAAGAGAAACATGAAGAAGCTTAAAATAAAATTATATCAAAAGCTGCAGTTATGAGCCACCAATTCGCTAGTTTTTTCGATTACTAAAATTTGACTTGAAATCTTGACCTGGACCTTAATTGGGAGAAGTCAAGAGTTTTAGAAATATTTCAGTAATTTTTTTCTCATTCTCGAAGAACACGACAGCAACCAAACACTGCTGTCTCAGTTCAGGAGATGTTCAAAAAAATCAGAACATTTAAAATAACATGACGGCTTGAAAAACTATTCAAAAATTTTTACGTTGCAACTATTACGTTGCGAGCAACTATTAGGTTGCTTGTCCAATACAAAAAGTATTTAGCATATATCACAAAAAAATTATGCAAACGTGATATCCAATGAGTTTTGCATTAAATGAAAGAATTTATCAAAAAAGCGCTGTTTTGACCTGTTCGTTGGCCACTTTCGCAAATTTGCTTGGCCTTTGTTGTCATCCTTTCTATGAGAATCTATAACAGAACGATAGAGTTCAATCAATCAGTACTCAACATCTCATATCAACTTGTCTTAATGGATCTTTTGATTCTAAACCAAATAGTGACAAATAAACTTCCAATGCGGGCAAAGCAATTAAAGGAAATGAGAAATGAGCATCCCAAAACACGATGTAACAAGAAAAAGTTATACCGAAAACAATGTTCCCACCAGCGTTGCCGATATAATTTTTTTACAGAGATACAGGCTACAACAGTCTGATGTCTGGCAATTCTTTTCCCAACTATAGTCAATATTCAAGTCCTCCCAAAATCAAAAGAGAAGTCAGAGAACATTTATTTGACTTAGTTAAGAAGAATTTTGAGTGCAAATCAAACACATATGGATGAACTGAAAGAAAAATTTTATAAGGACTTTTTAAAAGATATACTAACAGTAATGCATTGACTGAGACCTTATCTTTGTTAAATTGCTATATTTTAATCGCTGTATTTTCAAAGTTATTATGTTTGCGTTCAGACTGTAAATATGTGATAGGAATGGCCTGTTTACGTCAAAAGGATGTTCTGTTGCATTTCAAAAAAGAGCTAGAACTGTAAGAAACTATTTTTTAAAGCGCATTTATATCAAACGTTTTGAATAAATCCTGAAGCCAGAAACAGCAATAGATTATAAAAAATTGAATTTCAACAGTTGAACTGATATTTAACACGCTTCATTGCTGCAGTGAACAAATTCTATAAAACGAATTGCAGTCTTCATATGAATTTTTTTTATATATTACAATAATTGACATAAAAGTTTAATAAGATCGTTTAAGTTTTTGAATTATTTGAAACGCAACAAGACACTGTTTGCTCTCAGCTGTGGTGCAGAGAAAAATGTTTATAGGTAATTTGGGAAGTAGCAATTATATAAATCAGCGAATTTTGGGAAATTTGCACAATCATTTTTTTTGTTTAAATTGTGGCCCTGCCAACTGCTCATGTTTGCAATTTTATCTAGATAAAAGCTCATTTTAGCAATCCAGTGGCTGAAAAGCGAACTTTTATTTCCATTTTTTGTATTGAAAAATGCAAAAAAAACAGTATTTTCGTCTGCCTTAAAATGAATGAGTCATTAACTTTCTGTGGGTTGAAGTTATCCGTTGCCTTATCTAAAAAAACTATGAAATCAAAAAAAAATAATTTAACCAAACCAACGTAAGAAAAATTCTGGAAAAACAGATAGTTGGACCATTACGCAAGACAGTATCTTTTCTATTCATCTTCTGTTCAACACAGATGTAAAAAACAATTAATTTTGTGAAATTTTCGAATGCTTTTCACAGTGTATCTCACATACTAAAAAGCCCTTGATACCATCAATTTTTTTTCATCTCTTAAATTATACCAAATTGGGTTTGATATCACTTTTGCAGTTTTTTGTGATATTTAAATGATAGACATCAGCAAATTCTATTAATTCGGAAAAAATCCCACTTTCGGTTTCGGCAAACTATCAGTGGTGTGCCTCGAATGTCAATTCTTGCAAAGTTTCTTTTTTTCTTAATTTATAATTTATCTACCCAAAACATTTCTCATTGAGGGCATTTTATACGCAAATGGCACAAAAATCATCAGCACTGTGGACAATAAAATTCAACCAAAAAAATTTACTGAAAAAACTATTGTTAGGAGCAATGAAAAAATGTTAAACTTCAACTATGAAAGCGTGCATTTGTTTAAAAAACGAAATCAACCAAAGCAAATTTTGTTACCTCCCACCAAAAAAACAATCTCAAAGGAAAGACACTTCAAAGACCTGGAGTTTCAAAAAAACGATTCAAAACACTTGAGTTTTGTTCTACAAAAAAGAAGACTTGCACATATTAAAAAATCAATTTCAAGTGAAACAAAAATCTCAAGCAAAATTCAACTTAGTCAACAGTTAAATATTATCACTCATGTTTTCATGGATCAGATGTTTGGTAAGCAAATGAGACTACACTCAGGCAAATGCAAAAACTTCAGAGAAAGATCATTAAAATAGATAGGCAAAATCAATTGTTTTATTAATAAAGAAAATGACTGTTGTCTCCAACCAGTACTCAACATCTCATATCAACTTGTCTTAATGGATCTTTTGATTCTAAATCAAATAGTGACAAATAAACTTCCAATGCGGGCAAAGCAATTAAAGGAAATGAGAAATGAGCATCCCAAAACACGATGTAACAAGAAAAAGTTATACCGAAAACAATGTTCCCACCAGCGTTGCCGATATAATTTTTTTACAGAGATACAGGCTACAACAGTCTGATGTCTGGCAATTCTTTTCCCAACTATAGTCAATATTCAAGTCCTCCCAAAATCAAAAGAGAAATCAGAGAACATTTATTTGACTTAGTTTAGAAGAATTTTGAGTGCAAATCAAACACATATGGATGAACTGAAAGAAAAACTTTATAAGGACTATTTAAAAGATATACTAACAGTAATGCATTGACTGAGACCTTATCTTTGTTAAATGGCTATATTTTAATCGCTGTATTTTCAAAGTTATTATGTTTGCGTTCAGACTGTAAATATGTGATAGGAAGGGCCTGTTTACGTCAAAAGGATGTTCTGTTGCATTTCAAAAAAGAGCTAGAACTGTAAGAAACTATTTTTTAAAGCGCATTTATATCAAACGTTTTGAATAAATCCTGAAGCCAGAAACAGCAATAGATTATAAAAAATTGAATTTCAACAGTTGAACTGATATTTAACCCGCTTCATTGCTGCAGTGAACAAATTCTATAAAACGAATTGCAGTCTTCATATGAATTTTTTTTATATATTACAATAATTGACATAAAAGTTTAATAAGATCGTTTAAGTTTTTGAATTATTTGAAACGCAACAAGACACTGTTTGCTCTCAGCTGTGGTGCAGAGAAAAATGTTTATAAGTAAATTGGGAAGTAGGAAGAATGTAAATCATCGAATTTTGGGAAATTTGCACAATCATCTTCTTTTTTGTTTAAATTTTGGCCCTGACAACTACCCATGTTTGCAATTTTATCTAGATAAACTCTCTTTTTAGCAATCCAGTGGCTGAAATGCGAAATTTTAGTTCCATTTTTCGTATTGAAAATTGCAGTAAAACAGTAATTTTAACCGTGTTAAAATGAATGAGTCATCATCTTTCTGTGGGTTGAACTTATCCGTTGCCTGATCCAAAAAAAACTATGAAATCACAAAAAAATAATATAACCAAGCCAACGTAAGAAAAATTCTGGAAAAACAGATAGTTAGAGTATTACGTGAGACGGTATCTTTTCTATTCATCATCTCTTCAACACAGATGTAAAAAAAACAATTAATTTTGTGAAATTTTTGGATGCCTTCAGTGTAGCTCACATAGCAAAAAACATTTGATACCATCAGTTTTTTTCATCTTTTAAATTATACCAAATTGGGTTTGATAACACTTTTGCAGTTTGTTGTGATAATTAAATGATAGACATCAGCAAATTTTATTAATTTGGGAAAAATCCCACTTGCGGCAAACCTTCAAAGGTGAGCCTCGAATGTCAATTCTTGCAAGATTTCCATTTTTTCTTTATTTAAAATTTATCTACCCAAAACATTTCTCATTGAGGCCTTTTTATACGCAAGTGGCACAAAAATCATCAGCATTGTGGACAAAAAATTCAACTAGAAACATTTACTGAAAAAACTATTAAACTTCAACTATGAAAGCGTGCATTTGTTTAAAAAACGAAATCAACCCAAGCAAATTTTGTTTCCTCCCACCAAAAAAAACCAATCTCAAAGGAAAGACACTTCACAGACCTGGAGTTTCAAAAAAACGATTCAAAACACTTGAGTTTTGTTCTACAAAAAAAGAAGACTTGCACATATTAAAAAATCAATTTCAAGTGAAACAAAAATCTCAAGCAAAATTCAACTTAGTCAACAGTTAAATATTATCACTCATGTTTTCATGTATCAAATGTTTGGTATGCAAATGAAACTACAATCAGGCAAATGCAAAAACTTTAGAGAGAGTGTCTAAAATAGATACGCACAATCAATCGTTTTATTAATAAAGAAAATGACTGTTGTCTCCAATCAGTACTCAACATCTCATATCAACTTGTCTTAATGGATCTTGCGATTATAAACCAAATAGTGACAACTAAACTTCCAATGCGGGCAAAGCAATTATAGGAAATGAGAAATGAGCATCCCAAAACACGATGTAACAAGAAAAAATTATACCGAAAACAATGTTCCCACCAGCGTTGCCGATTTAATTTTTTTACAGAGATACAGGCTACAACAGTCTGATGTCTCTCAATTCTTTTCCCAACTATAGTCAATATTCAAGTCCTCCCAAAGTCAAAAGAGAAGCCAGCGAACATTTATTTGACTTAGTTAAGAAGAATTTTGAGTGCAAATCAAAATGTTAGGGCGGACCTGATGAGCTTGGTGAAACCAAGTTTAGAGTAATTCAGTATTTTTATATTATTATGCTTTCGTTTAGTTTTGTAGATGTGGGTATGTGGCGTAGAGAAAGGTTAAATGGAAAAACGTGGCAGTTTCGGGGGTTGGGAGAGGGTTTGCAGTGTAGGAGCTGAAATTCACAAATTCTTGAAATTCACTTTTCACCTTGAAATTTACTCTTGTTAAAAGTATCCACTAACTTCTGTAGAATAGAACAAACTATGAGAACTCTCAATAAAAGGCCAACGTTCAATGACGTAAGTCAATTTCCAAAATATAGAGCTGATGTTATGTGTAAAATTATTTCTTCAAAAATACCTGTAGAATAACAATGCAGCTCACAAAAAATAATAATGGCTTCATGGACATTGAGGCCAATTATTTATGAGAAAACTTGAAAAAAGAAGCCTCTATATGTTAAATGAAAAAAAGCATATCCAATAATTTATCTGGAATAAAACGATATCAGAAGATTTCAAGGAAAAAAATCTTGCATACTACAGAAGAGAACAGTTGTTTGAAAGTCAGAAAAAATTTGCCGTGTTATCGACCACGACAAAAATATTAGAGAATTAATGTTGAATTTCTAAAGGTATGAAAAAATGTGATTTAACAACCTTTCAGAGCATAAACCACCTCATGAACAAACCATTTCTGGTGCACTAACTAGAGAGAGAAAAACTGAAGGCAAAAGAAAAAATCACTGAGGTTGTTGAACATATCTTGCGTTAAAAAATAATGCAATTATTTACTCATTGAGTTCATAGGAAGACTGTAGTTCCGATTCTATAGTTTGCACTCTTCAACATACGAACGCTCTGAGTATCCTCAACTGAAAATCCGCCCGTTTCCAATCATTTTTTACTCTATAAAAATTTTTAACTCTCATGTTGTTGCCGGGTCGAGAACTTATTCTAATTATGAGTGAGAAATAGGCTGATTAAGCTTCAATGCTCCGAAAATTTAGATAGTCAGTTCATTTCGGCTTATTTAGATATTCTTTTAGATATTCAGATAATTTAGATATCCTGTTCATTTCGGCTTATTTCTTACCTAGATTTAAGATAGAGGAGGAATTTAACTTCTAGTTTACCCCGGCCCTTTTTGCTGAGCGTGAACGTTAGATTATGAAATTTTAATTTAAAGTCATGACAAACAAATAATTAAAAAAAGCTTTTGAAGAAACTTTTATTTTCCTTTCTATTTCAAATTATGCGCAAATGCAACAAGACGCTGCGTCGCTATGAAGGCCCTTCCAATCAGGCGTTTATCGTCTGAAGAGAATTAAAAATTGATGTTCAAAAATATATGAAAATGTCTTGAAAATGTCTTAGAGCAAGAATAACGTCTCTCAAGATTGCAAAATCAATTTAGCAGCAGAAAAAATTTGTATCATTAATATTGTGAGAAAGTAAGATAATAAAATTCAGCTAATGTAGAGACATTTGCGCAATCTGCGTGTTGTTGTAAACTTGCGGTAAAGCGTTTTGACTCTGGCAACTGATAATCGTTTTGATTTTACTTAAAGAAACTGATCTGTGATTTCAGCAATCCAAATTCGAGTCAGATAATTTTCTTTCCGCCTTAATCTTTCCACCTGATCATTAATTTTGCCATAAGTACTTTAACTCTAAATCTGCTAAGCTGAAATAGTCATATATGTTTCCATATGGGCTAAAGTTGTTTTCTTACTTACAATAAATAGTCATGAACTCATTCTTTTGTTATTAGCAGCATGAAGCCGAAAATCTTGGGATAACGGGAAGACACAAGGTAGATATTTTTGCTTTGACGAGCGCCTCCTGCTCTGTGATAAAAATCAGTAGCAAAGTAGCAATTGATTCTAGTACTACTGTAGATTTAATCGAGATGGCTTAAACCTTTTGTTAAAAATTTTCTTTTTCCTTCACACATAGTTATATTGTTAGGTCGAAGACTTAGAACACGTCAATTATGGACAATCAGACTTATTTCTTGCTCTCCTTTTAACTGTGGCTTAAAGTTGTTATGTCTGTCCATTAGCGAGACCGCTTTAGAGTCGATTTTTCAAAGAGTGAATGACAAGTTAATGTCCCATTTGTTTTAAAAATAGTCGTTTGACTCTAATTAACAATCTAAATTTTGTTTATAACAGTTCGCGAAAATTCTATTGCTCATGCGTTGAACAATTTCTCTCCCTTGTTGGTTAAGCAGACAAAAATTTTGAAAAGAAAACAATAAAAGAAAGCAGTGAAGGAGGAACATTGAATGACATGTTGCCATTCTCGGTGCTAGTCTTGCAATGTTTGTACATAACCCAGTATTACACATTTAACAAGATTTTGTTAAATTCTGCAGTTGTTTCTTTTCAAACTTTTTTTTCTATCTTGCATGTTTTTAATTTTTTTTGTCATTTTTGAGTTTTTCTTCGACCGATCTTAAAGCCACGCTGCTAAAATTTTATACAAAACATTTGGAGGACATATTTATTTGAAAATTATTTGGAATAATCACTTTGTGATCAATGTGTTTTGGTACTGCAAACCTGAAACACGCAAAAATTAAGAATTTTTGCAAGTTTTTCAAGTTTTTTGAAAACTTTCGTCTTCTTTGAGTTATTTAGCCCCTTCTTTTAGAGTTAGGTAATAGGATGCTGCAATTTGTTGAACGGCAACGAAAAAAAAAGGTTTTTCGACATTTTTTGTCTACAGTTATTACAAATTTGTGATAAAATTTACAATTTTCATCAAGGTTTACAAAAAAATTTAATAGTTTTTTGAGCATTTTAGCCCTCGGGGCAGAGCAAACTCCTCTATGCTGTGATGATAAGTTACTTTATAATTTCTAATGATAATGGAATGTTTTCCATGATGGTAACATCACGAATTTTAGCAAATGTTTCAAAACACTTCTGAAAACTGCTAAAAAAACTGATTTTTTTCTTTTATTTATTTGCTGAGTATGTATATACCACTCGATCTTTGTTTTTTTTAGAACAATGATTACCTACCTAAGTTTTCGCAAGTTTTAATGCATTTTTCCTAGTCAGCAAAATTAGAAGTTAAACTGAGTAAAGTGACAGTTGCTAAGTGTGATAGTACTTTGCCCGTGTTTCCTTGCTAGTTAGTTGGGGCAGAAGGTCTTTTAGAGAGTTAAAGTCGCCAAAAGGGCGAAATCACAGATAAACAAACTTTTATAAAATTATGTAAAAAACATTATAGAATTTAAAGGGTAAAGCCCCCAAAATTTCTTAGCTTAAATCTAAAATTATACATGAAGCAATTAATCAACCAGTTATGGATCAACAGGATAACTGCCTTAAGCAATCGAGCTATAATAATCTTATCACGGGTCAAGCATCAACCCATAAGTGATAGATGAGGAAGTGGAATAAGAAGCTGTTGACATGCAGGAGGTGAGAGGTTCGAACCCGTGTACGGCAGTTTTTTAAGAAGCAGTTTTTATAAGAAATTCTAAGAATGCGGTGAAAAATTTTTTTCATCGCTTAAAACCGGAAATCTGACAAAAGTTACCGCATTCAACGCTAAATGATGCAGGCGCTTTGCGGCGAATAATTCTTGTTTTATTTCGTCGCTTTTGACCGCTAATCTTGCATTAATTTGTAACCAAATCTCGACTCAGTCAACCGTAAAATTTCGATGTAAAATTTTTCTGCGGTGAATTGTTAAAAGAAGAGCACAAAAATATTCTTTTTACCGCTTCCTATTTTTAGCAGTGAATTATTGTTTTATCTCTTAATTGTTGAAAATAAAAAAATTATTGCTAAAATATGCTAGTCTTACAACTATTTCATGCCTAAAAAAGGAAAACAGAACTTCAAAATATGTTTTACAAAAAGTGGAGTGCTTCTGATTTAAATTTAATAAAATATCGTAGAAGTAAAAGTCAAAATGTAAAAGGAAAAAAGTAGATGACAATCAGTTGCGCAGATCTTTGAACGGCACTTTTCTTGAGACAATAACACAACTGTCGTACAAGCATCAGTGAAAAAAATCAATAAAATTCAACGCTAATATTACATTAACAGAAAATTTGATCTTAGTAAGTGACAGATGGCAAAGTGGAATAACAAGTTTTTGACCTGCAGGAGTTGACAGGTTCAAACCCATGTAAAACAGTTTTTTTTGTAAGAAATCCGATGAATGCGTTGAAAAGAAAATTTCATCGCTTAAAACCGGATATCTTACAACAACTCACCATATTCAACGCTAAAAATGCAGGCGCTTTGCGGTGAATATTTTTTTAAATCACCGCTATTGACCGCTATTTTTTTTTACCAAACCTCGACTCAGGCAGCGGTAAAAATCAATACAAAACTTTTCTGCGGTGAATTGTTAAAAGACGTGCAACAATCTTTTTTTACCACTTCCTATTGTTGACAATGAATTAATTTTTTCATCTCTTAATTGTTGAAAATAAAAAATTTGCTGCTCAAAATTGCTATTCTTACAATTATTTCATACCTAAAAAATAGGTAATAATACAGAACTTCAAAATATATTTACAAAAAGTGGAGTGATTCTGATTTAAATTTAATAAAATGTCGTAAAAGTAAAAAGCAGGTTGTAAAAAGAAAAAAAGTAGCTGACATGCAGTAGGGCAGATCTTTGAACGGCGTTTTTTAAACAATTTCCATCGCTTAAAACCGAAAAACTCACAAAAACTCACCGCATTACACGCGAAAAGATGCCGGCCTTTTTTTGGAAAAATCTGTTTTTTTACCGCTAATGAACGCTAATCTTGCATTAATTTTTAACCAAAAACCTCGGCTTGAGCACCAGTAAAACTTTTCTACAGTGCAGTTTTAAAAAACTAAAATATTTTTCCAATCTCCTAAGCGTTGAAATTAAAGAAACTTTACCACTAAATCCTACTAATCGCTTATTTCATCCCTAAAAATTTGAAATAATACAGAACTTCAAAACTTTTTTGAAATTCAATATTTTTTCCTATTTTAAAGGATTTAATTTCAATACAATATCGTAGAAGTAAATGTCAGGTTGTAAAGACAAGAACAACTAGTTGGCTTGCAGTAAAACAGATCTTCAAACAGCACTTTTTTAAGACAATAGCACAACTGTTGAACAAGCTTCAGTGAAAAGGTATCATTAAAATTGATTTCCAATCATACATAACAACACAAAAAGATTAAAGACAATTTGCTAATAAAAACGATACTTTGGTCTATATGGAAGATAATGTGTAAAAGAATAAATGAATTTGTTTCCACAACAGAATAATTATGTTTTCAAAAACTTGTGTTTTCAAAAAGTTTGTGCTCCTAACTATATTTTATCTCCCCTAAGACTTTCATGAAAACTTTAAATTTTTGTGTGGAACCCTAAAAAAATAAGGATCCTAAGTACTTCTAACGTTAACAGAGTTGTGTATTAGGCTTACTGATCATCAAAACGAAAAATTTTTATGTTATGCAGATGGGTTTAATGACAGAGTTCTATAGAAAAAAAATTGTTGCTAACATTATATTCTTTGATATTTACAATTTTTTTTAATTTCCAATTTTTGAGTTCCAATATGAAGCATTTATCTTATTTCTCGAGTTTATCTAATTTACTGGCAATTAAATTTCTCTAAGGCTAGTGCTAGCGTTATTAAGTACTTTGAATTGTAACCCCGAATTCTGAGATTACGTTTGTTTGGCTGGGATCGTTCGATTAATTTGCTGATCAAGTTCAAATGTTCTCAGTTTTTCATTTAATTGTTTGGATTGTATTCCAGGACTTGCCCTGCTATGTTATTTTAAAGATGTTTTCAAACATTTTTTACGACTCAGAGCATCCACATCTGGATAAACCGGTAACGGTCAGTGGACCTCGAGTTCCGTTAGAGGCCCTTAGTTGGATTTAGTAGTCTTTTAAGTAATTAGTGTAATGCAGCTGCTGGTAGGGTCGTAATTCGTGGTTAAAATATCCGTTTAAGAGCTTCTTGTACGCAAACTTTTGCAAATTTTTTTGGTTGTGTCTTTTTTTTGATTTTTTTGCGTTTCTAAAAATTATTCCAAGTCTTTGCAGAACAAAAATACTTTAAATGATCATTTGTTCAATGTGCTTTGTTGGGACAAGGCAACGTCCTCTAGGATTTGATAATAAGTTTCTGCATAATTTATAGTTTTATGCAAGGTTTTTCAAAAATATAAATCATCAAATTTCAGCAGTTTTTTTTGAAAAATTTGCTGTTAATTTAAAATAAGTTTTTCTTGCACCGGGGGCCAAGATTCTCTCTAAAATCTGAGAGTATTGAGTGCCTCGATGCTAGAGGCAGGGAAAATGGTTGCCAATAACTTAATGACACGAAACTTGAAATTTCAGATTAAATTAAAATTATTTAAAAAGTTCTGAAAAGTGTTTTGTTCCATGATTATGATATTTATGTGTCTGTGAAACTTTTTAAGACTTAAAATAGAGACACTAGAAAACTTCTGCATACAAGAAAGTGTTCTGAAGATGTAAATATCACGCATTTAACAAGATTGTGTTAAAACTTGCAATTGTTTTTGTTTTCCTTTCAAAACTTTTTTCTATCTTGCATATGGGTTACATGACAAAACTCCGGAGACAAAGGAAAAGGTTTTGATACTTCTCAGCAAAGTTTAGAAAGGTTTATTTAATTTTTACATGTTTTAGTTTTGTAAGCATTTCTCGTATTTTGGGAGTTTATCTACGTTTAGTGGCAAATTATTATATTTCAGAGCTGTAGCGTGCGTTAAAAGGTACATTGGAATTTAACATATTTGGCAATCAGGTTAAAAATGTCAAGAGTTTCTGCACGAGTATGTTTTTTGTTCTTAACTATTAAAGCTACTCAAGATTTGAGATTTGTCTTTTGGCTGGGATGGTTTAATTAAATTTCTGATCCTTTACATTAGTTCTCAGTTTTTTATTTAATTGTTTGGATTTCAATTCAAAATTTTCCTGCTATCATTTCATTGTGAGACGTTTTTACACCTTTCCTTTTGACATAGAACATCTGAGCTGGCATCTTTATGACTTAGAGGCGTCAAGTTTCATTAGAGGCCCTTAGCTGGCATTACTAGTCCTTTAGGTGACTAGCGTGATGCAGCTGCTGTGAAGGTGGTAATTTGTGGTTATAAGCAATTTTTCGTAGTTTTGAGCGCAAATGATTTATACTTTTTGTGTTTTTTGTCATTTTAGAGTTTTTTGTGTGACAGGTTTTAAATTGATATTTCTAAAATTGAGACAAATATCTTGCAGACATAATTGCTTTTATGAACATTTTGTGATGTCTGTGTTTTGTAACTGCTAACATAAACACACAAAATTATACTAATTTTTGCTACTTTTTCAAAAATTTTAGAAAATTTTTGTCTTTTTTTGAGTGTTTAGCCACCTTTTTTAAAGTTAAATAGTAGAAAACTGCTTTTTTCCAAAGGCAACCAATTGGTTTTCGACTGTTTCATTTTAACAATTTTTACAGTTCATTGATAAAGCTTTCAATTATCATCAATTTTTTACAGGAACATTTTTCTTTTGTGACTTTTACTCCCCCCGGGGCCAAGCAACCTCTTCTATGCCTTGCTAATATGTTAATGAATAATTTCCATCCGCAATGCAATGTTTTTCAGGATTGCAATTCACCAGTTTTTTGCGGTTTTTCAAACAAAACATTCATTTTTTTCACCAGAGGCCCGGAACCTCAATGGTTGATAGTAAGTTACCGCATTATTGCTGAGGCAAAGAAATGGTTCTCAATTTTTTCAAATTTTTATTAACAAAAGTTTCAGCTCAGATGTTTCGGACATAGAATATCTGAGCTGGCATCTTTATGACTTAGAGGTGTCAAGTTTCATTAGAGGCCCTTAGCTGGCATTACTAGTCCGTTAGGTGACTAGAGTGATGCAGCTGCTGTGAAGGTGGTAATTCGTGGTCAAAAGCAATTTTTAGGATTTTTGAGCGCAAAATATTTATATTTTTTGTTTTTTTTTGTCATTTTAGATTTTTTGGTTTGACCGGTTTCAAATTGATGTTTCTAAAATGACGCAAATCTCTTGCAGGACATAATTGCTTTTATGATCAATTTGTGGTGTCTGTGTTTTGTAACTGCTAACATAAACACACAAAATTATACTAATTTTTGCTACTTTTTCAAAAATTTTAGAAAATTTTTGTCTCTTTTTGAGTGTTTAGCCACCTTTTTTAAAGTTAAATAGTAGAAAACTGCTTTTTTCCAAAGGCAACCAAATGGTTTTCGACTGTTTCATTTTAACAATTTTTACAGTTCATTGATAAAACTTTCAATTTTCATCAATTTTGTACAGGAACATTTTTCTTTTGTGACTTTTACTCCCCCCGGGGCAACGCAACCTCTTCTATGCCTTGCTAATATGTTAATGAATAATTTCCATCCGCAATGCAATGTTTTTCAGGATTGCAATTCACCAATTTTTTGCGGTTTTTCAAACAAAACATTCATTTTTTTTCACCAGAGGCCCGGAACCTCAATTGTTGATAGTAAGTTACCGCATTATTGCTGAGGCAAAGAAATGGTTCTCAATTTTTTCAAATTTCCATTAACAAAAGTTTCAGCTTAGATGTTTCGGACATAGAATATCTGAGCTGGCCCCTTTATGAATTAGAGGTGTCAAGTTTCATTAGAGGCCCTTAGCTGGCATTACTAGTCCGTTAGGTGACTAGAGTGATGCAGCTGCTGTGAAGGTGGTAATTTGTGGTCAAAAGCAATTTTTAGGTTTTTTGGGCGCAAAATATTTATATTTTTTGTTTTTTTTGTCATTTTAGATTTTTTGGTTTGACCGGTTTCAAATTGATGTTTCTAAAACGACGCAAATCTCTTGCAGGACATAATTGCTTTTATGATCAATTTGTGATGTCTGTGTTTTCGTACTGCAAACATAAACACACAAAACTGTAGTAATCTTTGCTAATTTTTAAAAAATTTTTGAAAGTTTTCGTTTTTTTTAGTATTTCAGACACCTTTTTTAAAATTAAATAGTAGAGAACTGCTTTTTTCCAAAGGCAACCAAATGGTTTTCGACATTTTCATTTTAACAAATTTTACAATTCATTGATTAAACTTTCAATTTTCATCATTTCTTTATAGAACTTTTTTTCTTTTTTGACTTTTACGTGCCCCCGGGGCAACGCAACCTCCTCTATGCCTTGCTAATATGTTAACGTAAATTTCCATCAGCAATACAATGTTTTTCATGATTGCAATTCACCAATTTTTTGCTGTTTTTATAACAAAACATGCATTGTTCTATTCACCAGAGGCCGGGATCCTCAATGGTTGATAAAAAGTTACTGCATTAATGCTGAGGCAAAGAAATGTCTCGCAAAATTTTATTAACAAAAGTTTCAGATCAGATGTTTATTATATAGAACATCTGAGCAGGCATCTTTATGATTTAGAGGCGTCAAGTTTCATTAGAGGCCCTTAGCTGGCATTACTAGTCCTCTAGGTGACTAGAGTGATGCAGCTGCTGTGAAGGTGGTGATTTGTGGTTAAAAGCACTTTTTAGGAGTTCTGAGCGCAAAATATTTATATTTTTCGTCTTTTTTGTCATTTTAGATTTTTTTGATTGACCGGTCTTAAATTGATGTTTCTAAAATGACACAAATCTCTTTCAGGGCATAACTGCCTTTGTGATCAGTTTGTGATGACTGAGTGTTCGCACTGCAATCATAAACACACAAAATAATACTAATTTTTGCTACTTTTTCAAAAAGTTTGGAAAATTTTTGTCTTTTTTTGAGTGTTTAGCCACCTTTTTTAAAGTTAAATAGTAGAGAACTGCTTTTTTCCAAAAGCAACCAAATGGTTTTCGACTGTTTCATTTTAACAATTTTTACAGTTCATTGATAAAACTTTCAATTTTCATCAATTTTGTATAGGAACATTTTTCTTTTGTGATTCTTACTCCCCCCGGGGCAACGCAAGCTCCTCTATGCCTTGCTAATATGTTAATGAATAATTTTCATCCGCAATGCAATGTTTTTCAGGATTGCAATTCACGAGTTTTTAGCGGTTTTTCAAACAAAACATTCATTTTTTTTCGCCAGAGGCCCAGAACCTCAATGATTGATAGTAAGTTACCGCATTATTGCTGAGGCAAAGAAATGGCTCTCAATTTTTTCAAAATTTTATTAACAAAAGTTTCAGCTCAGATGTTTCTGACATAGAATATCTGAGCTGGCATCTTTATGACTTAGAGGTGTCAAGTTTCATTAGAGGCCCTTAGCTGGCATTACTAGTCCGTTAGGTGACTAGAGTGATGCAGCTGCTGTGAAGGTGGTAATTCGTGGTCAAAAGCAATTTTTAGGATTTTTGAGCGCAAAATATTTATATTTTTCTTTTTGTCATTTCTGATTTTTTGGTTTGACCGGTTTCAAATTGATGTTTCTAAAATAACACAAATCTCTTGCAGGACAAAATTGCTTTTATGATCAATATGTGATGTCTGTGTTTTCGTACTGCAAACATACACACACAAAATTATACTAATTTTTGCTACTTTTTCAAAAATTTTTGAAAATTTTTGTTTCTTTTAGTGTTTTAGCCACCTTTTTTAAAGTTAAATAGTACAGAACTGCTTTTTCCCAAAGTCAACCAAATGGTTTTCGACTTTTTGTTTTTAAAAAATTTTACAATTCATTGATTAAACTTTCCATTTTCATCAATTTTTTAAAAGAATTTTTTTTTGACTTTTACGTGCCCCCGGGGCAACGCAACCTCCTCTATGCCTTGCAAATATATTAATGAATAAATTCCATTAGCAATGAAATGTTCTTCAGGATTGCAATTCATCAATTTTTTGCGGTTTTTCAAACAAAACATGCATTTTTCTCTTCACCAGAGGTCTGGAACCTCAATGGTTGATAATAAGTTACTGCATTATTGCTGAGGCAGAAAAATGCCTCTCAAAATTTTATTAACAAAAGTTTCAGCTCAGATGTTTATGACATAGAACATCTGAACTGGCATCTTTATGACTTAGAGGTGTCAAGTTTCATTAGAGGCCCTTAGCTGGCATTACCAGTCCTTTTGGTGACTAGAGTGATGCAGCTGCTGTGAAGGTGGTAATTTGTGGTCAAAAGCAATTTTTAGGATTTTTGAGCGCAAATATTTATATTTTTCGTCCTTTTTGTAATTTTAGAGCTTTTCCGTTTGACCGATTTCAAATTGATGTTTCTAAAATTGACGCAAATCTCGTGCAGTACATAATTGCGTTTATGAATATTTATTTTGTGATGTCTGTGTTTTGGTATTGCAAATATAATAACGCAAAATTATACTAATTTTTGCTACTTTTTCAAAATTATTTGAAAATTCTTGTCTTTTTCGAGTTTTTAGCCACTTATTTTGAAGTGAAATATAGAGAACTGCTTTTTTCCATAGGCAACCAAATGGTTTTCAACATTTTCATTTAAACAAATTTTAAAATTCATTGATAAAACTTTCAGTTTTAATCAATTTTTTACAGGATTTTTTTCTTTTTTGCACAACAAAACCTGCATTTTTCTATTCACCAGAGGCTCGAAACCTCAATGGTTGATAATAAGTTACTGCATTATTGCTGAGGCAGAGAAATGCCTCTCAAAAATTTTTTTAAAAAAATTTTCAGCTCAGATGTTTATGATATAGAACATCTGAGCTGGCATCTTTATGACTTAGAGGCGTCAAGTATCATTAGAGGCCCTTAGCTGGCATTACTAGTCCTTTAGGTGACTAGATTGATGCAGCTGCTGTGAAGGTGCTAATTTGTGGTTAAAAGCAATTTTTAGGCGTTCTGAGCGCAAAATATTTTTATTTTTTGTTTTTTTTTGTCTTCTTAGAGTTTTTTTGTTTGACGGGTTTTAAATTGATGTTTCTAAAGAGACACAAATCTCTTGCAGGACATAATTGCTCTTATGATCAATTTGTGATGTCTGTGTTTTGGTACTGCAAACATAAACACGCAAAACTATACTAATTTTTGCTACTCTTTCAAAAACTTTTTGAAAATTTTTGTTTTTTTAGTATTTTTGACATCATTTTTAAAGTTATATAAAAGAGAACTGGTTTTTGCCAAAGGCAACCAAATGGTTCTCGACATTTTCATTTTAACAAATTTTACAATTCATTGATAAAGCTTTCAATTATCATCAATTTTTTACAGGAACATTTTTCTTTTGTGACTTTTACTCCCCCGGGGCAACGCAACCTCCTCTATGCCTTGCTAATATGTTAATGAATAATTTCCATCCGCAATGCAATGTTTTTCAGGATTGCAATTCACCAATTTTTTGCGGTTTTTCAAACAAAACATTCATTTTTCTCTTCACCAGAGGTCTGGAACCTCAATGGTTGATAATAAGTTACTGCATTATTGCTGAGGCAGAAAAATGCCTCTCAAAATTTTATTAACAAAAGTTTCAGCTCAGATGTTTATGACATAGAACATCTGAACTGGCATCTTTATGACTTAGAGGTGTCAAGTTTCATTAGAGGCCCTTAGCTGGCATTACCAGACCTTTTGGTGACTAGAGTGATGCAGCTGCTGTGAAGGTGGTAATTTGTGGTCAAAAGCAATTTTTAGGATTTTTGAGCGCAAATATTTATATTTTTCGTCCTTTTTGTAATTTTAGAGCTTTTCCGTTTGACCGATTTCAAATTGATGTTTCTAAAATTGACGCAAATCTCGTGCAGTACATAATTGCGTTTATGAATATTTATTTTGTGATGTCTGTGTTTTGGTATTGCAAATATAATAACGCAAAATTATACTAATTTTTGCTACTTTTTCAAAATTATTTGAAAATTCTTGTCTTTTTCGAGTTTTTAGCCACTTATTTTGAAGTGAAATATAGAGAACTGCTTTTTTCCATAGGCAACCAAATGGTTTTCAACATTTTCATTTAAACAAATTTTAAAATTCATTGATAAAACTTTCAGTTTTAATCAATTTTTTACAGGATTTTTTTCTTTTTTGCACAACAAAACCTGCATTTTTCTATTCACCAGAGGCTCGAAACCTCAATGGTTGATAATAAGTTACTGCATTATTGCTGAGGCAGAGAAATGCCTCTCAAAAATTTTTTTAAAAAAATTTTCAGCTCAGATGTTTATGATATAGAACATCTGAGCTGGCATCTTTATGACTTAGAGGCGTCAAGTATCATTAGAGGCCCTTAGCTGGCATTACTAGTCCTTTAGGTGACTAGATTGATGCAGCTGCTGTGAAGGTGCTAATTTGTGGTTAAAAGCAATTTTTAGGCGTTCTGAGCGCAAAATATTTTTATTTTTTGTTTTTTTTTGTCTTCTTAGAGTTTTTTTGTTTGACGGGTTTTAAATTGATGTTTCTAAAGAGACACAAATCTCTTGCAGGACATAATTGCTCTTATGATCAATTTGTGATGTCTGTGTTTTGGTACTGCAAACATAAACACGCAAAACTATACTAATTTTTGCTACTCTTTCAAAAACTTTTTGAAAATTTTTGTTTTTTTAGTATTTTTGACATCATTTTTAAAGTTATATAAAAGAGAACTGGTTTTTGCCAAAGGCAACCAAATGGTTCTCGACATTTTCATTTTAACAAATTTTACAATTCATTGATAAAGCTTTCAATTATCATCAATTTTTTACAGGAACATTTTTCTTTTGTGACTTTTACTCCCCCGGGGCAACGCAACCTCCTCTATGCCTTGCTAATATGTTAATGAATAATTTCCATCCGCAATGCAATGTTTTTCAGGATTGCAATTCACCAATTTTTTGCGGTTTTTCAAACAAAACATTCATTTTTCTCTTCACCAGAGGTCTGGAACCTCAATGGTTGATAATAAGTTACTGCATTATTGCTGAGGCAGAAAAATGCCTCTCAAAATTTTATTAACAAAAGTTTCAGCTCAGATGTTTATGACATAGAACATCTGAACTGGCATCTTTATGACTTAGAGGTGTCAAGTTTCATTAGAGGCCCTTAGCTGGCATTACCAGACCTTTTGGTGACTAGAGTGATGCAGCTGCTGTGAAGGTGGTAATTTGTGGTCAAAAGCAATTTTTAGGATTTTTGAGCGCAAATATTTATATTTTTCGTCCTTTTTGTAATTTTAGAGCTTTTCTGTTTGACCGATTTCAAATTGATGTTTCTAAAATTGACGCAAATCTCGTGCAGTACATAATTGCGTTTATGAATATTTATTTTGTGATGTCTGTGTTTTGGTATTGCAAATATAATAACGCAAAATTATACTAATTTTTGCTACTTTTTCAAAATTATTTGAAAATTCTTGTCTTTTTCGAGTTTTTAGCCACTTATTTTGAAGTGAAATATAGAGAACTGCTTTTTTCCATAGGCAACCAAATGGTTTTCAACATTTTCATTTAAACAAATTTTAAAATTCATTGATAAAAGTTTCAGTTTTAATCAATTTTTTACAGGATTTTTTTCTTTTTTGCACAACAAAACCTGCATTTTTCTATTCACCAGAGGCCCGAAACCTCAATGGTTGATAATAAGTTACTGCATTATTGCTGAGGCAGAGAAATGCCTCTCAAAAATTTATTTAAAAAAATTTTCAGCTCAGATGTTTATGATATAGAACATCTGAGCTGGCATCTTTATGACTTAGAGGCGTCAAGTATCATTAGAGGCCCTTAGCTGGCATTACTAGTCCTTTAGGTGACTAGATTGATGCAGCTGCTGTGAAGGTGCTAATTTGTGGTTAAAAGCAATTTTTAGGCGTTCTGAGCGCAAAATATTTTTATTTTTTGATTTTTTTTGTCTTTTTAGAGTTTTTTTGTTTGACGGGTTTTAAATTGATGTTTCTAAAGAGACACAAATCTCTTGCAGGACATAATTGCTTTTATGATCAATTTGTGATGTCTGTGTTTTGGTACTGCAAACATAAACACGCAAAACTATACTAATTTTTGCTACTCTTTCAAAAACTTTTTGAAAATTTTTGTTTTTTTTAGTATTTTTGACATCATTTTTAAAGTTATATAAAAGAGAACTGCTTTTTGCCAAAGGCAACCAAATGGTTCTCGACATTTTCATTTTAACAAATTTTACAATTCATTGATAAAGCTTTCAATTATCATCAATTTTTTACAGGAACATTTTTCTTTTGTGACTTTTACTCCCCCGGGGCAACGCAACCTCCTCTATGCCTTGCTAATATGTTAATGAATAATTTCCATCTGCAATACAATGTTTTTCAGGATTGCAATTTACCAATTTTTTGCTGTTTTTATAACAAAACATGCATTTTTTATTCACCGCAGGCCCGGAACCTCAATGGTTGATAATAATTTACTGCATTATTGTTGAGGAGGAGAAATGGCTCTCAAAATTTTATTAACAAAAATTTCAGCTCAGGTGTATATGATATAGAACGTCTGAGCTGGCATCTTTATGACTTAGAGGCGTCAATTTTCATTAGAGGCCCTTAGCTGGCATTACTAGTCCTTTAGTCAACTAGAGTGATGCAGCTGCTGTGAAGGTGGTAATTTGTGGTCAATGCAGTTTTGAGGAGTTTCGAGCGTAAAATATTTATATTTTTTGTCTTTTTGTCATTTTAGAGTTTTTTTGTTTGACCGGTTTTAAATTGATGTTTCTAAAATTGACACAAATCTCATGCAGGACACAATTGCTTTTATGATCCATTTGTGATGTCTGTGTTTTAGTACTGCAAACATAAACACACAAAACTATAGTAATCTTTGCTAATTTTTAAAAAATTTTTGAAAGTTTTCGTTTTTTTTAGTATTTTAGACACCTTTTTTAAAATTAAATAGTAGAGAACTGCTTTTTTCCAAAGGCAACCAAATGGTTTTCGACATTTTCATTTTAACAAATTTTACAACTCATTGATTAAACTTTCAATTTTCATCAATTTTTCATCGGAATTTTTTCTTTTTTGACTTTTACGTGCCTCCGGGACAACGCAACCTCCTCTATGCCTTGCTAATATGTTAATGAATAATTTCCATCTGCAATACCATGTTTTTCAGGATTGCAATTCACCAATTTTTTGCTGTTTTTATAACAAAACATGCATTTTTTATTCACCAGAGGCCCGGAACCTCAATGGTTGATAATAGGTTACTGCATTATTGTTGAGGAGGAGAAATGGCTCTCAAAATTTTATTAACAAAAATTTCAGCTCAGGTGTATATGATATAGAACGTCTGAGCTGGCATCTTTATGACTTAGAGGCGTCAATTTTCATTAGAGGCCCTTAGCTGGCATTACTAGTCCTTTAGTCAACTAGAGTGATGCAGCTGCTGTGAAGGTGGTAATTTGTGGTCAATGCAGTTTTGAGGAGTTTCGAGCGTAAAATATTTATATTTTTTGTCTTTTTGTCATTTTAGAGTTTTTTTGTTTGACCGGTTTTAAATTGATGTTTCTACAATTGACACAAATCTCATGCAGGACACAATTGCTTTTATGATCCATTTGTGATGTCTGTGTTTTAGTACTGCAAACATAAACACACAAAACTATAGTAATCTTTGCTAATTTTTAAAAAAATTTTGAAAGTTTTCGTTTTTTTAGTATTTTAGACACCTTTTTTAAAATTAAATAGTAGAGAACTGCTTTTTTCCAAAGGCAACCAAATGGTTTTCGACATTTTCATTTTAACAAATTTTACAACTCATTGATTAAACTTTCAATTTTCATCAATTTTTCATCGGAATTTTTTCTTTTTTGACTTTTACGTGCCTCCGGGACAACGCAACCTCCTCTATGCCTTGCTAATATGTTAATGAATAATTTCCATCTGCAATACAATGTTTTTCAGGATTGCAATTCACCAATTTTTTGCTGTTTTTATAACAAAACATGCATTTTTTATTCACCAGAGGCCCGGAACCTCAATGGTTGATAATAAGTTACTGCATTATTGTTGAGGAGGAGAAATGGCTCTCAAAATTTTATTAACAAAAATTTCAGCTCAGGTGTATATGATATAGAACGTCTGAGCTGGCATCTTTATGACTTAGAGGCGTCAATTTTCATTAGAGGCCCTTAGCTGGCATTACTAGTCCTTTAGTCAACTAGAGTGATGCAGCTGCTGTGAAGGTGGTAATTTGTGGTCAATGCAGTTTTGAGGAGTTTCGAGCGTAAAATATTTATATTTCTTGTCTTTTTGTCATTTTAGAGTTTTTTTGTTTGACCGGTTTTAAATTGATGTTTCTAAAATTGACACAAATCTCATGCAGGACACAACTGCTTTTATGATCCATTTGTGATGTCTGTGTTTTAGTACTGCAAACATAAACACACAAAACTATAGTAATCTTTGCTAATTTTTAAAAAATTTTTGAAAGTTTTCGTTTTTTTTTAGTATTTCAGACACCTTTTTTAAAATTAAATGGTAGAGAACTGCTTTTTTCCAAAGGCAACCAAATGGTTTTCGACATTTTCATTTTAACAAATTTTACAACTCATTGATTAAACTTTCAATTTTCATCAATTTTTCATCGGAATGTTTTCTTTTTTGACTTTTACGTGCCTCCGGGACAACGCAACCTCCTCTCAGCCTTGCTAATATGTTAAGGAATAATTTCCATCAGCAAAAAAATGTTTTTCAGGATTGTAATTCATCAATTTTTTGCGGTTTTTTAAACAAAACATGCAGTTTTCTATTCACCAGAGGCCCGGAATCTCAATGGTTGATAATAAGTTACTGCATTAATGCTGAGGCAAGGAAATGGCTCTCAAAATATTATTAACAAAAGTTTCAGCTCAGATGTTTATGATATAGAACATCTGAGCTGGCATCTTTATGACTTAGAGGCGTCAAGTTTCATTAGAGGCCCTTAGCTGGCATTACTAGTCGTTTAGTCAACTAGAGTGATGCAGCTGCTGTGAAGGTGGTAATTTGTGGTCAATGCAATTTTGAGGAGTTTCGAGCGTAAAATATTTATATTTTTCGTCTTTTTGTCATTTTAGAGTTTTTTTTGTTTGACCGGTTTTAAATTGATGTTTCTAAAATTGACTTAAATCTCATGCAGGACACAATTGCTTTTATGATCCATTTGTGATGTCTGTGTTTTGGTACTGCAAACATAAACACGCAAAACTATACTAATTTTTGCTACTCTTTCAAAAAATTTTTGAAAATTTTTGTTTTTTTTAGTATTTTTGACATCATTTTTAAAGTTATATAAAAGAGAACTGCTTTTTGCCGAAGGCAACCAAATGGTTCTCGACATTTTCATTTTAACAAATTTTACAATTCATTGATAAAGCTTTCAATTATCATCAATTTTTTACAGGAACATTTTTCTTTTGTGACTTTTACTCCCCGGGGCAACGCAACTTCCTCTATGCCTTGCTAATATGTTAATGAATAAATTCCATCTGCAATACAATGTTTTTCAGGATTGCAATTCACCAATTTTTTGCTGTTTTTATAACAAAACGTGCATTTTTTATTCACCAGAGGCCCGGAACCTCAATGGTTGATAATAAGTTACTGCATTATTGTTGAGGAGGAGAAATGGCTCTCAAAATTTTATTAACAAAAGTTTCAGCTCAGGTGTATATGATTTAGAACGTCTGAGCTGGCATCTTTATGACTTAGAGGCGTCAATTTTCATTAGAGGCCCTTAGCTGGCATTACTAGTCCTTTAGTCAACTAGAGTGATGCAGCTGCTGTGAAGGTGGTATTTTGTGGTCAATGCAATTTTGAGGAGTTTCAAGCGTAAAATATTTATATTTTTCGTCTTTTTGTTATTTTAGAGTTTTTTTTGTTTGACCGGTTTTAAATTGATGTTTCTAAAATTGACACAAATCTCATGCAGGACACAATTGCTTTTATGATCCATTTGTGATATCTGTGTTTTGGTACTGCAAACATAAACACACAAAACTATAGTAATCTTTGCTAATTTTTCAAAAATTTTTGAAAGTTTTCGTTTTTTTTTAGTATTTTAGACACCTTTTTTAAAGCTAAATAGTAGAGAACTGCTTTTTTTCCAAAGGCAACCAAATGGTTTTCGACATTTTCATTTTAACAAATTTTACAACTCATTGATTAAACTTTCAATTTTCATCAATTTTTCATAGGAATTTTTTTTTGACTTTTACGCGCCTCCGGGACAACGCAACCTCCTCTATGCCTTGCTAATATGTTAAGGAATAATTTCCATCAGCAAAAAAATGTTTTTCAGGATTGCAATTCATCAATTTTTTGCGGTTTTTTAAACAAAACATGCAGTTTTCTTTTCACCAGAGGCCCGGAATCTCAATGGTTGATAATAAGTTACTGCATTAATTCTGAGGCAAGGAAAGGGCTCTCAAAATATTATTAACAAAAGTTTCAGCTCAGATGTTTATGATATAGAACATCTGAGCTGGCATCTTTATGACTTAGAGGCGTCAAGTTTCATTAGAGGTCCTTAGCTGGCATTACTAGTCCTTTAGGTGATTAGAGTGATGCAGCTGCTTTGAAGGTGGTAATTTGTGGTTAAAAGCAATTTTTAGGCGTTTTGAGCGCAAAATATTCATATTTTTTGTCTTTTTTCCATTTTAGAGTTTTTTGTTTGACCGGTTTTAAATTGATGTTTCTAAAATTGACACAAATCTCATGCAGGACACAATTGCTTTTATGATCTATTTGTGATGTGTGTGTTTTGGTACTGCAAACATAAACACGCAAAACTATACTAATTTTTGTTACTCTTTCAAAAATTTTTTGAAAATTTTTGTTTTTTTTTTTAGTATTTTTGACATCATTTTTAAAGTTATATAAAAGAGAACTGCTTTTTGCCAAAGGCAACCAAATGGTTCTCGACATTTTCATTTTAACAAATTTTGCAATTCATTGATAAAGCTTTCAATTATCATCAATTTTTTACAGGAACATTTTTCTTTTGTGACTTTTACTCCCCCGGGGCAACGCAACATCCTCTATGCCTTGCTAATATGTTAATGAATAATTTCCATCTGCAATACAATGTTTTTCAGGATTGCAATTCACCAATTTTTTGCTGTTTTTATAACAAAACATGCATTTTTTATTCACCAGAGGCCCGGAACCTCAATGGTTGATAATAAGTTACTGCATTATTGTTGAGGAGGAGAAATTGCTCTCAAAATTTTATTAACAAAAGTTTCAGCTCAGGTGTATATGATATAGAACGTCTGAGCTGGCATCTTTATGACTTAGAGGCGTCAATTTTCATTAGAGGCCCTTAGCTGGCATTACTAGTCCTTTAGTCAACTAGAGTGATGCAGCTGCTGTGAAGGTGGTATTTTGTGGTCAATGCAATTTTGAGGAGTTTCGAGCGTAAAATATTTATATTTTTCGTCTTTTTGTCATTTTAGAGTTTTTTTGTTTGACTGGTTTTAAATTGATGTTTCTAAAATTGACACAAATCTCATGCAGGACACAATTGCTTTTATGATCCATTTGTGATGTCTGTGTTTTGGTACTGCAAACATAAACACACAAAACTATAGTAATCTTTGCTAAGTTTTCAAAAATTTTTGAAAGTTTTCGTTTTTTTTAGTATTTTAGACACCTTTTTTAAAGTTAATTAGTAGAGAACTGCTTTTTTCCAAAGGCAACCAAATGGTTTTCGAAATTTTCATTTTAACAAATTTTAAAACTCATTGATTAAACTTTCAATTCTCATCAATTTTTCATAGGAATTTTTTCTTTTTTGACTTTTACGTGCCTCCGGGACAACGCAACCTCCTCTTTGCCTTGCTAATATGTTAAGAAATAGTTTCCATCAGCAAAAAAATGTTTTTCAGGATTGCAACTCATCAATTTTTTGCGGTTTTTTAAACAAAACATGCAGTTTTCTTTTCACCAGAGGCCCGGAATCTCAATGGTTGATAATAAGTTACTGCATTAATGCTGAGGCAAGGAAATGGCTCTCAGAATATTATTATTAACAAAAGCTTCAGCTCAGATGTTTATGATATAGAACATCTGAGCTGGCATCTTTATGACTTAGAGGCGTCAAGTTTCATTAGAGGCTCTTAGCTGGCATTACTAGTCGTTTAGTCAACTAGAGTGATGCAGCTGCTGTGAAGGTGGTAATTTGTGGTCAATGCAATTTTGAGGAGTTTCGGGCGTAAAATATTTTTATTTTTCGTCTTTTTGTCATTTTAGAGTTTTTTTTGTTTGACCGGTTTTAAATTGATGTTTCTAAAATTGACCCAAATCTCATGCAGGACACAATTGCTTTTATGATCCATTTGTGATGTCTGTGTTTTGGTACTGCAAACATAAACACGCAAAACTATACTAATTTTTGCTACTCTTTCAAAAATTTTTTGAAAATTTTTGTTTTTTTAGTATTTTTGACACCTTTTTTAAAGTTATATAAAAGAGAACTGCTTTTTGCCAAAGGCAACCAAATGGTTCTCGACATTTTCATTTTAACAAATTTTACAATTCATTGATAAAGCTTTCAATTATCATCGATTTTTTACAGGAACATTTTTCTTTTGTGACTTTTACTCCCCCGGGGCAACGCAACCTCCTCTATGCCTTGCTAATATGTTAATGAATAATTTCCATCTGCAATACAATGTTTTTCATGATTGCAATTCACCAATTTTTTGCTGTTTTTATAACAAAACATGCATTTTTTATTCACCAGAGGCCCGGAACCTCAATGGTTGATAATAAGTTACTGCATTATTGTTGAGGAGGAGAAATTGCTCTCAAAATTTTATTAACAAAAGTTTCAGCTCAGGTGTATATGATATAGAACGTCTGAGCTGGCATCTTTATGACTTAGAGGCGTCAATTTTCATTAGAGGCCCTTAGCTGGCATTACTATTCCTTTAGTCAACTAGAGTGATGCAGCTGCTGTGAAGGTGGTATTTTGTGGTCAATGCAATTTTGAGGAGTTTCGAGCGTAAAATATTTATATTTTTTGTCTTTTTGTCATTCTATAGTTTTTTTGTTTGACCGGTTTTAAATTGATGTTTCTAAAATTGACACAAATCTCATGCAGGACACAATTGCTTTTATGATCCATTTGTGATGTCTGTGTTTTGGTACTGCAAACATAAACACGCAAAACTATACTAATTCTTGCTACTCTTTCAAAAATTTTTTGAAAATTTTTGTTTTTTTAGTATTTTTGACACCTTTTTTAAAGTTATATAAAAGAGAACTGCTTTTTGTCAAAGGCAACCAAATGGTTCTCGACATTTTCATTTTAACAAATTTTACAATTCATTGATAAAGCTTTCAATTATCATCGATTTTTTACAGGAACATTTTTCTTTTGTGACTTTTACTCCCCCGGGGAAACGCAACCTCCTCTATGCCTTGCTAATATGTTAATGAATAATTTCCATCTGCAATACAATGTTTTTCAGGATTGCAATTCACCAATTTTTTGCTGTTTTTATAACAAAACATGCATTTTTTATTCACCAGAGGCCCGGAACCTCAATGGTTGATAATAAGTTACTGCATTATTGTTGAGGAGGAGAAATGGCTCTCAAAATTTTACTAACAAAAGTTTCAGCTCAGGTGTATATGATATAGAACGTCTGAGCTGGCATCTTTATGACTTAGAGGCGTCAAGTTTCATTAGAGGCCCTTAGCTGGCATTACTATTCCTTTAGTCAACTAGAGTGATGCAGCTGCTGTGAAGGTGGTATTTTGTGGTCAATGCAATTTTGAGGAGTTTCGAGCGTAAAATATTTATATTTTTTGTCTTTTTGTCATTCTAGAGTTTTTTTGTTTGACCGGTTTTAAATTGATGTTTCTAAAATTGACACAAATCTCATGCAGGACACAATTGCTTTTATGATCCATTTGTGATGTCTGTGTTTTAGTACTGCAAACATAAACACACAAAACTATAGTAATCTTTGCTAATTTTTAAAAAATTTTTGAAAGTTTTTGTTTTTTTTAGTATTTCAGACACCTTTTTTAAAATTAAATAGTAGAGAACTGCTTTTTTCCAAAGGCAACCAAATGGTTTTCGAAATTTTCATTTTAACAAATTTTACAACTCATTGATTAAACTTTCAATTTTCATCAATTTTTCATAGGAATTTTTTCTTTTTTGACTTTTACGTGCCTCCGGGACAACGCAGCCTCCTCTATGCCTTGCTAATATGTTAAGGAATAATTTCCATGAGCAAAAAAATGTTTTTCAGGATTGCAATTCATCAATTTTTTGCGGTTTTTTAAACAAAACATGCAGTTTTCTTTTCACCAGAGGCCCGGAATCTCAATGGTTGATAATAAGTTACTGCCTTAATGCCGAGGCAAGGAAATGGCTCTCAAAATATTATTAACAAAAGTTTCAGCTCAGATGTTTATGATATAGAACATCTGAGCTGGCATCTTTATGACTTAGAGGCGTCAAGTTTCATTAGAGGCCCTTAGCTGGCATTACAAGTCGTTTAGTCAACTAGAGTGATGCAGCTGCTGTGAAGGTTGTATTTTGTGGTCAATGCAATTTTGAGGATTTTCGAGCGTAAAATATTTATATTTTTTGTCTTTTTGTCATTCTAGATTTTTTTTGTTTGACCGGTTTTAAATTGATGTTTCTAAAATTGACACAAATCTCATGCAGGACACAATTGCTTTTATGATCCATTTGTGATGTCTGTGTTTTAGTACTGCAAACATAAACACACAAAACTATAGTAATCTTTGCTAATTTTTAAAAAATTTTTGAAAATTTTTGTTTTTTTTAGTATTTCAGACACCTTTTTTAAAATTAAATAGTAGAGAACTGCTTTTTTCCAAAGGCAACCAAATGGTTTTCGAAATTTTCATTTTAACAAATTTTACAACTCATTGATTAAACTTTCAATTTTCATCAATTTTTCATAGGAATTTTTTCTTTTTTGACTTTTACGTGCCTCCGGGACAACGCAGCCTCCTCTATGCCTTGCTAATATGTTAAGTAATAATTTCCATGAGCAAAAAAATGTTTTTCAGGATTGCAATTCATCAATTTTTTGCGGTTTTTTAAACAAAACATGCAGTTTTCTTTTCACCAGAGGCCCGGAATCTCAATGGTTGATAATAAGTTACTGCCTTAATGCCGAGGCAAGGAAATGGCTCTCAAAATATTATTAACAAAAGTTTCAGCTCAGATGTTTATGATATAGAACATCTGAGCTGGCATCTTTATGACTTAGAGGCGTCAAGTTTCATTAGAGGCCCTTAGCTGGCATTACAAGTCGTTTAGTCAACTAGAGTGATGCAGCTGCTGTGAAGGTGATAATTTGTGGTCAATGCAATTTTGAGGAGTTTCGAGCGTAAAATATTTATATTTTTCGTCTCTTTGTCATTTTAGAGTTTTTTGTTTGACCGGTTTTAAATTGATGTTTCTAAAATTGACACAAATCTCATGCAGGACACAATTGCTTTTATGATCCATTTGTGATGTCTGTGTTTTGGTACTGCAAACATAAACACACAAAACTATAGTAATCTTTGCTAATTTTTAAAAAATTTTTGAAAATTTTTGTTTTTTTTAGTATTTCAGACACCTTTTTTAAAATTAAATAGTAGAGAACTGCTTTTTTCCAAAGGCAACCAAATGGTTTTCGAAATTTTCATTTTAACAAATTTTACAACTCATTGATTAAACTTTCAATTTTCATCAATTTTTCATAGGAATTTTTTCTTTTTTGACTTTTACGTGCCTCCGGGACAACGCAGCCTCCTCTATGCCTTGCTAATATGTTAAGGAATAATTTCCATGAGCAAAAAAATGTTTTTCAGGATTGCAATTCATCAATTTTTTGCGGTTTTTTAAACAAAACATGCAGTTTTCTTTTCACCAGAGGCCCGGAATCTCAATGGTTGATAATAAGTTACTGCCTTAATGCCGAGGCAAGGAAATGGCTCTCAAAATATTATTAACAAAAGTTTCAGCTCAGATGTTTATGATATAGAACATCTGAGCTGGCATCTTTATGACTTAGAGGCGTCAAGTTTCATTAGAGGCCCTTAGCTGGCATTACAAGTCGTTTAGTCAACTAGAGTGATGCAGCTGCTGTGAAGGTGATAATTTGTGGTCAATGCAATTTTGAGGAGTTTCGAGCGTAAAATATTTATATTTTTCGTCTTTTTGTCATTTTAGAGTTTTTTTGTTTGACCGGTTTTAAATTGATGTTTCTAAAATTGACACAAATCTCATGCAGGACACAATTGCTTTAATGATCCATTTGTGATGTCTGTGTTTTGGTACTGCAAACATAAACACGCAAAACTATACTAATTTTTGCTACTCTTTCAAAAATTTTTTGAATATTTTTGTTTTTTTTTAGTATTTTTGACATCATTTTTAAAGTTATATAAAAGAGAACTGCTTTTTGCCAAAGGCAACCAAATGGTTCTCAACATTTTCATTTTAACAAATTTTACAATTCATTGATAAAGCTTTCAATTATCATCAATTTTTTACAGGAACATTTTTCTTTTGTGACTTTTACTCCCCCGGGGCAACGCAACCTCCTCTATGCCTTGCTAATATGTTAATGAATAATTTCCATCTGCAATACAATGTTTTTCAGGATTGCAATTCACCAATTTTTTGCTGTTTTTATAACAAAACAAGCATTTTTTATTCACCAGAGGCCCGGAACCTCAATGGTTGATAATAAGTTACTGCATTATTGTTGAGGAGGAGAAATGGCTCTCAAAATTTTATTAACAAAAGTTTCAGCTCAGGTGTATATGATATAGAACGTCTGAGCTGGCATCTTTATGACTTAGAGGCGTCAATTTTCATTAGAGGCCCTTAGCTGGCATTACTAGTCCTTTAGTCAACTAGAGTGATGCAGCTGCTGTGAAGGTGGTATTTTGTGGTCAATGCAATTTTGAGGAGTTTCGAGCGTAAAATATTTATATTTTTCGTCTTTTTGTCATTTTAGAGTTTTTTTGTTTGACCGGTTTTAAATTGATGTTTCTAAAATTGACACAAATCTCATGCAGGACACAATTGCTTTTATGATCCATTTGTGATGTCTGTGTTTTGGTACTGCAAACATAAACACACAAAACTATAGTAATCTTTGCTAATTTTTCAAAAATTTTTGAAAGTTTTTGTTTTTTTTAGTATTTTAGACACCTTTTTAAAAGTTAATTAGTAGAGAACTGCTTTTTTCCAAAGGCAACCAAATGGTTTTCGACATTTTCATTTTAACAAATTTTACAACTCATTGATTAAGCTTTCAATTTTCATCAATTTTTCATAGGAATTTTTTCTTTTTTGACTTTTACGTGCCTCCGGGACAACGCAACCTCCTCTATGCCTTGCTAATATGTTAAGGAATAATTTCCATCAGCAAAAAAATGTATTTCAGGATTGCAATTCATCAATTTTTTGCGGTTTTTTAAACAAAACATGCAGTTTTCTTTTCACCAGAGGCCCGGAATCTCAATGGTTGATAATAAGTTACTGCATTAATGCTAAGGCAAGGAAATGGCTCTCAAAATATTATTAACAAAAGTTTCAGCACAGATGTTTATGATATAGAACATCTGAGCTGGCATCTTTATGACTTAGAGGCGTCAAGTTTCATTAGAGGCCCTTAGCTGGCATTACTAGTCCTTTAGGTGATTAGAGTGATGCAGCTGCTTTGAAGGTGGTAATTTGTGGTTAAAAGCAATTTTTAGGTGTTTTGAGCGCAAAATATTCATATTTTTTGTCTTTTTTTCATTTTAGAGTTTTTTGTTTGACCGGTTTTAAATTGATGTTTCTAAACTGACACAAATCTCTTGCAGTACATAATTGCCTTTATGACCAATTTGTGATGTCTGTGTTTTGGTACTGCAAACATAAACACACAAAATTATACTAATTTTTGCTACTTTTTCAAAAAAAAAAATTGAGTATTTTAGCCACCATTTTTAAAGTTAAATAGTAGAGAACTGCTTTTTTCTAAAGGCAACAAAATGGTTTTCGACATTTTCATATTAACAAAATTTACAATTCATTGATAAAACTTTCAGTTTTCATCAATTTTCTAAAGGCATATTTTTTTGAGCTTTACCTGCCCCCGGGGCTACGCAACCTCCTCTATGCCTTGCTAATATTTTAACGAATAATTTCCATCAGCAGCGCAATGGTTTTCAGGATTGCAATTTGGCAATTTTTTGCAATTTGACAACTTTTTGCTGTAAAAAAGATTTTTTTACGCCTTTCTTTACAACTTACAACATCCAAACCTCGATAAAAAGGTAAACCTCAGCAGTTGTCAAGTTCCATTAGAGGCGCCTTGCTGGTTTAAGTAGTCCTTAATTAGTAGCTGACCATTTCAATAGCTCAGCAACAATGCAGTAACTTATTATCAACCATTGAGGTTTCGGACCTCTGGTAAATAATAAATTTAAAAAACTTCATGTTTTTTTAAAAAAACATCTAAAAATTGTCATATGAAAAACCTGAAAAACATTGCATTACCGCTAAAGATTAATCATTTACATTTTATCAAGATATAGAGGAGGTTGCGTTTCATCAAAAAACTGTAATAAGTGTTGATATGAAACTTTCGAAAACCATTTCATTGCCTTTAGAAAGGCAGTTTTTAAAATTTATTATTTACTAGAGGTCCAAAACCTCAATGGTTGATAATAAGTTACTGCATGGTTGCTGAGCTATTGAAACGGTTCTCAATTGTTTTTTTTTTGGTAGAATTTAAGTTTTTTCTTCAAAGTTTCTGAAATTTATCACAATGTTCCCAGTTTACTGACGTTCATGAGCCAGTGAAGATAATGTGGCTTGAAAAGGGCTACTAGACAGCCTCTTGAGAAAAAAATGTTCTCAAGATGTTATTATCACCAAAGTTAGCAAGATATATATATATATATATATATATATATATATATATATATATATATATATATATATCAATTTTTTTACAACATTGTTTCAATTTTTTTGTCGTTTTTAGAAATTAGCGATCTTTACTGGCCGTCAAGATTTCTTTATGTGTTTCATTTGGGTTACTTGACAGAACTCTAGAGACCAAAATTTGATTTTCAATTTTTTTTCAGCGAAATTTGGAAACTTTCTATCAATTTCGGACTTTTCCTTTTCTTTGAAGCATTTGTCTTGTTCCTTGAGTTTACGTACCCTAGTGGCAAGCAAATTTTTTTCGAGGCTTGCGCATGCGTTAGCAATTACTTTGATTGTAACAATTTTTGCCCTCGGTGTAAACGCTGCAAGCATGTTGGCAATTTTTTTTTTGGTTAGTTTGTTGATTATTATGGTAATGTTTTTCGGGATTGCCTTATCACAATTTTTAGAAATTTTTTTATAAAACATGCAATTGAGTTTATCTAACTTTAGTGACAAACTATTATCTTTTAGAAATTTAGCGTTCGTTAATAATAACTTTAAATTTTGATATATTTGGCCTTCAGTTCAAAAACTTCAAGAGTTTCTGCAACGAGTATGTTTTTTGTTCAGCTTGATTATTATAGCTACTCAAAAATTGAGATTGTTTTTTGGCTGAGATGGTTCAATTAATTTGTTGATCATTTACATAAAATATCAGTTTTTCATTTGATTGTTTGAATTTTATTTTAGAATTTTCCTGCTATCACTTTATTGTAAGATTTTTTTACGCCTTTCTTCACGACTTACAACATCCAAACCTCGATAAAAAAGGTAAACCCCAGCAGTTGTCAAGTTTCATTAGAGGCGCCTCGCTGGTTTTAGTAGTCCTTTAAGTGCCTACTAATTTTTTCTAATTTTTTAAATTTTTTGAAAATTTTTGTGTTTTTTGAGTTTTTTAGCAACCTCTTTTGAAGGTAAATATCAGAGTACTGCATCTTTCTAAAGGCATTGAAATGGTTTTCGAAAGTTTCATATCAACACTTATTACAGTTTTTTGATAAAACGCAACCTCCTCTATGTCTTGATAAAATGTAAATGATTAATCTTTAGCGGTAATGCAATGTTTTTTAGGTTTTTCATATGACAATTTTTAGTTGTTTTTTTATAAAACATGCAGTTTTTTAAATTTATTGATTACCAGATGTCCGAAACCTCAATGGTTGATAATAAGTTACTGCATTGTTGCTGAGCTATTGAAATGGTTCTCAATTGTTTATTTTTTGGTAGAATTTAAGTTTTTTCTTCAAAGTTTCTGAAATGTATCACAATGTTCCCAGTTTATTGACATTCATGAGCCAGTGAAGATAATGTGGCTTGAAAAGGGCTACTAGACAGCCTCTTGAGAAAAAAATGTTCTCAAGATGTTAATATCACTAAAGTTAGCAAGATATATATATATATATAAATATATCAATTTTTTTACAACATTGTTTCGATTTTTTTGTCAATTTCAGAAATTAGCGATCTTTACTGGCCGTCAAGATTTCTTTATGTGTTTCATTTGGGTTACTTGACAAAACTCCAGAGACAAAAAGTTGATTTTCAATTTTTTTTCAGCGAAATTTGGAAACTTTCTATCAATTTCGGACTTTTCCTTTCCTTTGAAGCATTTGTCTTGTTCCTTGAGTTTACGTACCTTAGTGGCAAGCAAATTTTTTTCGAGGCTTGCGCATGCGTTAGCAATTACTTTGATTGTAACAATTTTTGCCCTCGGTGTAAACGCTGCAAGCATGTTGGCAATATTTTTTTGGTTTAGTTTGTTGATTATTATGGTAATGTTTTTCGGGATTGCCTTATCACAATTTTTAGAAGATTTTTTATAAAACATTCAATTGAGTTTATCTATCTTCAGTTGCATACTATTATCTTTTAGAAATTTAGCGTTCGTTAATAATAACTTTAAATTTTGATATATTTGGCCTTCAGTTCAAAAACTTCAAGAGTTTCTGCAACGAGTATGTTTTTTGTTCAGCTTGATTATTATAGCTACTCAAGATTTGCGATTGTTTTTTGGCTGGGATGGTTCAATTAATTTATTGATCATTTACATTAAATATCAATTTTTCATTTGATTGTTTGAATTTTATTTTAGAATTTTCCTGCTATCACTTTATTGTAAGATTTTTTTACGCCTTTCTTTACGACTTACAACATCCAAACCTCGATAAAAAAGGTAAACCTCAGCAGTTGTCAAGTTTCATTAGAGGCGCCTAGTTGGTTTTAGTAGTCCTTTAAGTGCCTACTAATTTTTTCTAATTTTTTAAATTTTTTGAAAGTTTTTGTGTTTTTTGAGTTTTTTAGGCATCTCTTTTAAAGTTAAATATCAGAGTACTGCATCTTTCTAAATGCAATGAAATGGTTTTCGAAAGTTTCATATCAACACTTATTACAATTTTTTGATAAAACGCAACCTCCTCTATGTCTTGATAAAATGTTAATGATTAATCTTTAGCGGTAATGCAATGTTTTTCAGGTTTTTCATATGACAATTTTTAGATGATCTGTTTTAATAAAACATGCAGTTTTTTGAATTTATTATTTACCAGAGGTCAGAAACCTCAATGGTTGATAATAAGTTACTGCATTGTTGCCGAGCTATTAAAATGGTTCTCAAATGTTTATTTTTTGGTAGAATTTAAGAAACTGGGAACATTGTGATAAATTTCAGAATTTTTGAAGAAAGAACTTAAATTCTTCTAAAAAAAACAATTGAGAACCATTTCAATAGCTCAGTAAAAATGCAGTAACTTATTATCAACCATTGAGGTTTCGGACCTCTGGTAAATAATAAATTTAAAAACCTGCATGTTTTATAAAAAAAAACAACTAAAAATTGTCATATGAAAAACATGAAAAACATTGCATTACCGCAATGTTTTTCAGGTAATGCAATGTTTTTCAGGTTTTTCATATGACAATTTTTAGATGTTTTTTTATAAAACATGCAGTTTTTTAAATTTATTATTTACCAGAGGTCCAAATTCTCAATGGTTGATAATAAGTTACTGCATTGTTGCTGAGCTATTGAAATGGTTCTCAATTGTTTTTTTTTTGGTAGAATTTAAGTTTTTTCTTCAAAGTTTCTGAAATTTATCACAATGTTCCCAGTTTACTGACGTTCATGAGCCAGTGAAGATAATGTGGCTTGAAAAGGGCTACTAGACAGCCTCTTGAGAAAAAATGTTCTCGAGATGTTAATGTCACTAAAGCTACTAAGTTATATATATATATATATATATATATATATATAAATCAGTTTTTTTTACAACATTGTTTCAATTTTTTTTTTCATTTTCAGAAATTAGCGATCTTTACTGGCCGTCAAGATTTCTTTATGTGTTTCAATTGGGTTACTTGACAGAACTCCAGAGACAAGAAATTGATTTTCAATTTTTTTTCAGCGAAATTTGGAAACTTTCTATCAATTTTGGACTTCTCTTTTTCTTTGAAGCATCTGTCTTGTGCCTTGAGTTTACGTACTTTAGTGGCAAGCAAATTTTTTTCGAGGCTTGCGCTTGCGTTAGCAATTACTTTGATTGTAACAATTTTTTCCCTCTGTGTAAAAGCTGCAAGCATGTTGGCAATATTTTTTTGGTTTAGTTTGTTGATTATCTTATTTTCTATAATTTTGAGATTTGGCCTTTATGGCTGGGATTGTCCAGCTAATTTGCTGGTCAAGTACATTAGTTTTTATTTCTTCTTTTACTTTTTTGGATTGTTTGTCAGGAATTGTCCTGCTATGTTTTTTTATAGATGACTTCAAACCATCTTTCATCACTTTTAACTTCCAAAACTAGATAAACCACTGAAGACGAGTGGATATCTAGTTTCATTAGAGGCCTTGAGCTGGCTCAAGCTGTCAATTAGTTGCTAGATTAACAAAGCTGCTGAGAATGTTTTGATTTGTGGGTAATCAGCCAATTCAGGAACATTTTGAGTGCAAACTTTTGGGTGAATTGAAAGTTTTTTTGTTTTTTGAGTTTTTGCTTGACTGATCTTAAACTGACGTTTCTAAAACTTAATACAAGTCTTTCGCAGGACATAATTACTCAAAAAAGAACACTTTGTAATCAATATGTTTTGGAACTGCAAACATAAACGCCTAAAAATTATTAATATTTTGCAAGTTTTTCAATTATTTTGGAAATTTTTGTCTTTTTTGAGTTCGTTAGCCACCTCATTTAATGTTAGGTAATAGGATACGTCTATTGGAAACAATTTTGTCTAGTGGAAACAAAAAGGATTTCGACAATTTCATGTCGCCAATTTTTACATTTTCTTGAAAAAATTTCCTATTTTCATCAAATTTTGTATATGATTTGATTTTTCTTATTAGCTTTATAGCCCCCGGGGCAAGGCAACCCCGTGTTTGATAACCCTCTCTGCTTTGATAACAAGTCACTGCATAATTTCTATTGATAACGGAATGTGTTTCATGATTGTAGTATCACAATTTTTTGCTGTTTTTTTCAAAAAATGCTTAAAAAAACTGCTAAAAAACAAAATTTTCTAAACTTTTTTTTTCTTTTACGAGGTGACAGGAACCTCTTCTAAAGTTTGATAATGATTTACTGCATAGTTGCTGAGTTAAAGAAATGGTTATCAATATTCCATAAACATGCAATTTTTTATTCACCAGAGGCCCGGAACCTCAATGGTTGATAATAAGTTACAGCATTAATTCTGAGGCAAGGAATGGCTCTCAAAATTTTATTAACAAAAGTTTCAGCTATTTTTTGATAAATTTAAAAGTTTTCTTCAAAGGTTTCCGAAAATTGTTGTCATGTTCCAAGTTTATTGTCGTTCATGAGCAAGTAATATTGTTTAAGTCTTGAAATAGTGATACTTTATAATTTCTGGAGACAAACAAGTGTTGTGAATATGTTATTATCACGAATTTTGGCACGTTTCTGTTAAATTTTGCATTACATTATTTTTTAAACCTTTTTTCTATCTTGCGAAAATTCCAGAGACGAAAAATGTTTTTTACATTTCTTTTCAGCGAAGTCTAGAAATTTTCTTTAAATTTCACACTTCTTAGATTTTGAAGCATTTCTGCTTGATTATTATTGCTACTCAAGATTTGAGATTGTTTTTTGGCTGGCATGGTTGAATTAATTTGTTGATCATTTACATTAATTCTCAGTTTTTCATTTGATTGTTTGAATTTTTTTAGAACTTTCCTGCAATCACTTCATTTTAAGATTTTTTTACGCCTTTCTTTACGACTTACAACATCCAAACCTCGATAAAAAAGGTAAACCTCAGCAGTTGTCAAGTTTCATTAGAGGCGTCTAGCTGGTTTAAGTAGTCCTTTAAGTGCCTCCTAATTTTTTCTAATTTTATTATATTTTTTGAAAATTTTTGTCTCTTTGAGGTTTTTAGCCACCTCTTTTAAAGTTAAATATCAGAGTACTGCATCTTTCTCGGGGCAAAGCAGACCTGTGTTTGATAGCCCTCTGTGCTTTGATAACAGGTGACTGCGTAATTTCTAATGATAGCGGAATGTTTTTCATGATTGTGGTATCACGAATTTTTGCAGTTTTTTTCAAAAAAATGCTAAAAAAACTGCTAATAAACAAAATTTTCTAAACATTTTTTCCTTTACGAGGTGACAAGAACCTCTTCTAAAGTTTGATAGTAAATTACTGCAGAGTTCCTGAGGTAAAAAAATGTTTATCAAAGTTCGGTTAACACCAATTTTGGCAAATTTTTTGATCAAATTTTAAAAGTTTTCAAATTTTTTGAAAATCATTATGTGTCATCAAGGTTTTCCAAATTTATTGATGTTTATGAGCCAATAAAGATTTTATAACTTAAAATAGAGATACTAGATATTCTTTGGAGACAAAGAAATGGTTTTGATGATGTTGATATCAAAGATTTAGCAAAATCTTGTGAAACTTTGCCATTGTTTTTCTGTTTTTTCCTTAATTTCTTTAAGTTTTGCGGACGAGCTACAAGACAGAACTCCAGAGCCAAAAGAAATGTTTGGAAAGTTTTGAACGTTTAGTAAGCGAATGTTAGAAATTTTTTCTAATTTCGAGTTTTTCATTTTTTTGAGGCAATTTTTGCTTTTCTCGAGTCTATCTACCTTTAGTATTGATTAACTATATTGTCTATCAAGGCCTTGGCATGAGTTAAAAATGCATTGATTTATATCGTTTTTGGATTTCGAGTTTCTGCAGTAACTATATTTTTTTAGCTTTTTTATTTAGCTTACCAAGAAATGATATTAATTTTTTAGCTGGTATCGTTCAATTTTCGTTCAACCCTTTATTTTCCGGTCGGGTATATTAGTTCTCATTTTTTCATTCACACTTGTTTCGGTTGTATTTCAGAACATCTCCGGCTCATATGTTTGTTGTAAGATGTTTTTACAAATTTTTAAATGACTTTGAGCTTCCAAAAAAAAATAAACAGTTAAAACTCAGCCAGAAGCAAGTTTCATGAGAGGCACTTTAGCTGGCTTTAAAAGTCTTTCAAGTGCTCAGAGTGATGCAGCCGATTGCAAATCCTAATTCGTGATTAAAAGGCAATTTTCAAGATTTTTTACTGCAAAATGATGCAATATTTTATGTTTTTTGTCTTGTTTGATTTTTTTCCACAGGTCTGAAATTGACGTTTCCAATAGTTGACACAAAACTATTGCCGGACATAGTTTCTCTTTTTGATTATTTTTTGATCTATGTGTTTTTGGTAGTGCAAACATAAACACGCAAAAATTAAGAATTTTTCGCCAGTTTTTCTAGTATTTTGAAAATTTTTGTCTTTCATGAGTTATTTACGCACCTCATTTATTCTTAGATTACAGGATAATACAATTTTTCTTGTGGCAACAAAAAAAGATTCTGACATTTTCATATCACCAATTTTTAAAATTTTTTGATAAAACTTCTAATTCTCATCAAGTTTTATATATGAATTTTCATTTTTTAGCTCTCTGGCCCCCGAGGCAAAGCAACCCCCTCTAGGCTTTGATAACAAATACTGCAAACTTTTTTTTAATGATAACGAAATGTTTTTCTTGATCATAGTAACACAAATTTTTGCAGTTTTTTATTTCAAAAAGTGGTAAAAAACTGCTAAAAATCAAATTTTTCTGAAAGACTTTACCCCTACGAGTGGGCAGGAACCTCTTCAAAAGTTTGATAATATATTACTGCACAGTTCCTGAGGTAAAAAAATGGTTATAAAATTTCCATTAACACCAGTTTTGGCAAATTTTTGATAAAGTTTAAAAATTTTTCAAAATTTATGAAAATCATCATGTGTTATCAAGGTTTTCCAAGTTTATTGATGTTTATGAGCCAATAAAGATATTTATAACTTAAAATAGATATACTAGATATTCTCTGGAGATAAAGAAATGGTTTTGATGATGTTGATATCAAAAGATTTAGCAAAATCTTGCGAAACTTTGCTATTGTTTTTTTGTTTTTTGTTTAAGTTTTTTTTGTTTTGCGGATCAACTACAAGACAGAATTCCCGAGACACATGAAATGTTTGGAAAATTTTGAACGTTTGTTAAGCGAATTTTAGAAATTTTTTTTATAAAATCGAGTTTTTCATTTTTTGAAGGCATTTTTACTTTTATCGGGTTTATCTACCTTTAGGTACTTCAAAAACGGAATAAACAGTTGAAACTCAGGTGGAAGCAAGTTTCATGAGAGGCAGTTTAGCCGGCTTTAAAAGTATTTTAAGAGCTCAGAGTGATGCAGCGGTTGGAATATCTTAATTCGTGGTTAAAAGGCAATTTTCAGGATTTTTTGCGGCAGAATGATGCAATATTTAATGTTTTTTCTTTTTTTTTGAGTTTTTTGTTTCAGAGGTCTGAAATTGACATTTCTAATATTCGACAAAAATACATTGCCGGAAATAATTAATTTTTCGATTATTTTTTGATGTATTTGTTTTTGGTACTGCAAACATAAATACCCAGAATTATACAAACTTTTGCAATTTTTTTTTAAGTGTTATGTTATTTAATAATTTTGTCTTTTTTGAGTTATTTACTCATCTTTTACAGAGTTACAAATTAGGCTATTGATAGTCCTCTACTCTAGTAGCAACGGCAAGATTTTCGGCATTTTCATTTAACCAATATTTACATTCTTTTGAGAAATTTTGCAATTTTCATCAATTTTTCTCCGAATGAGTTTGTCATTTGTTCAATTTTCCTGCCACCGGAGTAAAGCAGCCTCCTCTATTCTATGATAATAATTCACTGCATCAATTCTACAGGGAAAGCAAAGGTTTTCGGCAATTTATTATCACGAACTTTGTACCTCTTTCATCGATAGAACTTGCAAAATATTTTCGTATAGATGTTTATCAAATTCTATTTGTTATCAGTATTTACATAAAAAGTGCTTTAAATTTTTTTTTTCAAAATTACTGAAAATCATCACCTTTTTCTAAGTTTATCGATGTTTATGAGCCAGTGAAACTAACTAACGCTTGAAATAGGGATACTAGATAGTCTATGGAGACAAAGAGGTTTTGATGGTGTTGATATTACCAGCTTTAGCAAGATTTTTTTAAACTTCGCATAAGTTTTTTGTTTTCTTTTAAATTTTAAAATGAGTTATATGAGATGTCATGCAGCTGAGTTACATGCAGAGCTCCAGAACCAAAAAACTCTATTTTTAATGGCAAATTGATTTCTTTCAAAGCTATAGCCATCAGGTTAAGAGCTTTTGCAAGAGCTTCTGTAATGAGTATATTTTTAATGAGCTTAATTATTGCAGCTTCTCTATATTTGAGATTAATTTTGGGATCGGATTATGGACTTTTTTCCGGGTCAGGTATAGTAGTTCTCAGTTTTTCATTTAATGTCTGAATTCTACTTCTGGACTTTTCCTGCTATGATTTTTCATTTGCAGTTTTCACAGCTTCTTCATGAAATTGAGCTTCTAAAAGGGGAAAAAATTTAAATTGCAGCGGGCACCAAGTTTCATAGGACGCCGTTAGCTGGTTTTATGAGTCTTTTAACTTATCAGAGTGATGAAGCTGCTGGGAGGGTTGAAATTTACAGTTAAAACATTTTACATTTTAGGAACTTTGGGAGCAAAGATGTGCAATTCCTAATCTTTTTGTCATTTTTTGAGTTTTTGTTTTGCCAGTTTTTAATTGGTGGTTGTAAAAATTGATAAAAGTTTTTTGCAGGACTCAATTACTTTATATAAGAATTTTGTGATCTATTTGTTTTGGTACTGCAAACATAAAGACGCAAAATCCCACTTATTTTGTACGTTTTTTAGTTCGACTGTTTTTTGACATTTTTTGTCTTTTTGAGTTATTAAGCCATGTTTTTCAGAGTTTATTATTAGGCCAATGCGTATTCGATGGTGGCATTGAAATAGTTTTCCATATTTTCATATCACCAATTTTTACAATTTTTGATACGAATTTCAATTTTTTTCACGTTTTTTTAGAAATGTTTTTTTTTTTAATTTTTGAAGCCGCCCCAGGCCAAAGCAAGTCCCTGTATGCTTTGATTATAGGTTGGAGCATGTTTTCTGATGGAATGGAAAGGATTTCAACATTTTAATATCACGAGTTTTACCATTTTTTAAAAGAAAAATTGAAATTCTCATCAATTCCATTTTAGAAATGTTTGTCACATATGTAAGATTTCTAGCAGGGGCAGGAAAACCTCATCTAGGGTATGATAATAGGTTACTGCAATTTTTCGTATTGTAATGATTCTCGATTTTTAATTGTTGCACAATTTAGCAATTGTTTAATAACATTTGAAACTTATTTGGAACTCTTTCAAAATTATCGTAATATTCAGAGTTTGTCGATCTTTAATCTTTATGGGCCAGCTAAGTTTTTCATGGGCTGGAAAATGGGTTAAATAATAGTGTTTAAACACAATAGAGTAGATCCGAAGACACTATTATAAAGAATTTAACAGAAATATAACAAAAACTTAATTATATTAAAAAGTTTTTGTCTTTTTTTGAGTTTAAACATTTCCAAGGGCAAAATTATTTTAAACTATTGCAATTGGGTTACTGGGAAAATTTGAGAGTTAGAAAAAAGTTGATTTTGAATACAGTAAAACAGCAAAATTTGGAAAATGAACCGATTTTGACATTTTCAATTTTTTCTTGAAGTAGTTTCATATTTCTCCAAATTTTCTCTTTGGTGTCCGACTAGTTCCTTTCAAGCCTTGAATTTTGAAAATGAGTTGTATTTAGGTGCATGAGATTTGACCTTATGGGTAGAAGCAATGATTATAATAATGTTTAAATTGTTTGATTGTTTTTTTTCAGTTTTATAGCCCTTGCTTTTTTGTCCATTTTATTTGATTGTTTAGTTGAGATATTGAGATTGTTTGCTTATTTGGTTGTTACTTTTCGAATGACCTGCATTTCAGGTGCAGTGTTTTTTCATTCAGTTTTCTGGAGTTGTGTTGAATGACTGGTCCTGCTGTGTGTTTGTTCTGTTCGGATAATTTTTTATTTATTTTGAAGACATCCCGGGCTAGTATATGTGGTATCATTTTAGAACTCACTGCGTCTGAATTTTGAATATAACGAAAATTTTCAATTGCTTTTCAAGAGTTTCTTGAAAAAAATGAACATTTTTGAAAATTACTGAAAATCATCACCTTTTTCTAAGTTTATCGATGTTCATGAGCCAGTGAAACTAACTAACGCTTGAAATAGGGATACTAGATAGTCTATGGAGACAAAGAGGTTTTGATGGTGTTGATATTACCAGCTTTAGCAAGATTTTTTTAAACTTCGCATAAGTTTTTTGTTTTCTTTTAAATTTTAAAATGAGTTATATGAGATGTCATGCAGATGAGTTACATGCAGAGCTCCAGAACCAAAATACTCTATTTTTAATGGCAAATTGATTTCTTTCAAAGCTATAGCCATCAGGTTAAGAGCTTTTGCAAGAGCTTCTGTAATGAGTATATTTTTTAATGAGCTTAATTATTGCAGCTTCTCTATATTTGAGATTAATTTTGGGATCTGATTAAGGAATTTTTTCCGGGTCAGGTATAGTAGTTCTCAGTTTTTCATTTAATGTCTGAATTCTACTTCTGGACTTTTCCTGCTATGATTTTTCATTTGCAGTTTTCACAGCTTCTTCATGAAATTGAGCTTCTAAAAGGGGAAAAAAATTAAAGTGCAGCGGGCACCAAGTTTCATAGGACGCCATTAGCTGGTTTTATGAGTCTTTTAACTTATCAGAGTGATGAAGCTGCTGGGAGGGTTGAAATTTACAGTTAAAACATTTTACATTTTAGGAGCTTTGGGAGCAAAGATGTGCAATTCCTAATCTTTTTGTCATTTTTTGAGTTTTTGTTTCGCCAGTTTTTAATTGGTGGTTGTAATAATTGATACAAGTCTTTTGCAGGACTCAATTACTTTATATAAGAATTTTGTGATCTATTTGTTTTGGTACTGCAAACATAAAGACGCAAAATCCCACTTATTTTGTACGTTTTTTAGTTCGACTGTTTTTTGACATTTTTTGTCTTTTTGAGTTATTAAGCCATGTTTTTCAGAGTTTATTATTAGGCCAATGCGTATTCGATGGTGGCATTGAAATAGTTTTCCATATTTTCATATCACCAATTTTTACAATTTTTGATACGAATTTCAATTTTTTTCACGTTTTTTTAGAAATGTTTTTTTTTTAATTTTTGAAGCCGCCCCAGGCCAAAGCAAGTCCCTGTATGATTTGATTATAGGTTGGAGCATATTTTCTGGTGGAATAGAAAGGATTTCAACATTTTAATATCACGAGTTTTACCATTTTTTAAAAGAAAAATTGAAATTTTCATCAATTCCATTTTAGAAATGTTTGTCACATTTGTAAGATTTCTAGCAGGGGCAGGAAAACCTCATCTAGGGTATGATAATAGGTTTTTCGTATTGTAATGATTCTCGATTTTTAATTGTTGTACAATTTAGCAATTGTTTAATAACATTTGAAACTTATTTGGAACTCTTTCAAAATTATCGTAATATTCAGAGTTTGTCGATCTTTAATCTTTATGGGCCAGCTATATTTTTCATGGGCTGGAAAATGGGTTAAATAATAGTGTTTAAACACAATAAAGTAGATCTGAAGACACTATTATAAAGAATTTAACAGAAATATAACAAAAACTTAATTATATTAAAAAATTTTTGTCTTTTTTTGAGTTTAAACATTTCCAAGGGCAAAATTATTTTAAACTAATGCAATTGGGTTTTTTTGAGATTTTCTTTGAAACTCAAATTTCATCGTTATGTCAAGGTCTCCAAATAGTACGGAAGTACGAAAAATTGCCTTCGTTGAGAAAAAGTTCGCAACAAGTTTTTGATAGTTTTTAGATATTTTTCAAGAACTCCTAATTCGTCCCACACTCGTGTTCCTTAGCACCTTACTTTTCCACCATCGTTCAGTCAATTTCAAGTTTGTTTAATAGTTGACAAACAGGGAAAAAATCATCTGGGGTCTCTCTAATAAAGTTTAAATAGATTTATTTTTGAAAATTCAAGATTTTAAAATTGAATTTTTAATATCTAACCTGAAAAACTTATTAAAATCTTTGTAAAAGCATGCAATTGGCTTGCATGATCAAATGACTGAACAGAAATCAGCAGCCACTATTTTTCCAATTTGTACAACACGGATTTGGTCCAAGAAAATTGGATACTTTTTTGACGTTTTTAAAACTTGATCACTTTTTATCACGTTTAAAATATTTTTTCTCATTTTTATCTCTCAAAGAAACAACAAGAGTATGAGCTGATGGAAGCAGCGCAACATGCACGGTTAGCTTTTAGGTCAAATTGTTTAGATTGTCTTTTGAAAAAGTTTTTCATAGATTTTGATATTTTTGAGGTCAATTGTAACACTGAGGCAGCACACATATCGAAAAAAATTAAATTTAGTGCGCAAGCATCTATTTTTGAGCTAAGAACGAAATCAGATATTTGCAATTTTTTAAAGACATATAATGTTTTAACTGCTCCTTAAAAATTGTTCCTTTTTGGATTTAGACTTATTCAACGACTGTTTTTGAAACTTAACAAAATAATTCTATTAGAGCTTAGCTTCAACTGTGTGAACCACTTTTAAAAGGATTTTGATTTTTTGTGTTGGAAACAAATAGTTTTGAGAAAACTGTCAACACTTGGAATCTAGTCTTTCAGTTTATATTCATTTTTGATGGCATGCCTGATTATCAATAATGCCACTTTTCTACAATTCGCAGTAAATTCGTTTTCATTTTTGCTTTAAAAGATAACCTGCTTGGATACAAAATGTTTTTTTTTTCGCAGAAGGTTTTCATTTTGAATTTGGTTCCGACAAGTTTTTCCTCTATTTTGCTTTTTCCTGCCTGTTTTTGACAATTTTGTTTCATTTTCAATAAAATAAAATAGAACAATTCGAACCTCAAATATTCAATCCCTCTTTGTTTTTAATACCTTAAGAAATGTTTTTTTTTTTCAGTGAATTAACTTCACCTGTATCTTAAATAAGTTTTCAATTCTTTTTTGAAGAATATTTCGTCTGTCTATCCACAACCTCAAATATATAGAGCGCTTAAAATTTTTTAAGTAAAAAAAACCGGGTTTTTTGGCCCTCTATGTAAGTGGTGTACCGTCCTACCCAATTTTTTTTATTTCTTTTAGAATTTGTTTTGTTTAGATTTTATGCACATATAATCATACTTTATTACATCTCGGAGTGTTATAAATCTATAACATGCCAAATTTACAACACGCCATTATAAATCCATAACTGCCTCTTAAACTGTCTCTGCGATCTTTTCAATTAGCTTTACAGGTATATAAACTACAACAGTTTATGCTAATTCCTTGTGTTGTCATCCAGGAAATTTTCTCTCAAGATGTGAAGAAGGACACTGGTCTTTTATATTTAATTCGGTAGTTTCTACCGCTACCTTGTGTTAATTTAGTCTCATATACATTTTTGTGCTCATGTTTTCCAGTTTTTTAAAGCTTTTATTTCTCCATGGCGTTAACCTTTCTGTTTAGCTTTAGCAGAACATGCCAGCATTCATGAAATCAGTTTGTTGATTGGAAAAGGTTTCTCTTCGTTGTTTTTCTTTGCTTGAATTTTATTCCAGGAATTGTCCTGCTATGTTAATGAATTTCTTGACAGATTCAGTCATTTAACCTGATTTTGCCGCTTGTTTGTTAATTTGCCTAGAATTATTTTGACTTCCACTTGCCAATTTATTGCTACCATTTACCACGTTCAAAGACGTTGGAAGAACGATTTTGAGAAAAAATTTGTTCTGATAATATAATTCACAAAATCTAAATAAACGTGATATTTATTTTTTTTTAAAAGGTTGTTAAAGTTTCCAGTATTTTGCAATACTGAAAAAAAGTGATAAGGCATGTCTAGAAGTTGTTGGAAATGATTAGGTTGCTTTAAATACAAGTGACGTGGAAGTGCTGTTTGCTTATAATTTTCGTGCTCGTTTTCGATGATCTAGATAAAAACAGGAAAACATTTTACAATATTTTACAATATTTTTATTGTAACTTCTCGAGCCACATTTAGCAATGTTTGCTGAGAAAAGTAGAGGGCATGAAAAACCGTTAACTTTTAATAGGAAGTCATCAGTTTAACGGAAGTCATCAGCTTTATCGGAGTTATAGATAAAAACTGACGAACCTCAATCAAAATTGTGTGATGCAAAAATATTCGAACTTCAAGGCTTTGTTTATTTACAAAACTTAAAATACATAATTTTTGTTTAAGGAAAACTCTTTTGACAGTATTTATCATAATTGAAGTCCAACAAAGTATTTCGTAATTAAAAGTTAGTACTCGGGTTTTTTTGGTTCCCTGAAAACTCCAATATTTTTCCCTGTTGTTTCTGTTTTGGCTTTTTGCTATTTCTTGCTTCAAGAACCTACACTGAAATCTCCTCAGCTTGCTCACTGAATTTTGCTTTTCCGAAATAAATTTATGTACTACTTTGCACTAATACTATTTGCACTGCCAAATCCTTTCGAGAGCTTTTCTGCAGTAGGTCACATAATAGCAATTATTGGATCTTTTCTGTTTGTGCCCCCTTTACGCTATGCGCCCCCAGTTACAGAGCATGTGCCAATACATAGTAAATCATTGTAAAAATATGGCACGTGCGTGGGGGGGGGGGTGCAAATATTATGCGCCCACTAAGCGGGGGGGGGGCACAAACGGAAAAGATCCCAATTATTTGATCAGTCGGATATTGTCGGTTCGTTAGGAGCGGATCTCTTTAGCGATAACTAGGAATGCTCGGCTGGATTTTCCCAATTAGTAGGGAATATGAAAGGAACGTTTTGGATCAGTTTTACCGTGTTTGTGCTGTCACTAAAAATTTTGTTTCCCGTTGTCTTGAGTGAGGCTGAAGCCAAGCTGTATGTTCCAAAACCATATCATAGATAACTAATTTTTTTTTTCATGGCTGGTGCTGCTGAGCGCACATTAAAACCCTGTTCATTTGCTTTCGCTCTTCGCCTCAACCGTCTCGCATTTATTGCCATTCAGTTTGCTCTTTCTGTTTCTTTCATGTTATTTTGAAATTTGTTAGCCATTACGACATTTATAATTCAAGTCTTTTACCTTGAGTGAGGCTTGTACTGGTATATGAGTACTGTATAGCGCATGTTTCTTTGGGGGCATTCTATATAAAAGGTGCCAACAAGGGCTATCATAAAATGGTAATGTTGTCAAAGTATGGCGAGATTGAGAAGCGTTCATTGGGCAAATAATTTTGAGTTGTGCTGGCTGTTTTATCTCAATTTCAGTCAATATTTGTATTTCAGAAGTTAATGCAATTTTGAATCACCAAATTTCAGTTTCACTAGCTCAGTACAATATTTTGAAAAAGAAAGTTTCCATTAGTCAATTCAAGTTGTTCGACTAATGGCGGACGTGGACGTCAAGGAAGTGGGGTTGATAGATACCCCCGATGCTATTAAGGAGAAGCGTACTCAGGTAAGTCATTTTAAAATGATTGTTCCATGTGAATAATTTAAAAAACGATAGGTGTCCTTCCTAGCATGGGACAAAGGTGTTCTACGCTTTTCAAAAATATTTGATGGATAAGCCTTAAATTTCGGTGAACTTAATTTTTATTCAATTCTGAGATCTTTTCAGTTTGTGCCCTCTCCCTGTTTAATGGATACATATTATATGCACCCCCAGATGCATTGATATAATGTACAGTTTGTGATCCCCCCATGTTTAGTAGGTGCATATTATTTGCACCCCCAGACGCATTGATGTACTGGGAGATCACAAACTGAAAAGATCCAAATTTTGTTTCATCAAAGTGTTTGAAGCTCAATCTAAATATTTTTCAGCTTCTTGGGAAATTTGAGGACTTTAAAGATGCTGCTAAAGCCAGGAGACAGTTGCTGGAAGACGCGAAAGAATTCCAGATCTTCAAAAGGGACGCCGACGAATTGAAAGCATGGCTTCAGGAGAAAATTGACTCCTTGAAAGACGAAATAGGTGTTTCATCAAACGTCGAGGTAACGAAATTGTCAATTGTGCTATTGAATTTAGATTTATTTTAAAAATACAGTCAATTAATTGGAGAACATGTAAATATTTAACCATCTGTTTTTTCCTCTATGTAACTGTTTGGTCCGAAAAAAAATAAATAATGCAATGTTATGTCTTAATGATGGTCTCCATTGTTCGAAGGCGACTTCTTTGACCTCTTTAATTTATTGGCTGAATTTTTGTGCTCTTGAATTTTCGGACTTTAATAATATTGCCACAGGACGACTTTCGCAACAAATGTTGTTCAGTTGTGCTAATTAATTAAACCTTGAATTTCAGTTCATCATTAAGAAAATAAAAATTTTTCCTGAATGCTGTTTGTGTTGAAATTTGCTAGCAAATACTTAACACAAATGATTTTAGGGAAAATCGCAGAAAGTTGAAGCATTGGAAGCAGAGAAGGCCGCAGCGGGTAAAACATTGGATGAGTTGGCAGATAAAGGGAATGATATGTGCAACAGGGATCATTATGCCAAGGATCAAATTCAGGTGACATTCCCTTTTCCCAATGAACACAAGTTAGTTGCTGTTCTTTAAATAATCATTTTTTGTTTGTAGGACATTTTGGATGAACTACGTGACTTGTTCAACCAGCTGAACATCAAGCTAGGTGATCGAAAGGAAAAGATTGGCAATGCAAAATCTCTGACAGGTTAGTTGCCTTTTGTAAAATTTTGTCGAATCTGAGCAGTTTTTACGGCTATTTAGGCTAATATAAGACAAGAAAATGTCCATTATTGTTTGAAGATACCATAATTAATACAATCTTGCTGCAATTTCTTGTCCAATTTAGCGCCAATCAACAGAAAATTTCATAGTGTTGATCCCGAAAAAGCCCTCTTTGGCTGCTATTTTTTCGCTGTAGATTGATTAAGAGGTCAGCTCACTGAAAGTTATTTTGCCTTTTAGAATATTTCCGTCTGTGCGACGAAGCTCAGATGTGGATCGTTGACAAAAAACAGCTGATCCGAAATTTGATTGACGACGTCTCCGCGAATCTCGACCATGTTCAGATCTGCGAGAGGAAGTATGAGGACTTCACTCAGAAGGACAAACATGCGTTTGAGCCCACAATGCAAGAAGTCACCGATAAGGCGGATGCTCTGAAAGCGCACCCTGAGTATGAGAGAGTGAAAGAGAGACACGAGGAGGTATATGCACACTGGGAGGAGCTGAAAGTGATTTGTGACGAAGCGGAGGAGAGGATTTTTGGAGCCAAAGAGATCCAGAAGTTCTTCAAGGATGCTGCAGATATGAATGAGTTCATCAATGAAAAGAGGACTCAGGTCTCCATTGATGACTACGGACGGGATTTGCCCAGCGTACAGGCGCTGCAACGACGTCATGAAAATTTAGAGCGAGATTTGACAGCTTTGAATGAAAATGTAAGTGGTTTTATGAGCTGGTCCCCTGAAAGGTCTTTAAGGTATTGAACCCACACTTTTGATAATTGCGACATTTTTTAAATCTGTCTTGGGAAAAAAATGGCGATTGCATCGATTCTCTTTTGTCTGAAAACCGAAGATCATAGATAGCATAGCGTCCATTTAATAATTCGGAGTTGGCTTCATCTAGGATAAATAGAATCAAGAGCTAAAGTGTCAGTAGTCTTTTAAATACCATCGAAGCGACAGGTATATAAAATTTGCCCAGAAATATATTAGCGTTGTTTCTAGGAAATCTGGCGGTTTCAATATATCTAAATGAAGTTTACCTGCCACACATTTTTTTTTTGGTTTTTTAAAATTTTCATAGCGTTCTTATTTCATGTTTTGATCACTGCTGACGACAATTTTTCCGTTGTGGTTTTGGTAGTACTTGGTAATTTCTCTCGAACGAATTTTGAGCAATTAGTGTAAACAGTAAACGTGTTGGTCTTTTATGCAAAATTTTCGCGTAACTGTTTTTGCGCTTTTGTTCTAGAACATTCTGAGACTTCTTGATTGACTTCTTCTTACTTCAGTTCTTAATTTTTAGTGATCTAAGGTATTCTCGTTCTGAAACTGAGTTAGTTGGCGAAAGCCATTGTATCTAAGTTAGTTGGCGAAAGGAAAGGCATTGTATCTGGAAGGTTAAGATTTCAGACTGCCAACCTGGATGTCAGGGTACACCACCTCTAAATTAAATTTCCCCCGCCTGTCGTTCGATAGCAATTCTTCCGACGTTAGATATTTTAGGTTTTCAGTCTGAATTTCAATCAATAGATGTATGGATGGAGCGCCAGTCTTTCATAAATCGAATCTCGAATGTATTTATTTTGCAATTTCTTAGGTTCACAGGCGTCTTTTATAGGTTCATTGCCTCGTTTCTAAATAAAGTCCATTCGCATTATTTTGAACTTATTTACATTGATTTGACTTTATAATGAAAGTAAGGTTCTTACAGGAATTCAAAGTCAATTAGAAATAGCGAAGAACATGTTTTCATTTCCCTGTTTTTTTGTTCGCATGTATGTTGGTACGTAAGTGATTCACGTTTCGTATAATTATAAGTTGTAACAAAAGGAATTCGTTGTATTTTTTTATATGTCGTTAAATAGCTGTTTTTCATCGTTCTTTGACGAGATTGTAGGTAGTTTTAACAGTTTGGTGGTTTTTGGCAAGAAAATTTCTTAATTAGCAGCTTTTACAATTCTTGATGCCTGAAAAAGCGAAAAAAATGATTTCAACTCAGTTTTGAAATGTAGTTTATTTAATTAGTTTTGTGTACTCATCTTTTTTTCTAGAGTTTGGCTCTCAGACTGATGAGATTGTTGTGGATGGTATATTTTCTATGTTGACAGTGTGAGTTAAAATTTCTGGTAGGGCAGCCTCAGCGCTTCAGCTTTTTTCTGCATCCGCTTTGCTCATCGTTGAAACTTTGTCTTGTTTTTGCCCTCGTTAGTTGGCAGTAGGCCCCAACGTTTTTGAGTTCTATATAAAATTGATTGGTTACAGTGTAATAGCTTAATATTTCGGTGATTGGTATGATATTTTGTATAAACTTCTCGATTTCAGCAGTTGTTTTTATTTCTCTCGAATTTTTTTGTTTTTATAGTTACATGCAACGAAATTTCTTTTTGATGATTATCAATGTTCTTTTCGATGTTCTTCAAATAAATAAGTGGCAAATGAATTTTTACTTCCCAAATAATTTTTGTCGACTTTTATTGGAGGCTATATTAGCAATTTGAGAAATCTTAGAATTCAGCCAGAAGTTGTTTTTAAGCAATTGAAGTTTTGGATCTTAGAAGTGACTTTGTACTGCAGATACAAAATCACTTTTTCTGGAAATTTCCAGTTTTGTTTTCGTTATTGCCAAGTTGTTGAAAGGCCATTTGTTATAATATCTGTGGTCGATGTTCGAAGAACGAATTTTGGACCTCTTCGGTTTTAGATATTTTGAAAAACTCATTGCATCGCTGTCTTTGAGCTCAGATGGACATTGAATTGGGTTGAAAAAAAATCTAAATTGAGAAAAGAGAACAAAATGAAGTCAAGGTCGCTTTTATTTTACTTTATGAATACCATACTATTTAGATCTGTAGCTAGAAGCTTTGTATGTTACCCCTGTCTTTGTACAATAGTAACGAAGCATATCGGCTCGGTTGCTCTAGTTTGTGCAAACATTCAGTTCCTACCATGGTAAATAGAAAGCTAATTGTAGTGTTTTCCAATAGAAGGTCCTATTTGTATGCTTAAATTGTGCCATTTGAATGGAAAGAACTGCGGCTACGAGTTATGAGTCTGAGTCATATCCTATCTTATAAACACTGAATATATAGCATGTAGCACAACCAGCACAGCACAGTAAATTTGCTCAGCTGTGGGAAAATTCCACGGAGTGAAATAGTTACGTTCTTGTGCGTATATGACTGTATCCCTGAAATGTGAACACATTTCCTTCATGGTAGTGAGAGATAGTAGCTATCTGTGTATGCTGAAGACAGGAAAAAATAGTAGGCTGCATTCTATCTACCTATGGTATATGAAGCTGTGTATTACTGTTAGTGTTGGTATAAAATGGCAAAATAACCCGAAATGTGTGGTGTATTGTGCAGAGTTGGTATTATGTAGCAAATGGAATGTAGGTAAACCCGAACTTTTGCGTTGTGTAGAGATAGTACGTTAGGTATATGAAAGAGTCTGTGAATTTGATAATGTAACCAACGAGTGCGCCGAGCGAACTGTATGAATAAGCAGCCATGGTCTACTACATGTAAGTATATGCAACCTTCACGGTTGTGTTATTGGTGGTGGTGGTGGTGGTTAAATTTAGTAACTATTTTTAGGTTCCAAACTAGAGTAGACTGGTTGGCTATTTCATGCAAACATGCGCACCATATAGAGAGGGATATAGATAGTTGATAGAATAAACATCTATGCTTATGAAGTAGCATCGGTTGAGCTTAAAACGATTGGTATCAAATTTTCATGCACTTCGTTTTGCATGATTTTTAATTTGGCGGCACAAGAACTGATCATTGAGTGACTCAATGCGAACTGGTATGTGAGGTAGAAAAAATGACTAAAGTATTTTTGATTCGTAACTGTACAAAATGTACTGTGTTTTGGTAGAGCTAAATGTATTCAAGAAGTTCTCTAAGAATACACGACAAATTTCTGATGATGGAACTATTTTGGCTGTTTTTAAACCTTTTAGAACCGACTCAATTAGTTTTCAGGTCATAGCTATTTGTATATACTGAGTGTGTAACTGATTATTTTTTCTGAAATACTGAAACGATATCCGGAATTTTCACTACCAAAATAATCCGGCTGTTTTCTGAGTCAACTTTCTATGAAGAAACATTCGATGCGAAATATGTTGGTCCTGTTCACTTTCACGACCCAGACACTCAAAATTAACAAAAGTCACTAATTTAATTTGACATTAATAACACTTCTCACGGTTTCATGTGAAGTTGTCAATGTTATATGTTTCGTTTTGTTAGAGCTACACGTATAAGGTAAACTTTACAAATTTTTCAAATAATAATGAATATAAATCAGTAGCTAGTCCTCACTATGTTATGTGTCTTTGGTATGCGTCGTAACCTATTTCCGTTTAGTTTCTCTTTCTCATCACTATTTCTTTAATTTAACTATTACTGTCTATTGTCCTGTATGGCCGAGTTAGAAAATTAAATATTCTAATTAGGGTTACAATATTGAATAAATATTTATGAATAATCTTGATACATACATTTTATTCACTTATGCACTTAAGAACATCATTCAAGAGATACCTAATTAGACTGTAAGTATGTTTCAAGTACAGCCAAAAGTCCATCTTGCTAAAAAGAAGCTTGTCATAGCTATCGAATCTGTGCTATTTTAACTTACACTTAAGTAGGCTTCAATAAATGAGCTTGTTTGGCCACGAAACTTGAAAAATCGAAGTTCGAAAAAAGTTGACATCGTCCGCTGATTCTAATCAATTACTAGTCCACTTTTGGAGATGCCGCAACTGGTTAGACGTCACATCTCTTGCCCCTAAAATTAAGAGCAAAATTGATCTGGCTGTCTATGCATCGATTGCTAAAAACCAGAAAAAATTCTCAGTAGTAATTGTGTTTGTCGTTGTATCATTTTAAAACTTTTTGATAAACTAACATGGTTTAAAAGTTCCCCATTAATCAGAACATGATTAAAATTCAGTCAAATATTTCCTAGCAACTGTCAAAAACTGTATAAAGATAATTTATTCTGAAATTAGAACTAAGAACCAAAGCTCACGCGTGAAATGTTGAAGTCAGCTTAATGTCTAGAATATTGAAAACTGGGCTATACTGGACAGTAGACTGATTCACACAGGTTGAGATATTACTACCGTAGTCCGTTTAATTTTATTAGACTAACTACTGAGTTAATGAAGTCTTTAATTAATAATTTGCTCTAATCTGCATTTACAAATAAATGAGCCTTTTGTATGCATCTGATATATGTGTGCTGTCCTTATTTCTGAGCCTGCGCCTGCTAATCTGTATTTCGCATCAGATGGCTGAAAAGTGATGCAAATGGGGTTATAGCTAATGTTCTAAATGAAATAGAGCTCGCTCAACAATTGCAAAGCTGCTACGCAAATCTTTGCAAAGCTTCTAATGAACTGTTCTAGTGCACTGATTACTCCTCCATTTTGAACCAGGAGAGGCTGGTTATTGTCACTTGTAGTTCGGTTCGGGTTTTCATTTGTTGTTGTCTTTAGATAAAGAACATCTGCGAACGAGCGGACACCTTGGCTGGTAAGTATGGCGACTACTCGGAAGAGATTCTGGAGAAAAAATTGGCCATCACAGACAACTGGGCTACCCTGCAGCAACAGTCGACAGACAGAAGAAACAAGCTCAACGCTGCGCATGACATGTTTCTGTTCTTGGGAGAGCACACCGATCTGATTCAGTGGATCAAGGAAAAGACTACCCTCCTCAAAAGCGACGAACTAGCAACTGATGTTCCGGGTGCAGAGCAACTGATCAACAGGCATAACGAGCACAAAGCCGAACTGCTGGCGGAGGAAGATTCGTTTGTGAGATGCGAGGACTTGGGTAATAAGTTGATAGAGGCTGAGCACCCGAACTCGGACTCTATCAAGGACAAGTTGGCAGAGTTGGCACAGGAGAAGGCGGCTTTGTTTGCACTTTGGGATGAGAGGAAGCTGCTCTACTCTCAGTGCATCGAATACCAGATCTTCTGCCGAGACGTTGAGCAGACTGAAGCGTGGCTGGCAAAGCAAGAGGTAGACAGATTTGATATGCAATTTTTTACCCGAGATTTTTTGAGACCAAAACTTTGGTCATCCAAAATTTGAGGTTATCCCTTACAATAGCGCGTACTATTATGGGTACAAACTTAACCTTGCAATGACCAACTATCTTAGCTTGCAGTGCACTTCCGATAGTCAAGCCTGTTTAGTAAATTGTACACTTAAGAATAGTTGTTGATAGCAGTTTGTTTTTTGCAGGCGTTTCTGGACAATGACGACCTTGGTGACTCTGTGGATGGAGTGGAGGCACTGCTGAAGAAGCACGAGGACTTTGAGAAAAGTCTCTCTGCACAGGAGGAGAAGGTCAACACTCTCAGTGACTTTGCCAACCAGCTGCTAGAGGCAGAACCTCCTCACTATGCTGCAGATGACATCCGAAAGAGGAGAGATGCGGTAAGGAGACATGCATGCCACCTTCTACCATATCCAAATTCCTGTAATTCATAAACTCTGATCTTTTAGGCAGCGCTCCAAATAAATTATGCTCATCATTTTTGCCCTCAATCATGAGACTTTATGCTAAAAAGTATTTTAATTTTGGTGCAAACTATGATAACTTTGCGAAAATCTGAGTCTATGTTAATTTGCTTGTGTGGTGAACTGATTTGAAAGGATATTTAGATTTGCAGAGCGTCCTTCTCTAGGCCCGAGGTAAGTGATGTCATTTTGCGACACTGGATTGGGCTCTTTAAACTCACTTTTTGGAAGAAAACGGTGCTAAACTCTGGCGAAGCTTGCAATTTAGCTGAGCGATTTAAAAGAATTGAAACTGTCATCGCCAGCCCTTACTGAAAGATAATGTAATTCATTATTAGTCGGACAAACAATTTGTTTACTTTTAGCTGGTGAACCGAAGAAACACTCTGCATGAGAACATGCAGACTCGTCGCTCATTGTTGGAACTGTCCTTCCGATACCAGCAGTTCGAGAGAGATGCCTACGAGATCAAAACCTGGATCAACGAGAGATTCAAGACAGTCAGAGATGAGAGCTACCGAGACCCGACTAACTTGCAGGGCAAACTGCAGAAGCATCAAGCCTTCACAAGCGAGATTGAGTCGAACAAGGCCAGAATCGAGACTACGTTGGCAACCGGACAGCAGATGATCAATGAGGACCACTTCCAGAGTGACGAGTAAGATCGATTGACGCTTAATCATTCATTTGTTCCATAACAATGAGTCTCGCATGAGTCTCTAAATGTTTGGCATCTCAATGCATAAACTATAAGGCGGCTGAAGAAGGCTATGCTAATATTTTTGAAACAAAGTTAATCCGCTAAAGTGCGATTAAATTGCATGCAATTTAAATGAATCTGACAGCCACGCTCAATATACGGCCACTAGTAATATACGGTTCCACTTCTTTTCACCCCGATTTATTTAACCCCCTATTATTTAACCCCGTATATAATCACCCCTCAGTCATTTAACCCCGCAATTTATTCACCCCGAAATCGGTTTAACACCGAAATCTTTTATCTATTTCGGCGTCCAAAAGAACAATTAGCAAAGCTAAAGTTCAAAGGACTTAAATAACACAAAACTACTGACCTTCAAGAATGCGGCATTGAACAGCGTGCGTTTGTATGAAATCAAAGAATAATGACGAGACTGATTTTTAGAACAATGCCTTTGATCGAAAAAGAACACTTGACAAGTCTGACCTCTTTTAAAATGCACTTTGATTTGAATCAAAAAAAGTTCAAAAACTGTCCTAGTCTAAAAGACGGAAAAACCGGTACTTTTCAAATGAAATGCTGCAAGCTAAATTTTAAAACTTACGTTCTGAGCAAGCATAAAATAGCAATTCAAACGAAATTCAACCGTGCGTTAGACAGAATTTTCAGTGAAATCCAGATTGATATTTTGCTAGCAGCTACGCTGTGCAAGCTTCGTACTTAAATGTTGCAAAACTGTGTTCCCAATTATGTGTCCCATCATAGGGTTAACGCCCGGGATCAAATTCTCTAATGAGTAACGATATGAGGCTTCGACGTAACTTCGCGAGGACGCATGGAGGGCGCCAACTCAAAAATATCAAGATGGTTTCAAATTTAAATTAACACAAAAACAAACACAATAAACACAATAAATACACAACTAAGTCAAACTGGCAATAGCCCTGAAAAAATGAATCAGTTTCATCCCTGTAAATCTGCATCAAGTTTTGCACTTTCCCTTTCAGATTCTCATACTTCTTCTTTGGGAATTTTTGCCTGGATGAGGCATTCAAAATCAGGACCGCAGCGTCTTTCTGTAAGCTAACCAAAAGTTTCCAAATTCCGGGGTGATATCCGCTGAACAAGGCTTGTATCCCATAATGCCAGCCCTCAACAGCATTAGTTGTTCTGGCAATTCTCTCAATGGCTGCGTCTCTTTGATTGAACTAATTCGCTAATTGTTTAGTTTTATTTTAACTGTTGAGTCGTTTGCTCTGTGTTCCCGATTTCTATGATCCATGAATTTACAGATTATAATCGGGGTGAAGTGATTGAGATGTGAAAAGTATGTTCACACCTCAGTCATTTCACCCCGATTTTAATCTCCATTAATTAGAATAAATAGAATTGATTGAGGCCTAATTATCCTCAACTATAGGAAGCTTAAAATGGGGGTGAAATAATATAGGGGTGAAATAATTGGGGGGTTAAAAAATCGGGGTTAAAATATAGGGGATTAAAAGAATAGGGGTGAAAAAACAGAAAACCGTAATATACATAGGATTAAGAGATTGGCGGGATCTATTCTGCCCTTCCCCCTCCCTAGCTTAGTGTACATATAACTTTTACGCCCCCCCCCCCGTCAAGATATTTTTGCTATTTTTTTACATGGTGCTATTTTTTACATGGTAACGCGCTATTTTTTCAACGTGCTATATAACAACACATAAATTGTATTTATCTTTAATAATTAGCTTAATTATGCTTTCCTTTATAGTCCATTTCCGTATTTTTAAGTCCTAATTTATCACAAATAATAGGCATTCAAAAATGTGTAATATACATTAATCGGGAATATTTGAATTTTGTTCAAGCACAATTTCGTCAAAGTGAGCGATGATTTGATCTAAACATCATTTGTTAAACTGTTTGTTTGGGCAATAAAGTTTCTTCTAAAATGCTGCTCTCTCCTATTTTGTAAAATGCCGCTCCCTAGAAATATGCTGTTCTCTGTAATAGAGCCATTGATTTATCAGTACTTACTGCTGTTGGGTTTTGCCATGAAGCTCATTTCAGCTAGCTTGTTTGTTCTAAACTATTATTCCTATTCCCTAAATTAATCATTATAATTAACCTTGTAAAATTGTTTGAGTGTGTGAAGCCAAAGCTGCCGCATTCTTTGTATGCTATGTATAGGTTACGTGACTCTGCTTGCAGTCACTGAGAACCACTAGCGTTTATATAGAACCTCGTAGTATTTTGTGACGTTACGCCAGAACTTCGAAGTGACTTTACAGAATCAAGTAACTTAGCTTAGAACACGTAACTTGCAAGTTTGAAAATTCCGAATATTCGTGGAAGTCAATTTGTGGCAATATATGTGACAATGTACATAGGCACTGCAGACTTTCGGTGTTTTTAAAGTTGCACGTGCGTGTTTTAACAATATTTAATGTGTTATTGATGAGTGGTTTTACAGGATTCACGACCGCATCCAGGAGTTGAAGTCTGAGTTTGGGCAGCTGGAGAGTGAGACAAGAGAGAAAGAGGTGTTGATTGTGGCGGCCATTGATGGACAGGCTTACTACAGGGGAGTTGAAGACCTTGAGCTGTGGATGAGTGAAATTGAGGCGCATTTGGCCAGTGACGACTATGGCAAAGACTTGGCATCATGTCATAACCTCATCAAGAAGCACCAGCTGTTGGAGGTATGCTAAGCTGACAAATTTAAGAGTGAGAACATTCAAGGCTCTGATTTCCACGGATAATCAGCTCTTGACAATTCACTATCATAATACCAAAGGATAAGTGATGAGTTATAATTGGTGTGAAAGACAAGTCACAAGTGACAATTTTGTGAAAGAACAAACCACTGTGAGGACACCTTGTATGTGGATGCTAGAGACATTACAATTATTCGACCTTTCTCGTACCTGTGATTGAATTACAATTTGTCTCAACTATACAACTATCCTCACTCTACAGAATTGTATTTAGGTTGACGTACAACAGCATCGTGACCGAGTGGAGGGTGTATACAGGCAGTGCAAGAAATTCACAGAGGACAAGCACTTCGACACTCCCAACATTAAGCAGAAACAAGAGGAGGTCCAAAGGAGATACGTCGACCTGAGGGTGAGTCATTTCTTTCAAGTAGCCTGTTCTTTGTGCTCAACAAGGACAAACATTAATTTTCTGGCCTCTTACTGTTTAATGATAATGGCTAGGGTTCTTACAAAATAGAAATTAATATAACCAATTATGACGAGTTAATTTGAATTTGGAGACACGCTTTCTAGTATATATATAAAGGCATTTTGTTCTTTCAAACATTTACCTTGGTTTTAGGATCCGATGAAGAAGCGAAAGGCTAAGCTTGAAGATGCAATGAGACTTCATCAGCTGTTCCGAGACATCGAAGATGAAGAATCGTGGATCAGAGAAAAGGAACCAGTTGCTCAGTCACAAGCGAGAGGAAAGGATCTCATTGGTGCTCAGAAGCTGCTGAAAAAGCATCATGCTCTGATTGGAGAAATCGATGCTCACGAAGAGAGTTTGAACAAAGTTGTGCAAACAGCGAAAGACATGATGGGCGAAGAGCATTTTGCAGCTGAAGAGATTCAGAGCAAAATTGATGAAGTTACCGCCATGTGGGACAAATTGAAAGAAAGGAGTAATGCGCGACTGGATGATCTGCAGGATGCACTTGAGGCTCAGGAGTACCTGTTGGATGCAAATGAAGCCAGTGCTTGGATGACTGAAAAACTGCCCCTCGTAGAGCCGACTGGAAAATACGGAAAGAATCAAGATGCCGTCAACGTAAGTGTGTTTTTTGCGAACCAATTGTTTCCTAGTCTTCATATCACGTTTAATGCTAACAAGAAACAGTTTGAAAATTTGAAGCAATTTTTGTAAACGTTCTTTTTCGGCATATTTCGCTTGACGTTCTTTTTCGATAACATCACTCTATAAATTATTCGCGTGAACACATAAGGCGGCATGCTTTAAAGGCATCACCGAGCAGCATGTTTTAACAGTAGTACCGAAGAGGTTGCGTCATTCGCCGAAAAAATGCTTTGCGAAAAAGCCTGTTGCTGAAATTTCTTTGTTAAAGAAAAAAAACAATAATCAGCTTTCATTAAACAAAAACAATAGTGCCGAAAAAATCATTGTCTTGTTCAGTTGTGCAGAAAAGGGTCTGTGACCAAAAACCTCTTCAGAAAACGGTCTGTGACCGAAAAGGTTTTGATACTGAAAAGGTAAATGATCAAAACTGTGCCAGGACAAAGAGGGTTTATGATGAAAAAAACATTGTTTTTCGTTATTCATTGTCAAAAGTCGTTGTTTAAAATGGTTGTCTTGAAAATTTGTCATTGATTAAATGTGGATGACGGAAATTTAATTTGTCATCAAAATTTTTTAATACAGAACTCAGCGAACAAAATTTGTGAAGTGTAGAAGACCCAAAAGGCGCTGATGCAAAAACCGAAGTTAGGTGCCAAAAAATTGGATATGACAAAAACCAGGTCTTGATATAAATACAAATTTTTAGCGCTCAATTGAGGACTTTTTAATATTAAGGGTTGTTTCTAATAAATTATTGCAAACAAAACATGAATGGTATATAATTTTCTTTAATTTTTTCAAGGAAAATTTTGTTGGTAGCATTAGTCCTTTAACTCAGTTCTGTGTTTGTTGACTTCTTAAAAGCATTCCCAAAGGCTTGCCAACAATTCCTTTTTTATGGGCACATTCCTCCTCTTCGGCACATCCATCGTGTTCACATTAGCCCAATCATCATTTTTATGAGAACCAGAATTCATTGTCTCACACAGGATCCGTTTATTCTTCTCTTTTGAACTGTTGTATCCCCCTCTCTTCAGGTTGTTTCTATCTTTCTTTTTTTTTCTGTTGTGCAATCTTCTATTTTTCTGCTTTTCAATTGTTTTCTCTGTGATATTTTCCTTTTGCACTCAAGTTCTTGCTTTTGCTTTTTGAGCTTGCTCGCGCCATCGCGTTTTTACTTTCTCTCTCATGATTTCGGCTTCCTTCTATTTGCTGTCCCCTTTTCCTTCATTCTATTGGTTTCGTTTTTTCTTGCGTTCTTTCGCTCGCTCACCTTCCTTTTTCCTCCTTTCTATTTTTCTTTTCTGTTGTTTACTAACTTCTTCTTTTCTTTTTATTTGTCTAGTTTGATTCAATTTTCTGTTTCCTAGTGTTTTTTTTGCGGCGGGTTCATGATGTGTTCATATGGTTTTTGTTGAATTTTATTCTTTCTGTTCTTTCCTCTCTCATCAATTGCGATTTTTCATTCTTTCTCGTTAATTCCCTGTTTTCGCTTTTCGCTCCCGTTGGTTGTTTTTGTTTTCCTTCTCTGCTTCAACCTTCTTTGTTGTCTTTTGGGTTTTTGTTCGTATTTTTAAGTCTATTTGCTCTCCGTCTCAATTTACCTTTCGCTATCAATCTCTTTCTCTCCCTCTTTATACCTCATTCTATCTGGTTTGATTTTTGAATGCTCTGTGAGAATGTCTATCACTCTTAACTCGCATAAAACCTTTCTTTGACATGTTTGGCTGTCTTCATTTTTTTTGGGTGTCCAAAGTAGATTTGCAAAAAAAATTGAAACGATTGGATGTACACCTGTTACCACAAATAATTCGTCAATGAGAATATCAATTGTTTAAGTTTCAAGCTATGATGCATTCAGATAGCCTGTACAGACCTGTTAGTTCTTTTGATTTCACTTCTTGAGGGACTTTTTCAAGCTTGATCTTTTGAATTTTCAAGTGATTGAAATTGTGTAATAACCCAGCTTGCGGTATATCAAGCTTAAAAAATTGCTACTTCTGCAGAGCTTGGTGGAACGGGAGCATGCCTGACTGCGGTTCTGGAGAAAGTAGGTTCGAGTCCTCTAAACTCTAATGTTTTAGCAGTATATGGAGTTAGCTATTACCATAGTTGGGTTGTTACAATTGTTCTCACTGAGAAAGTAAGTCTGTTGCTAAACTATAAGTGGTTGTGAGCGGGTATTTAAAATAGCCCGTGTAGCTTAGTGGTTAAGTAACCAATTCTTAATCGGGGCTTCAAACCCCAGTCTTGCCGGAAATCTTTGCACCCAGGAGTTTGTATAGACTATGACCCCCTCTGAAATATATCGCCCCGACAGTCGTTTGAGAGTCATTCGTCCGACGTTAGCTGATTTAGTTACCGGTCCTTTGAATCCCTGCGTTTTTGCAACTTTTCGCTCGACCAATTTTTTGTCTGGACATTTTTTTTTAGTTCTCAAACCCGGGATAAACCTCTCCAACCTGGCGATTCGGACGCCCCCCCCCCTCTCGTTCAGCTTTCACACAACAGTAACCCCCACCCACCCGTCTCTTGATCCCGTCCCCCATTGCTTGACCCCAACCTGGCGCTGGACCCCCCTCTTCGATCACCCCCCCCCCCCCCCCCCCAATACTGGCATCCCTAAGTCTCAACTGGCTACTACCGAAGCCAGCCGGTCGTTTGATAGCAATTCGCTCGACGTTAGTCGGTAATAATAGCCGTTTTTTGTCCATTCGGTTCAATTATTCTTTGTCAGATGCCTTTTTCCATTCGATTCAGTTGCCTTTGTATATCGTGACGTACCTCCGATAATCCATCCGTTGAATGACTGTTTTTGTCTCGAAATTGTTTTTTCATATTGTACTCTTACTAATCCGATTGTGGTTTTGTCCCATTTTAATTTTTCTATCAATTTTTTGTGTTTTTTTGTTTGAGTAAATCAAATAAGGCCTCTTTGCATTCGCCAGCAGGGATTTCAATCGTGTTATTGATATAGGAATTAGTTTTTGGCGTTAACTTTGAATCTGCATAAAAAATTTGTTTAAATGAATTTTTAACAATATTTCACAATAATTGTTTCAAGTCATATTACTCAGCATCGAGTGATAAATAGTAAAATGTATGTATTTGTAGTAATAAAAAGTTATAATGAAAGTTATAATGAAAGTTCGTATTTGCAGCTTATATCCACATATCGTCCAGACGTTTTGATTTCTGTATTTCAGTGAAATTCCGGAGATTGTTACTCACCATAGGTTTTCCCTATCAATTTTTGGCTGCGCTAGTCTTATGGTTCGTGGAGTTAATTGGAGAGATCTTAATTTTATGACCGGTTCTTTCGCGACAATTAATGGCCCGTTAAGTGTTTTTAAATCTTACATTATTTGTCCATCTTAAAATTTATGGCTGTTTTTCAACGTTACCAGTTATGTTTTTAAGTGAAAGTTTTGCCGTTTCAATCTACCACATTGAGTTTTTGCTGTAAACATTTGTCATGATTTGGATTTTTTCAGCTTTTTTATTTGTTGTGATTGAGGTCGTATTTGTTTCAACAGCTTTTTATAAATATTTTAATGAACTTTGGCGAGGCAAAGAAGAATTGGATACAGAAAAAGATAATGCTTTAGGGTGCATTTAATGTTTTTTTCGAGAAGGTCAGAAGCTTGGAGTTGCTTCCGGAGTTCTTCAAGCTATGTTTCAGCGTCGTTATGAATTTCTTACAAAAATTTGAGGTCATGCTCACTCCATGCGAGTTTCTTATTCATACTTGCTGTTTTTGGACTGAGTTGTTTGTGTGGCTTAATTTTTCACTCCTATTAAAGCGAGTTTTTAGTTCATTCGCGTGATTAAGTTTTTCATCACTGTCAAAAAAGACGTTTACAATCTTGAATTGTTTTTTGGTTTCTATAATCTATGGAGATGATTTGAGGGCGAATAATAAAAACGATTTATATGTCCGAAAGATGACATATAGCAACAATTTTTTTATTGAATTTTCTGTCTTTGCTTTTTGATGATCGTTGTGAGAGTAGTTATAGAAAGCTATTGCTGCTTTTTCTGGCAATATCATTGCTAATTTATTTTGGGGGGAAAGTTTTAAATATTTTCTGCGAGTAAAGTGCTTTAAGTTTATGCTCAGCAAGACTGCTTTTGAAAGCGTTTTTGTTGTTGTTGTTTACCTTTCTTGGTTTTAGTCTCAATACTCATAAAAAGTATTTGAAGAAAACTCTTCTGTCGTTGTTAGTAGGCTTTTTACGGTGATTTCGTTTTTTTCACTCATGGAAGAAAACATTTGTTGCTCTTTTGCGTGATTAATTTTTTGGTCATCTTTTCGGCTGATGCTGATTGTATTGTTTAGACCTGCTAGTTGCTCTCGAACGAAGTTTGATGCAATCATTGTAAACCTGTATGTCTCTTTTTATGCAAAATTTCCGCTTGACCGTTTTGTTGGAAAACATTTTTTTAAATTTCACCTCAGTGGCTTTTTCACGCTTTATTTGAGTTATTAAAATTGCTCTCATTCAATTTGCGTTTTTTTCCTCATGAAAGAAAGTCTTTGTGCTCTTTCGCGTGATTAGTTTTTTGGTTATCTTTTCGGCTGCTGCTGATTTCATTAGGTTTAGATCTGTTAGTTTCTCCCGAACGAAGTTTGATGCAATCGTTGTAAACCGGCATGTCTTTTTTTATGCAAAGTTTCCGCTTGACCGTTTTGTTCGAGAATTTTTTTCCGGTTTCACTTCACTGACTTTTTCACGCTTTACTTCTTAATTTTTTGAGTTTTTGAAATTGCTCTAATTCAGATTGCGTGTTTTTACTCATGAAAGAAATTCTATGTCCTCTTTCGCGTGATTAGTTTGTCGGTCATCTTTTCGACTGCTGCTGATTGTAGTAGGTTTAGATCTGTTAGTCGCTCTCGAAGGAAGTTTGATGCAATCATTGTAAACCTGTATGTCTTTTTTTGCAAAGTTTCCGCTTGACCGTTTTGTTCGAGAATTTCTCCGGTTTCACTTCACTGACTTTTTCACACTTTACTTCTGAAATTTTTGAGTTATTGAAATTGCTCTAATTCAGATTGCGTGTTTTTACTCATGAAAGAATATCTATGTCCTCTTTCGCGTGATTAGTTTTTTTGGTCATCTTCTCGGCTGCTGCTGATTTCATTAGGTTTAGATCTGTTAGCTGCTCTCGAACGAAGTTTGATGCAATCGTTTTAAACCGGCATGTCTTTTTTATGCAAAGTTTCCGCCTGACCGTTTTGTTCGAGAATTTTTTTCCGGTTTCACGTCACTGACTTTTTCACGCTTTACTTCTGAAATTTTTGAGTTATTGAAATTGCTCTAATTCAGATTGCGTGTTTTTACTCATGAAAGAAATTCTATGTCCTCTTTCGCGTGATTAGTTTGTCGGTCATCTTTTCGACTGCTGCTGATTGTAGTAGGTTTAGATCTGTTAGTCGCTCTCGAAGGAAGTTTGATGCAATCATTGTAAACCTGTATGTCTTTTTTTTTGCAAAGTTTCCGCTTGACCGTTTTGTTCGAGAATTTTTTCTCCGGTTTCACTTCACTGGATTTTTCACGCTTTACTTCTTAAATTTTTGAGTTATTGAAATTGCTCTAATTCAGATTGCGTGTTTTTACTCATGAAAGAAATTCTATGTCCTCTTTCGCGTGATTAGTTTGTCGGTCATCTTTTCGACTGCTGCTGATTGTAGTAGGTTTAGATCTGTTAGTCGCTCTCGAAGGAAGTTTGATGCAATCCTTGTAAACCTGTATGTATTTTTTTTGCAAAGTTTCCGCCTGACCTATTTGTTCGAGAATTTTTTTCCGGTTTCACTTCACTGACTTTTTCACGCTTTACTTCTGAAATTTTTGAGTTATTGAAATTGCTCTAATTCAGATTGCGTGTTTTTACTCATGAAAGAAATTCTATGTCCTCTTTCGCGTGATTAGTTTGTCGGTCATCTTTTCGACTGCTGCTGATTGTAGTAGGTTTAGATCTGTTAGTCGCTCTCGAAGGAAGTTTGATGCAATCATTGTAAACCTGTATGTCTTTTTTTTGCAAAGTTTCCGCTTGACCGTTTTGTTCGAGAATTTTTTCTCCGGTTTCACTTCACTGACTTTTTCACGCTTTACTTCTTAAATTTTTGAGTTTTTGAAATTGCTCTAATTCAGATTGCGTGTTTTTACTCATGAAAGAAAGTCTTTGTACTCTTTCGCTTGATTAGTTTTTTGGTCATCTTTTCGGCTGCTGCTGATTTCATTAGGTTTAGATCTGTTAGCTGCTCTCGAACGAAGTTTGATGCAATCGTTTTAAACCGGCATGTCTTTTTTATGCAAAGTTTCCGCCTGACCGTTTTGTTCGAGAATTTTTTTCCGGTTTCACTTCACTGACTTTTTCACGCTTTACTTCTGAAATTTTTAAGTTATTGAAATTGCTCTAATTCAGATTGCGTGTTTTTACTCATGAAAGAAATTCTATGTCCTCTTTCGCGTGATTAGTTTGTCGGTCATCTTTTCGACTGCTGCTGATTGTAGTAGGTTTAGATCTGTTAGTCGCTCTCGAAGGAAGTTTGATGCAATCATTGTAAACCTGTATGTCTTTTTTTGCAAAGTTTCCGCTTGACCGTTTTGTTCGAGAATTTTTTCTCCGGTTTCACTTCACTGACTTTTTCACGCTTTACTTCTTAAATTTTTGAGTTATTGAAATTGCTCTACATCAGATTGCGTGTTTTTACTCATGAAAGAAAGTCTTTGTACTCTTTCGCTTGATTAGTTTTTTGGTCATCTTTTCGGCTGCTGCTGATTTCATTAGGTTTAGATCTGTTAGCTGCTCTCGAACGAAGTTTGATGCAATCGTTTTAAACCGGCATGTCTTTTTTATGCAAAGTTTCCGCCTGACCGTTTTGTTCGAGAATTTTTTTCCGGTTTCACTTCACTGACTTTTTCACGCTTTACTTCTGAAATTTTTGAGTTATTGAAATTGCTCTAATTCAGATTGCGTGTTTTTACTCATGAAAGAAATTCTATGTCCTCTTTCGCGTGATTAGTTTGTCGGTCATCTTTTCGACTGCTGCTGATTGTAGTAGGTTTAGATCTGTTAGTCGCTCTCGAAGGAAGTTTGATGCAATCATTGTAAACCTGTATGTCTTTTTTTTGCAAAGTTTCCGCTTGACCGTTTTGTTCGAGAATTTTTTCTCCGGTTTCACTTCACTGACTTTTTCACGCTTTACTTCTTAAATTTTTGAGTTTTTGAAATTGCTCTAATTCAGATTGCGTGTTTTTACTCATGAAAGAAAGTCTTTGTACTCTTTCGCTTGATTAGTTTTTTGGTCATCTTTTCGGCTGCTGCTGATTTCATTAGGTTTAGATCTGTTAGCTGCTCTCGAACGAAGTTTGATGCAATCGTTTTAAACCGGCATGTCTTTTTTATGCAAAGTTTCCGCCTGACCGTTTTGTTCGAGAATTTTTTTCCGGTTTCACTTCACTGACTTTTTCACGCTTTACTTCTGAAATTTTTAAGTTATTGAAATTGCTCTAATTCAGATTGCGTGTTTTTACTCATGAAAGAAATTCTATGTCCTCTTTCGCGTGATTAGTTTGTCGGTCATCTTTTCGACTGCTGCTGATTGTAGTAGGTTTAGATCTGTTAGTCGCTCTCGAAGGAAGTTTGATGCAATCATTGTAAACCTGTATGTCTTTTTTTTGCAAAGTTTCCGCTTGACCGTTTTGTTCGAGAATTTTTTCTCCGGTTTCACTTCACTGACTTTTTCACGCTTTACTTCTTAAATTTTTGAGTTATTGAAATTGCTCTAATTCAGATTGCGTGTTTTTACTCATGAAAGAAAGTCTTTGTACTCTTTCGCTTGATTAGTTTTTTGGTCATCTTTTCGGCTGCTGCTGATTTCATTAGGTTTAGATCTGTTAGCTGCTCTCGAACGAAGTTTGATGCAATCGTTTTAAACCGGCATGTCTTTTTTATGCAAAGTTTCCGCCTGACCGTTTTGTTCGAGAATTTTTTTCCGGTTTCACTTCACTGACTTTTTCACGCTTTACTTCTGAAATTTTTGAGTTATTGAAATTGCTCTAATTCAGATTGCGTGTTTTTACTCATGAAAGAAATTCTATGTCCTCTTTCGCGTGATTAGTTTGTCGGTCATCTTTTCGACTGCTGCTGATTGTAGTAGGTTTAGATCTGTTAGTCGCTCTCGAAGGAAGTTTGATGCAATCATTGTAAACCTGTATGTCTTTTTTTTGCAAAGTTTCCGCTTGACCGTTTTGTTCGAGAATTTTTTCTCCGGTTTCACTTCACTGACTTTTTCACGCTTTACTTCTTAAATTTTTGAGTTATTGAAATTGCTCTAATTCAGATTGCGTGTTTTTACTCATGAAAGAAATTCTGTGTCCTCTTTCGCGTGATTAGTTTGTCGGTCATCTTTTCGACTGCTGCTGATTTCATTAGGTTTAGATCTGTTAGCTGCTCTCGAACGAAGTTTGATGCAATCGTTTTAAACCGGCATGTCTTTTTTATGCAAAGTTTCCGCTTGACCGTTTTGTTCGAGAATATTTTTCCGGTTTCACTTCACTGACTTTTTCACGCTTTACTTCTGAAATTTTTAAGTTATTGAAATTGCTCTAATTCAGATTGCGTGTTTTTACTCATGAAAGAAATTCTATGTCCTCTTTCGCGTGATTAGTTTGTCGGTCATCTTTTCGACTGCTGCTGATTGTAGTAGGTTTAGATCTGTTAGTCGCTCTCGAAGGAAGTTTGATGCAATCATTGTAAACCTGTATGTCTTTTTTTTGCAAAGTTTCCGCTTGACCGTTTTGTTCGAGAATTTTTTCTCCGGTTTCACTTCACTGACTTTTTCACGCTTTACTTCTTAAATTTTTGAGTTATTGAAATTGCTCTAATTCAGATTGCGTGTTTTTACTCATGAAAGAAAGTCTTTGTACTCTTTCGCTTGATTAGTTTTTTGGTCATCTTTTCGGCTGCTGCTGATTTCATTAGGTTTAGATCTGTTAGCTGCTCTCGAACGAAGTTTGATGCAATCGTTTTAAACCGGCATGTCTTTTTTATGCAAAGTTTCCGCCTGACCGTTTTGTTCGAGAATTTTTTTCCGGTTTCACTTCACTGACTTTTTCACGCTTTACTTCTGAAATTTTTGAGTTATTGAAATTGCTCTAATTCAGATTGCGTGTTTTTACTCATGAAAGAAATTCTATGTCCTCTTTCGCGTGATTAGTTTGTCGGTCATCTTTTCGACTGCTGCTGATTGTAGTAGGTTTAGATCTGTTAGTCGCTCTCGAAGGAAGTTTGATGCAATCATTGTAAACCTGTATGTCTTTTTTTTGCAAAGTTTCCGCTTGACCGTTTTGTTCGAGAATTTTTTCTCCGGTTTCACTTCACTGACTTTTTCACGCTTTACTTCTTAAATTTTTGAGTTATTGAAATTGCTCTAATTCAGATTGCGTGTTTTTACTCATGAAAGAAATTCTATGTCCTCTTTCGCGTGATTAGTTTGTCGGTCATCTTTTCGACTGCTGCTGATTTCATTAGGTTTAGATCTGTTAGCTGCTCTCGAACGAAGTTTGATGCAATCGTTTTAAACCGGCATGTCTTTTTTATGCAAAGTTTCCGCTTGACCGTTTTGTTCGAGAATATTTTTCCGGTTTCACTTCAGTGACTTTTCACGCTTTACTTGAGTTACTGAAATTGCTCTAATACAGAAAGTAAGTCTGCTGCTGAAATAAAAGCAGCTGCTCTTTTAGAGAATATTCTTCACCTCGTATGATCGATTTCATTTTTCCAGTAACTTTTAGTGGTTAGGTAATTTGGGTCTTTCCCATTATAGCCCCCCCCCCCCCCATGAAATTATAGCCCCCCCCCCCATTATGGTATATTTACCATGATTGGGGGGGGGCTATAGGTTATCTGACCACTAAGCTGGGGGGGCTATAATGGGAAAGACCCGGTAATTTTATGGGTCTTTCCCATTACAGCCCCCCTGGGGGCTGTAATGCGAGAGGGGGCTATAGTGGGAAAGAACCAATTTTTGGAGTGATCGCAACCCCCTTGACGCAGGCTACAATTGAAGAGAGCATCCGCCTATCGTTTGAGAGCAATTTTTCCCTCTTTAGTCGGTTGATGCTAATCGGCTAGCTTGTTATTGTTTATCGCATTGTTTTTTGATGTTTGACGATCTCATGACACATTGTGCGGATCTTTGCCCAGCTTAGTGGGTGCATATTATTTGCATCCCCCAGACGCACATGCCATATTTTTACATAATGATTTACTGTGTAATGGCACGTGCTCTGTAATTGGGGGGTGTATAACGTACTGGGGTGCACAAACGGAAAAGATCAAACAATTGTTTTACGAACAGAACAGTAGCTTAAAATAGCCACTTAGCAACAGTAGTGGACAAATTTAGAAAGCTAATTATTTTTTGAAGTAAAGCTAAGACTTGTCCTGTACATAAAATTTAGGAGAAAGTGGATTAAGACTTGAACCTAGATACAATGTTTAGTCGGCAGTGAAGAAGCACCAGAACCTGATGAAAGACATTGACACGTACCAGAAGGTGATAGACGGACTGGCCCAGAAGGCACAGGAATGTAAAGCACCTGACAAGGAGGTCACAGATGTTGTAGACTTGGAGTGTGCCACTGTTGTGTATGACTACCTTGAGAAGAACCCACGTGAGCTCTCGGTGAAGAAGGGAGAGACTGTTACCATCCTGTCCACTCCCACCAGGGTTAGTTTCCTTCTAAAATTGTAAATTCAAAATGTTCGTATTAAGTGTGGGGCTTAAAACAATATAGCAAAAGATTTAAGAAAATGAGCGCGGTTAATGTGTTGCATAACCAACTTTTAAACAATTTTCAAGAAATAAAAATTGTGAGCGATTATCTGCAATAAGCTCCAATTTCTGTTTTATGTATTAGTGGGTAGATCAGGTGCCGAATTTGTAAATGCTTTTTTCAGCTAAAAAGCTTTTCAGTCCAATTGCGATGAGGAATTTAATTTGAGAAGTGGGTGCACCTTGTAAGATTATGTCAAAGAAATAGCTGTTTGTACAAGTTCTTTCTGACAAGATCAAACATTTTTTCAATAGCCGCAAAGCGATAGCGAGGCTCAAGGTTATTATTGGTCTAATGTTCGTTTTTTATAGCTGCGAAGTTGTAAGCTGAGCGGAGCTATATTGGGGTGCTCTTGGTTTATTTTTGTTCCATCCTCTCACGCTCTTTTTCGTTTTACATTTGTTCACACAGCAAAGCTGAGAGTCATACTTTCTGAATGACTTCTTCCTCTCACTGACGGCTTTTATGCGCGCGCCGTCTTTTCTCACTCACTCTCTCTCTCTCTCTCTCTCTCTCTCTCTCTCTCTAGCAAAAAATTTTTTGCGTGATTAAATTTTGATCATAAGTGACTTACCTCACTCAATATAATGACTTTTGAACTTTAAAACTTTAGTTTATTTTGAATTAGTTTAAGGTCAAAGTAACTCATTTGTGTTATGAAGGTCCCAAGTTAAAAGACTTCTGCGAAATGAATTTGGAAAGCTTTATTAATTGCTCTTATAGCAATTATATTAGTCCTGTCGGTCTTTTTTAATAGCCGCACAGTGATAGCTGGGCCTATTATTGGCCTTCTCTTGGTTTTTTTATTTCGTCGTCATGATTTTTGTAATGACCATATGACGTCACAGCCACTTTTTGTTCATTCGTTCATGCAATTTCAAATGAATTGCATGTGTGACGTCATTTTTTGCTCTTAGTGGAGCGAGTTTTTTTTGTTCATGCGCGTGATTAAATTTTTGGTCACACTTGACTTACCTCACTCTCAAAAATGACTTCTTCGATTTAAAATTGAGTTTTATTTACTTTAATTCAAAGAGATAAGGTCAAATGGATGTGTGTCACCCTAAATGAAGGTTTTTTGAGATCAGCTAATAGAGGCAGCAGTAACTTATACAGATTTTTAATCAAAATATAACAGATCAGCCTTCAATGAAAAGACGAATTTTTGGTCTGTCTTTTTTACCGTTTCTTATAGACAGCTGATCTACGAATCTATTGCGGCTATTTTCTGGCAATCTGCCAGCTATGTTCTGTCATATCCGATCTCACATCAGTTCCCTTCCCCCATTTTTTGGGGGATTTTCAGCCCATGGTTTCAAGAAGCCTCCTCTTGGTTTTAATAATAGGTTATTGCATAATTTCTAGTGGTAGTGGAGTGGTTTTACTGCATAGTTTTATTTGTAATGGGGAATTTGTTTCAAGATTTTAGTATTTCGAATTTAACGATTTTTAAAAGAAAAATTGCATTTTTTTTAAATTTCTGTAAATTTAGTATTTTTTCTCACTGGCCAGGGAACCTTCTATAAGTTTTGCAAGTATGTTGCTGCATAGTTTCTAGTGACAATAAAATGGTTGTCAATTTTTTAATATCACAAATTTCAGCAGGGTTTTAAAAAAACTTGCAATTTTTCAAGTTTTTTTTAAATGTATTGAAAATTTTGGAGTTTTTCCTGCACCACGGCCCAGGAACCTCCTCCAGAGTTTGATAATAAGTTACTGCATAGTTGATATAGGTAATGGAATGGTTATCAATAGATTAATAACACGAATTTAAGCAATATCTTGATAAAATTATAATTTTTTTTTAATTTTCTGAAAATTATTATCATGTTACAATTTTGGGGACCTTTTTGAGCCAGTGAAGCTATTCAACGCTTGCAATAGGGATAATGGATAGTTTTCTGAGACAATGAAAGAGTTCTGAAGATTATAATATCACGTTTTTAGCAAGAGTTTGTTAAAATCTCATTTTTTTTAAATGTTCAGAATTCTTTGTCATTTTCTGAGTTTAACGACCTTTACTGTCCCACGAAGCTTTTCTAAGTCTTGCAGATGTGTTACCTGACAGATTTCCAGAGATAAAAATAATTGGTTCTTAACTTTTTTTCCAGTGATATTTAGAAACTTTCCTTAAATTTTGCTTTTCTCAGTTTTTTTGAAGCATTTGTCATCTCTCATCTAACATTAGTCGAAAAATAATCTCTTGCAAAGCTTGTGCGTGAACTAATGATAATTTTGAATTGTGTCATCTATGGCCTTCAGGTTAAAAGCTCCAAGAGTTTTAGCAATGATTTTTTTTATGTTTAGTTTGTTTGATTCTTTTGGGTTCTCAACTTTTGTCTTCTTGGTTGGGATTGTTCAATTGATCTGCTGATAAGGTTCATTAGGTCTGTTTTTCCTTCAATTCTTTGGATTGTAATTCAGGACTTGTCCTGCTATGTTTTTTTTATTTCGTCGTCATGATTTTTGTTACGAACATATGACGTCACAGCCACTTTTTGTTCATTCGTTCATGCAATTTCAACTGAATTGCATGTGTGACGTCATTTTTCGCTCTTAGTGGAGCGAGTTTTTTTGTTCATGCGCGTGATTAAATTTTTGGTCACACCTGAATTACCTCACTCTCAAAAATGACTTCTTCGATTTGAAATTGACTTTTATTTACTTTAATTCATAGAGATAAGGTCAAATGGGTGTGTCACTCTAATTGAAGGTTTTTTGAGATTAGCTAATACAGGCAGCAGTAACTTATACAGATTTTTAATCAAAATATAACAGATCAGACTTCAATGAAAAGACGAATTTTTGGTCTGTCTTTTTTACCGTTTCTTATAGACAGCTGATCTACGAATCTATTGCGGCTATTTTCTGGCAATCTGCCAGCTATGTTCTGTCATATCCGATCTCACATCAGTTCCCTTCCCCCATTTTTGGGGGGATTTTCAGCCCATGGTTTCAAGAAGCCTCCTCTTGGTTTTAATAATAGGTTATTGCATAATTTCTAGTGGTAGTGGAGTCGTTTTATTGCATAGTGGTTTTACTGCCTAGTTTTATTTGTAATGGGGAATTTGTTTCAAGATTTTAGTATTTCGAATTTAACGATTTTTAAAAGAAAAATTGCATTTTTTTTAAATTTCTTTAAATTTAGTATTTTTTCTCACTGGCCAGGGAACCTTCTATGAGGTTTGCAAGTATGTTGCTGCATAGTTTCTAGTGACAATAAAATGGTTGTCAATTTTTTAATATCACAAATTTTAGCAGGGTATTAAAAAAAACTTGCAATTTTTCAAGTTTTTTTTTAAATGTATTGAAAATTTTGGATTTTTTCCTGCACCACGGCCCAGGAACCTCCTCCAGAGTTTGATAATAAGTTACTGCATAGTTGATTTAGGTAATGGAATGGTTATCAACAGATTAATAACACGAATATCAGCAATATCTTGATAAAATTACAATTTTTTTTTTAAATTTGCTGAAAATTATTATCATGCTACAATTTTGTGGACCTTTTTGAGCCAGTGAAGCTATTCAACGCTTGCAATAGGGATAATGGATAATTTCCTGAGACAATGAAAGAGTTCTGAAGATTATAATATCACGTTTTTAGCAAGATTTTGTTAAAATTTCATTTTAAATGTTTAGAATTCTTTGTCATTTTCTGAGTTTAACGACCTTTACTGTCCCACGAATCTTTTCTAAGTCTTGCAGATGTGTTACCTGACAGAATTGCAGAGATAAAAATAATTGGTTTTTAACTTTTTTCTCCAGCGATATTTATAAACTTTCCTTAAATTTTGCTTTTCTCAGTTTTTTTGAAGCATTTGTCATCTCTCTCGAGTTTATCTACCATTAGTCGAAAAATAATCACTTGCAAAGCTTGTGCGTGACTAAAGATAATTTTGAATTGTGTCATCTATGGCCTTCAGGTTAAAAGCTCCAAGGGTTTTAGCAATGATTTTTTTTGTTTAGTTTGTTTGATTCTTTTGGGTTCTCAACTTTTTGTCTTCTTGGTTGGGATTGTTCAATTGATCTGCTGGTAAGGTTCATTAGGTCTGTTTTTCCTTCAATTCTTTGGATTGTATTTCAGGATTTTTCCTGCTATGTTTTTTATTTCGTCGTCATGATTTTTGTTACGAACATATGACGTCACGGCCACTTTTTGTTCATTCGTTCATGCAATTTCAACTGAATTGCATTTGTGACATCATTTTTCGCCCTTAGTGGAGCAAGTTTTTTTGTTTATGCGCGCGATTAAATTTTTAGTCACACTTGACTTACCTCACTCTCAAAAATGACTTCCTCACTTTGAAATTGACTTTTATTTACTTTAATTCAAAGAGATAAGGTCAAATGGGTGTGTGTCATTTTAAATGATGGTTATTTGAGATCTGCTAATAGAGGCAGCAATAACTTATACAGATTTTTAATCAAAATATACCAAACATAAAGATCTGCTTATTTAATTTTCTGCACTTTTTCATCAAAGTTTGAGTTGAGATTTTAGTCACGCTGCAGTAATAAAGCGAACGAAAGAGAGCAGTTTTAGAGCCCGAATTTTTTAATCGGCTTCTAAAGTAGTGCGAAATTGGGGCTGGCACAAATTTTAAGTTTTTGAGCAAGAGTTTTTACATGCGGTAATTTGACTTGTTTTCACTGATAATTGCTTTTTAACGGAGTTTCAAGCAAATATTGTAAACGTGCCGGTCTTCACAAGTGACTTTTTCATTGTGCTCCTTCATTTTTGAGTGATATCAATTGCTCTCACTCTGAAGTAAAGTTTGTTACTAAAGTAAAAGCGATTGTAGCGTAGGAAAGCACAGGGGCCTGATAGACAATGGGTGAATGCTTCTGCCAAGTGCTCTGGGGGTCGCAGGGTCGAATCCCAACTGCCCAGCTTGTTTTTCGAGAACAATTTGTCCGACGCTAGTCGGTTTGTTTTTCTGTTTAATAGCCGCACAGCAATAGCTGGGGCTATTATTGGCCTTCTCTTGGTTTTTTTTATTTCGTCATGATTTTTGTTACGACCATATGACGTCACAGCCACTTTTTGTTCATTCGTTCATGCAATTTTAACTGAATTGCATGTGTGACGTCATTTTTCGCTCTTAGTGGAGCGAGTTTTTTTCAGGCGTGTGATTAAATTTTTGGTCACACTTGACTTACCTCACTCTCAAAAATGACTTCCTCACTTTGAAATTGACTTTTATTTACTTTAATTCAAAGAGATAAGGTCAAATGGGTGTGTGTCACTCTAAATTAAGGTTATTTGAGATCAGCTAATGGAGGCAGCAATAACTTAATACAGATTTTTAATCAAAATATAACATATCAGCCTTCAATGCAAAGACGAATTTTTTTGTCTGTCTTTTTTACTGTTTTTTTAGACTGCCGATCTACGAATCTATTGCGGCTATTTTCTGGCAATATGCCAGCTATGTTTATTAATTGCTATTAAATTTGACAAAAGTATCCTAATGGTTCTTAGTTGCACTTTTTGAATCCCTCAATATGCGGTTAATGTTTATTGAACTTAGGAGTTCTTTGTTTTCGAAAAACATTGATCAAATGTGTTTTGCCGGTAGTTGTATTTCCTTGCTCTCGAACGAAGTTTGAAGCAATTATTGTAAGTGTGTGTCCTTTTTAATGCAAAATGTTTGCTCGACCGGTTTTGCGCTTACGTTGTTGAAGACTATTTCGCTCTCTAATATATTTTACGCTTGACTTCTTGATTTCATTCCTGATCTGAAGTGCTCTGAAATTCGGAAATTAAATCATTTGCTAATATAAAGGTGACTATTTTTGTGGTAACAATGATGGTATAGCTGAGTGGTGACGGTGGCAGACTATCTGGGAGATCACGAGATCGAGCCCCTCCGCTGTTTGTTTTTCGCACCCCTAAAGTTATCTAGGTTTCACCCTCTACTGAACTTAATTGCCTGGCCTATTGTGTATTTGTGGTGCCATATCCTCTGTTTAAAATCATGATGTACTGTTCAGAAAAGTTCTGTCAGATAGTCAGGGTAATATATATTTTTTGAATTGTAGGATTGCAGGACTTGTTCTACTATGTTTTTAATTGCTCCTAAGCGAAGTTTGCAGCATCCTATATATTAAAAACGTGAGCTCTGCAATGGGACAAAATAATTGCATGTTTGAGGGGCCTCTCGAAGCGCATGTTGAGGAGCAGCATTATTAAGTGAACATATCGAGAGAGGTTAATGACATAAAAGGTGCAAAGTAGATGGGTGAGAACCGAACCTGAGACAAAAGACTGTTAGTCAGGTGCAGGTACCACGAGATTGAGAGGGCTTGAAAGTATGCTCGCCCAGAGGGAAGATTGACTGTCCTGGGTGTTACGTGTTTTTTAATTGCTTCCGAACTAAGTTTGAGGTTCTTATAGTAAAGGAGTTTTTCTGTAAAGTTTTAGCTGTAGAGATTCTGCGCTAATCTAGAACACTCTTTGTTTTCTTCTAAGTTTTTCACGCTTTACTTTTCGATTTTTGCGTGATCTCAAATGCTCTCGATCTGAGTTATTGTTTATTGATACGCTAAAAGCGATTGTGAGAAACAGTTGTATTTGATGGTTATAGCGCAGTTGGTAAGATGGACACTGCTATTCGGAGGGTCGCGGATGTCTTCTTTTATGTAGCCATGAAAATTTGTAATGAACAACATGCTGTCTGTTGATCGAGAGCAATTCTTGCGACGCGATTCGGTATATGTTCCTGTGTGTGTTTGGGTGATGAAAAATGGTAATCCTATATATTAATCGCGTGGGCTCTAAAATTGGACAAAGTTTTTGCATGTTTAAGGAGCATCTTGAAGCGCATGTTTAAGAGCCGCATTGAGCAGCATAGTTACGCAAGCATATCGAGAGAGGTCAGTGACCTAAAAGACTCGAAGTAGATTGTTGAGAACGAAACCTGAGACAATGGATTGTTAGTCAGTTGCGGTTACCACGAGGCTGAGGGCTTGAAAGTACGCTCGCCCAGAGGAATGAATTACTGACCTCGGTACTACGTGTTTTTAATTGCGCTCAAACTGAGTTTTAAGTTCTTACCGCAAAATTTCTGCAAAGTTTTTGCTGTACATATTCTGCGCAATTCTAGAACACTCTCAGCTTTCAACTAAGTTTTTTACGTTTTACTTTTTGATTATTGCGTGGTCTCAAATGCTCTCAATCTGAAATATGTTCTTTGATAAGAATTGTGAGAAACGGTGGTTTGTGCTGGTAATACCGCATTTCGTAAAATGGAGGAATTCTAATCTGAAGTTTGAAGTATTTTTCTATTAACATTATCCATAAATTGCTAAGTTTTGAGCAGTTTTATTCGTATTGTTTAATCTTCCTCTTTTATATTAAATATCAGTCGGAATTGAGCACAGTGGTCAACAGCGCTCCTATCGTAACTTGTTTTAGGGGTCCTTAATCATGCAACCTAGCGTAATAGATGCGTTTTGAGACGCGATTTACCATCATTTTAGGCTCCTAATATGTACATTCGTTTTGCGCTTATTAAGCATGCTGTATAGCAATAGCAAGCAACGCAAACGCCGTTGTCCAGAAATCTGCTGTAGAAGGAGCAAAAGAAAAGTGCAATACTCATGGATAGCTTAATTGGTGAGACCTATGGTTGTTAACGAGGGGCGTCGGTTCGAGCCCGAGTTGGTGCGAAACATAAACCTTTACTTCTTTTAAACCTTCTATTCTTGTAAACTATTTTCTTGTTATGGTTTTGTGGGCCTGCTAGTTTTTTATTAGTCGTGTGGTCTTTTTTATGCAATTTTTCCGTTGACTGATTTTTTGTCTGACCCATTTGACTTCCTCAAAAACGGGATAAACATGTAGCAACCAGCGGACAATAGGTTCTCTTAGAGCCTTTCAGCTCACTTAACTCCAAGTATAAGATTCACTGAAACTATTTTGGAGACTTATACTTATCGTGTGAAGGGTGGTTCTTAGACGTTGACCCCCACAACCCCCCACTCCACTCCTCACGGTGCACCCCCCCCCCCCCCACAGTGCACCCCCCCCCCTCCCGCTGCACGCACTCACCTCACACCCCTTCAATTAAGCCAAAGTTGGCCTCACTTAACCGACCGTAGCTAGCTACTAACGAAGCCAACCGCTCGCCGGTCGTTTGAGGACAATTCGCCCGACGTAAGTCGGTTATGTTTTCGTCGTCTTCCCTTTTTTGTTACGACCATTCCATCACGCTCCAAGAAGTAAAAGTTTGACTTTCTTCCTGTATATTCTACCACTCTGCAGCTGAATTTGTGCGAGTTGAGAGTGACATCTTACTTTCTGCATTCTGTGTAGATTTTAAGGCCAATAGTGTGATAAGCTTTTTGAGCATACATGACTTACCTTACTCAATGAAATCTTTTCGGCACTTTTAATGTATAAATTGAGAAAGTTAATTCTAAATGATTTTGAACTAGCGCCATATTGGTTGAAAGACATCATTGTTTGAATTGAAAGTAAGGGTAGTTTGAAATAAGAATCTCCTATTCTGAATAGCAGTTTTGTCTTGATAATTTTTTAACTAGTAGGCCTCGGCAGCCTATTTTGCGGCTGTTGTCCGACAATCTTATGGCTATATTTTTTGTTTGTAGGAGTAATTCTTATTACTAAAGATAATAAAAGATAACGTATCTATTATTACAGAGGTGCTAGTATAAATGCTTTACTTGAAGATTTGTATGAATGTGGTTTTTCATCAATTCTTTTCATTAAGGATTGGTACAAAGTGGAGAATCAGGAGGGCAAGCAGGGATTCGTACCTGCCAACCATTTGAAACGAGCCGATCCGGTTGTAAAGAGCAGTCAAGAGCGTCTGGCCGAGGAGGCGAGAACAGTATCTGACAGACAGAAGCAGATTGAGAAGCAGTACCATGAGCTGAAAGACGCTGCTGTTAAAAAGGAGAAAGGCCTCAACCTCCGAGTTGAGCTGTACAAAACTCAAGGAGAATCCAAAACTCTGTTGGCATGGACTACCAAGAAGCATCATGACAAGCTCCTCGATCAAGTGGTATGTTCAGACGCAAGCGATTCGAACCTTAAACCTTATTGAGCCCCCCCCCCCCCATAGATACTGAACCCCGCAATATGATATATTTAAGATAATTGTTTGTCTCGAGGCTCTAAATAGGGTGTGTAATGGAAAAGCAAAATTTTGATGTAGGGTGTGTAATGAAAAAGTAATGCATTGTTGCTGAATACATTGCACTTTATGCTTATAGTTAGATGGAAGTTTTAAATTGATACAACTATGATGATTTTTAGGATACTGCCTTGAGCGCAGAAGCGGAAGAAGATCTTGAGAAGATTGACGAGCTCTCATCCAAGTTCAACAACCTGCAGAACGATGTAGAGAATAGCAAGAAGAAGTTGGATGATAACAAGAAGCAGTACGAAGAGTTGAAGGCGCAGCTGGACGAGGATGAGGAAATCCCAGAGGATCTTCTGACAGAGGATATCGAAAATGCAGTTGAGGCTGTTTCCTACCTTCAGAACAAGATGTTCGACAAGTCAAGCCAGCTCGGATCTGCCCACGAAGTCAAAAACTATCTCAGGTTTCATATCTCTTTTTCTGTCATATCCGATCTCACATCAGTTTCCTTCCCCCATTGCTATAAAATCTTAAATAATAGATATGTTTATTGCTGACCGTAGCAATATTGCGGTTCTTCTAAAAACATTTTGGCTAGTTACTCAAGTTACCATTGTTAAAAAAATTAAGGAAAGAACAATTTAGCTATTCCGTTATTGAATAGCTTCGATGCTAATGACTGAAATTTGGTTAACGAAGGTCAAGTAAAAGCAATCGATGCTCAAAGAAAAATGTGCTATAATTTTAGAGAGTGCGATCTGTTGCTGGAGAGAATTGGAGAGAAAGACAAGTCGATCAAAGAAGGCTACTATGGTAATGACTTACCATCTGTCCAGGCTCTAAGCAGGAAGCACGAAGCGTTCCAGAAAGACTTAGTTCCAATTGAGGAGTCTGTGAACAACCTGGACGACAGGCACAACAAACTCATTGAGACTCATCCCGATCAAGTTGAGGAAGTACAGGTTGGTCGTCAAAAACATACTATACACTCGTAGCATTAGGATTCCGCGATGAGGTACTAAGGAACAGCTAGGATCGATTGAGTCTGTTCATGGCAGAGAAGGCGATATGATGTGCTTTTACAGCTGTAAAAGCATGAAAACGAAATTTTGTTAGTCATAAGGGGGAACTGTTCTCTAAATCTGTAACCAACTATAGTTTGTCTTTTGTAATGGCAGAATTAACTTAATTTTCTGACCAATCTTAAATCTGTCCAAATTTTCTATTGAAGTGTTTTTTTTTCGAAAAATGATCTGATGGCAGCTAAACACGCGAAGAAAGCAGTTTTTCCTAAAACGTAACTTGGTAGAAATAAAAAGTTTTAGCTCAGTCTGATCAGTAAGGAAAACTGTCCATCTTAAACAATGTTGCAAAAGTATTTGAACCATAAACATGTTTGCGCGCAGAAATCCTTACTCTACCAAAATGTTTCCAATTTCATCTCTATCAAGGTTCCAGCTTTTGATGGAGAAGCCACAATCTCCAACAGGCTGAATCTGTCAAAATTTTGGTCTGAACAAACACAATCTATCACAAAGATTTGAAAAAAATACCCCAAATGGGATAGAATATCGGCAAAACTTGAAAAATCTTTAAAAGTTTTTCCGGCCGTCTGGCTGCTTAAAAGTGTATAACAAGCTGAGTTATAGGACAAACAAAAGGAAGTGAACGAGGCCTGGAACAATTTGAAGAACAAGAGCGATGCTCATGCTGCTGGACTGCTTGAAGCTTACGAATACCAGAAGTACTTGGCTCAGTACAGAGACACAATGGCATGGATAAATGGCATGAAACAGCTGGCTGGCTCAGACGAATTGGGAAAAGATGTCAACAGCTGTGAAGCTCTTATTGAACGACACGATGATCTCAAGAATGAGTTGGAAGCTAAGGTTCCTCAGTTTGACGCCTTCTACAACCAAGCTGATGATCTTGTTGAAGGCACTCATCCGGAATCGGAGGAGATCACAAAGATGAAAGATGAAGTTAAACAAGCCCTGGCTGATTTAGAGGAGGTGTACGAAGATCGTCAGAACAAACTGGAGGCGAACCGACAACACCAGCAGTTCCTGCGTGACTTCAACCAGAACTCAGCTTGGATGGACAACCGAGAAAAGACACTGGAGCAAGATGATGACGATGTCGATTCAGTGATGAAGAAGCACGAAGACTTCGATAAATTGATCAACAACCAGGAGGAGAAGATTGCGCTTTTGACCAAATTTGCTGACGAGCTTGGTCCAGATCATTATGCTGCGCCTGATATAGAAGCAAAGAGAGAGCAGATGATTAAACGATGGGAGCACCTTAAAGAAGCTCTGGTCCAGAAACGGTCTCAACTTGGAGAATCGCAGACCATTCAAGAGCTGGTTAGAGACGCTGATGACATTGACTCCTACATCCAAGAGAAACTCGTTGTGGCTACTCAGGATGACTCAAATGATGGACGAAATATTCCAAGCAAGCATCAGAAACAATTGGCCTTCGAAGCTGAATTGGCTGCTAACGCTGACAGAATTCAAGCGACATTGGCTGTAGGAAAAGGTATGCCTGAATATCTTCATCCAAACTAGTTTTTGACGAATTGTGTTGATAGTTGGTTGGTCTTTCATTTGCGATAATCGTAGAAAATTGCGTGCACGTATGAGTAAATTGTCGAATTATGCTTAGTATTGTAATCAATAGCTCGATTTGTTCAGTTCAACTTTAGGAGCTTCATAACTTAATGCTAAGGAAAAAACCACGAGGAAAGAAAGGCGAGAATGGTTAATAAAAGGTAAAGCCAAATCCAATAGTCTAAGAGCAGTTGATGGTTAGCATGCATAGGCTCACAGATATGCGGGTATTCCAGTTCTGGATCATGATATCAGTAGCGCAAAACAAGCAGTTAATAATAACGTTTTCGAGTGTTTCTCGGCCACTAAACAGCTACGGTTTATAGCCCTTCTGGACTCGAAGAAGGTGCAGGGAGACGAGGAAGATGCGATTGCAGCGAAACTGGCCAAGATCACGGAGCAGTACGAGTTCCTGGTTCAGAAGACGACTGAGAAGACAGCCAGACTGAAAGAGGCCAACAGACAGCGACTCTACTACACAGCCTACAAGGACTTCGACTTCTGGCTCAATGAGGTAGGAACAACCCACTAATTTTATTATCAAACATCAAAAGTAGAAAGGTAAAACTGGTTTGAACGCAGAGCTGCAACGAAGATTTCGAGCAAACATATATTTCTTAGCAGGAAATTGAATTGGGTTTTATCGAGCCTCACTTGCCTCAGAGGTTGCGGTTTTTCAGTCTGCCTTCTAATCGAATTTCGTTTAATGCTCTCAAAAGAAAGTTAGTCGCAATTATTTGGGTCATGTCAACCTTTTTAATGCTGTTTTATAATACCATTTCTGACTTTTTGTGCTCAAAAATGTGATAACTTAGCAGCTCTTCTAGAGCTTTACGAGTCTTAGTAACGGAAGCTGCTGAGATGACCTAAATTCAGTGTGAAAGACATTTTCTGTAGTTTGAATATTATAGATTGTAGTTCGGTTTTGTGTATTATAGATGAGAAGCTGTAAGCTCATGGTAGATATTTTTTGGTAGTCTCGGCCTTAAGGATACGAAGCTGAGATCTACTTGTTTTTGTGACTGGACGAGTTATGCTTGCGTGCTTGTTAACCATTTGGCGCAAACATTCAAACTGGAATTTCAGGGAGGGAAAAGTGAAAAACTGCTTCAATGAACAATTTTGTCCATAAATTTATCAATAAATTTTGTCCATGAGTCCATAAGTTGAAAAGTTTACAGCAAGGGAAACTTTTGTTCGCGTACGGAACTTTCTTAGAAGTTTTTTTTTAAGTTGAGACTCTGGCACACATAATTGATGATCCAGGTATTTGAGAATTTTTGCTTCTGTTTTTGTTACTTGCCGTCAAAAAGATGTTTATTTTAACGCGGCAAACTCTGAATTTTCTGTGTTTATAACCTTTATCTAAGAAGCACGGGTTGTTATCAAGATGGGAATAATATTGGCAACAGTTAGAGACCACATGTGGGACGCAAATTTGAAAATATGGAAAAAGTTTTACAAATTGAACCGCTAAAACTTTGTTTTATGTCTGGTTTATTCTGAAAAGAGCTAGTGACTTCAGAAGAGCAAATATTTTTTCTTGCTGAAACACCGCGAAAAGTTGTAAAAGAAGCCAACATATATTATTCGATTGTCGTAACAAATCAAAATGAGATAATTAGTGGGCGCATCAAAGGGAGATAATCACGCCTCGGGATTTTATCAGAGTCTCCATCAAAAGCCGCTCTGGGTAGAAAGAAAGAAAAAAATAATTTCTATGTCATTAAACTATTTATGTCATTAAATACAAAAAAAGTTTTAAAAAAGTTGTGTTGTATACTACACCTGGAGAGAGCGAAAGACGAGGCCTACAAGCCTACACTAGGTTCACCCCAATGTGCGTAAGCCACCAATATTGGGATACGAAAAACTATTTTGTAGTTGTGCTGAAAAAGTTCAAGTTAAGTTCCAGGTACTCAAGAAACAGGAGACAGGTTTTTTGTTTCTCTGCACTGGCAACAGCTGTATGTTATGCTCAATTAAACTTTTAAAAAAGCAGAAACTTTTTATGGTACAGATTTAAGTTTTGGAATGTTAACCCACATTTTCAAACAAAACCCCACCACCACTAGAACAAAAGTTTTAAGTTCGTAGAGATATTCTTGAGAAAATGCCAACAAATCTACGGTTTTTGTCCTAAAATTGTTTCAAATTTCGCAGATATTTGTCTTTAAGTGTTTTTTAGCTTTCGTCCGAGTAATAAATTTGGAAAAATGACTTGTCAAGACCTCCAGAATAACAAGGTTCCTAGCACAGTATTGTAGTTGCGCAATTATCCGCTTTCTGATAAGTTTTGTTATTAATAGCCGCACAGCGATAGCTGGGGCTATTATTGGCCTTCTCTTGGTTTTTTTTTTTATTTCGTCGTCATGATTTTTGTTACGACCATATGACGTCACAGCCACTTTTTGTTCATTCGTTCATGCAATTTAAACTGAATTGCATGTGTGACGTCATTTTTCGCTCTTAGTGGAGCGAGTTTTTTTGTTCATGCGCGTGATTAAATTTTTGGTCACACTTGACTTACCTCACTCACAAAAATGACTTCCTCACTTTGAAATTGACTTTTATTTACTTTAATTCAAAGAGATAAGGTCAAATGGGAGTGTGTCACTCTAAATGAAGGTTATTTGAGATCAGCTAATAGAGGCAGCAATAACTTATACAGACTTTTAATCAAAATATAACAGATCAGCCTTCAATGAAAAGACGAATTTTTTTTGGTCTGTCTTTTTTACTGTTTTTAGACTGCCGATCTACGATTCTATTGCGGCTATTTTCTGGCAATCTGCCAGCTATGTTTACATAGATTTTTAGTTTCAATATATTTGTTGTCTAAAAAGATAACGCTCAACTGCCTTGACTCTACCATCTCCAAAATGAACTGTGAAATTGCAATGCAGGCTGCATTAAGAAAAACAAAGTTTGGGAGCATTTGATAAGCAAGTGAAGTATATTGAATTTTCCGTCTCAATTTGTAGGTGGAGAGCCAGCTTAAGATAGAAGAGAAGAGCAATGACCTGAGCACGGTGCAGAACCAGAGGAAGAAGCACCAGCTGCTAGAGGATGACGTGGCTGCCCACGCAGACAGACTTGTCCAACTGAACGAACTGGGAGAGGAGTGCATGGCCTCGCCACAATTTGACCCAGTTGAGGTGCGGAATTTGCGTTTTTTCTCTTATGCATTGTCTGGTGCATTACTATTTCATCTCAGGCGATTTGTTCTAATGCATTTTCATCTCATGAATTTTATTAGTGTTTAGTAGCCGCCGTCAGCCTCTCAAAAGGCTAACATTTAGGCGCTCTCCTTTTTACAATTCAAAGAATTTGAATCGTATTGGTGCGCTGTCTTTTTATAGCTGCGAAGCTGTAAGCTGAGCGTAGCTATATTGCGGTGCTCTTTGTTTTTTTTTTACAATTCAAAGAATTTGAATTGTATTGGGGCGCTGTGTTTTTATAGCTGCGAAGCTGTAAGCTGAGCGTAGCTATATTGCGGTGCTCTTTGTTTTTTTTTACAATTCAAAGAATTTGAATTGTATTGGGGAGCTGTGTTTTTTTTTTAAGATGTGTTTACACATTTTTCAATGACTTTGATCTTTCAAAACGGGATGAACAGGTAAAGACCAGCGGGATTCAAGTTTCATTAGAGGCCCAAAGTCGAAGCTAGCAGTCCTTCAAGTGCTTAGAGTGTTGCAACTGCTGGGATGGCCTCAATTCATGGTTAAAAGGTCATTTTTAGGACTTTTGGGCTCAAAATGGTGCAATTTTTCATGTTTTTTGTGATTTTTAAGTTTTTTGCTTGATTAGTCTTAGGTTGAAATTTATAAAAGCTGATAAAGGCCTTTTGCGAGACAAAAATACTTGTTATGACCATTTTATGAGCTATATGTTTTGGTACTACAAACACAAACACACAAAATGAAACCAGTTTTTGCAATTTTTTTCAAGTTTTTTGAAAGTTTTTGTCATTTTTTGAGTTTTTCAAGCTGCAGAGGCCAGGGAATCTCCTTTATGGTTTGATAATAGGGCACTGTATGGTTTCTTATAACAGTGGATTGCTTTTCAACATTTTATTGTCTCGAGTTTTAGCATTTTTTAATGAAATCTGCAGTTTTTTTCAAGGTTTCCTCAAGTTTTTGTCAATTTTTGATTTGTCCACTCTCAAGTGTCAGCAAAACTATTTCACGTTCTGAAAAAAGTTACTGCATGCTTGTTAGTTTCAACGGATTTGTTTTCAACAATTTAACCTTTCAAATTTCAAAAATTTTCCGATAAAGTTAGCAATTTTTTTTAATTTTCGAAACATTTGTCTTTTATTCGGTTTTTCTTGCCTAAGTAACCAGATAACCTCATACAAAGTTTGACAGTATGTTATTAAATAGTTGCTAGGAGGCAATTGAATGGTTTTCAACATTTTAATAGAACGAATTTCTTTTTTTTGTAATTTTTTATAAAAATTATTGCCTATCGACCTTTGAACCAATGAATTTTTTAAGGCTTGGAAAAGATATTAATATCACGGTTTTCAACATCATTTCATTAAAATTTGCAATTGATTTCATTTTTTAAAAAAAAACTTGGTCTTTTTCGAGTTAACCGATCTTCAAGGGTCAATAAATTTTTTCAGGCCATGCAGATAAAATAATGCAGCAGTTTTAGAAACAAAATTTGGTTTTGAACATATTTTTGAAATAGGTATCTTTGAAGGTATCAAATTTTGCCTTAAGGTTAAAAGCTTCAGAGTTTTAGCAATGATCTTTTTGTTTGATTGTTTGTTTATCAATTTTTTGATGATTTTCTTTGTGTTTTGGCTGGCGATGTTCAATTGACCTGCTGGTTAGGTAGAGTACTTTTAAGTTTTTCATTCAATTCTTTGAATTGTATTTCAGGACTTGTCCTGCTATGTTTTTTTGTTTCGTCGTCTGACGCTCTTTTTTCGTTTTACATTTGTTCACACAGCAAAGCTGAAAAAGTCAAATTTTCTGAATGACTTCTTCCTCTCACTAACGGCATTTGCGCGCGTGACGTCATTTCTCACTGGCTTTAGCAAAAGTTTTTAGGTTATTTGCGTGATTAGATTTTGATCATACGTGACTTACCTCACTCAATAAAATGACTTTTGCACTTTAAAACTTACGTTTAATTTGAATTTGTTTGAGCTCAAAGGAACTCATATGTGCAGTAAAGGTACCTAATAAGAGGCTTCTGTGGAATGAATTTTAACAAGCTTCATTAATTTGTCGCTGAATGTTTTTTTGGCCTAGTTTTTTGAGCGGCGTCGATTTCAATTTAAATCTGTATATGTTTCTATCTCTTTTATATGGCACGCAGGTCTATTCCTTTGCAGCTATTCCGGCAATCTGCCGGCTATGTTTTTTGAAGATCTGTTCACGTTGTTTTCCGCTATTTCAGCAATAACAGGTCTGATCCAATAACAGGTCTGACCTTATTATTAGCTCGAGTTATTAGCTAATGGTTTTCATTACTTTGACACTACCTTTGCTCAAAAATTGGTCTCTGATAATGCTAATAGGGGTTAAGTTTATCGATTTAATCGTTTTTGTTCAAAAGTAGTGCTTTCTATGACTGACACTAATTGTTTTCAATAATAATTATCGAATTTTTTTGAGTGCGAGTTTTTCTTTTTAACTTCGTCGTCTTAACTCAGTCTCGTTATCGACAGGTCTCATTGGCTGCTAAAAAGGCATCAATTAAAACAAGTCATTTCAGTTCATATCTATTGCTTTTTGACTCATTCGCTTCGTTTTTTTAAAATCTTTGATTTTTTAGCTTTGCTAATGTTTGTTGTACTTATTGCTGTCTTATCACTTAATCTCATTGATGACAGGTCTCAATGGTGGTCATTGAGGACGCAAATCATTGGTGTAATTGTATCCGTCAGTAGCTGTTGCATTCTGTGACTTCTACAAAGTGTTTTCAAAAAGTTTCAGCGAGTTTTATTGCGATTTTTGTTCATTTTTGTATTATTTAATATTATTAGTGAGAAGACTCATAGACATTTAATAACAGGTTGCTAACAAAGAGGTATATAGTTGACAGTTTTAGTTCATAGCAGTTGATTTTTGATGCTAATCCTGTTTTTTCAAAAAATGAAATTTGAATTTTTAGTCTTGCTTGTTTTTGTTTTTCTGGTGTTGTTTTATTGCTTTTTCTCATTACTAACAGCTGTCATTTGCCTTTTAAAGCGAACTTAACATTTTTCAGGTCGTAAATTAATACAATGCTTTGAATTGTATTTCGGACTCGTCTTGTTATGTTTTTTTAAAATTCGCTTTACCTTTTGATCACGTTTTTCGTTTAACATAAGTCACGATTTTCACGTTTGACTTCCGAGTTACCACAGTCACTTTTTCAACTGAGTGGATTCTAAATTCTTCCACGCATTGAACTACGCAATGTAGTGTATGCGGTAAACGTCAAAAGAGCAAAATCAAAAAGAAAAATATTAACGGATAAAGCCCTGTAATTAAGTCATTGTGCATTAGGTTATCAAAGTTCATTAGAGCGATAGCTAGCTGGTATTAGTATTAAGCTTAATACCCGTCAGTTTAGAATCTAAAGTAAGTATAAGTTTAGAGTCTAACTGAAACTGCACGATGAATTAGAACAATTTTTGAAACTTGTTCTTGAAAATTTTTATTGAAATGTCAATTTCATTTTTTTCTGTTTCAATCCCTATGTGCGTCTAGCGCGTCAACGGCTGTTATTTTCCGGCCATCTGCCGGCTACGTCAAATCTTGAATAGATTTGTAATTACTCGCAGAAGAAGTTCGTAGCAAACAATTTAGTGATGTGGTCTTTTATACGACTCGAAGACGTGTATTGTTGGAGCCTTTTTTGAGCGAGATTTTTTTCGAAGTGTACTTACAACAGGATGTAAAATTCAATGCTACGCGTGAAAAGTAAGTGTTTATGTCAAACGGCTGAACGAATTGAAGAGCAGAAAGAAGAGAGTGAAAGAGAGAGTGAAATGTGTTTTCCTCACTTTGAAATTGACTTTAATTTACTCTAATTGAAAGATAAGGTCAAGTAAATGTGTGTCACTCTAAATGAAGGTTATTTGGGAGCAACTATTAAAGGCAGCAATATCTTATACAGATTTTGATCAAAATATAATATCTCAGCCTTCAGTGAAAAGACTAAATTTTTGGTCTGTCTTTTTGAAATGTTTTTATTTGAGACTGCAGATCTAGGAAGCTATTGAGGCTATTTTCAATAAATTGATTTCAAAGTTCAATAAATTGAACTAATCAGCTCTGCAGTTTTGTTGTAGTTTTTATGAGCCGCCGTCAGCCTCTCAACGGCTATTGTTTAGGCGCTCTCCTTTTTTAATTCGCTTGAATTTTTGAGAACGTTCAATTGCTCCTCATCGAAGTTTGTAGCAATTATTTTAGGCCTGTCGGTCTTTTTTATGCAATTTTTTGCTTGACCGATTTTGCGTCTGACCCATTTGACTTTGCGCCCAGCGGGTTTTAAGTGCTCTTTGAGCTTTTCAGCTCTTTCTCCTCAGAATGTTTTGGAGACTTTTATGGCGTGAAGATCTATGTTATGTTTTTAGTGTCTGGGGTATTTTTCGTTGAGATTGGTTATTGGTTTTTGTTTCTTTTTCATTTCGTTTTTATCGACTACAAATTGCTCTAGCTATAGAATATCGGCTTAATTTAAAGAATATTTACTTTGTTTTTTTGTGTGTTTGCGCATTTTTTTCTGCCTTTCAATAATTTGAATAAATGTTGATCTTGTAATCTGGGCTTTTTGTGAGGTTGTTGTTACTAAGTGGAAATTGCAGTTTTGATTGTGCGAATTTCATAAAAATGATCTAATCAGATCTGCAGTTTTGTTGTAGTTTTTAAGAGCCGCCGTCAGCCTCTCAACGCGTTTTGTTTAGGCGCTCTTCCTTTTTTAATTCGCTTTACATTTTGAGCAGGTTTAATTACTCTCAAACAAAATTTGGAGCAATTATATTAGTCCTGTCGGTCTTTAATGCTCTTTTTCGCTTGACCGATTTTTCGTCTGACGCTTTTGACTTTTCGTCCTCAAAAACGGGATGAAAAGGTAGCGCTCAGCGGGCATTAAGTGCTCCTAGAGCCTTTCAGCTCAAACTGTTCTGGAGACATGTACTTATGATGTGAAGGGCGGTTCTTAGAGGTTGAAGAACCCCTCCACACTGTTTTACATACACCCCTCCTCCGCTGTCCCACTCACTGTTGCCCCCCACCCATCAGCCCACCGGTGAACCCCCCCCCCCCCTCGTCGCTAGCTATTGACAAAGCCAACCGGTTGTTTGAGAGCAATTCGCCAGACGTTTGTCGGTTATGTTTTGCATAAGTCTCGTGTTCACGTTTGACTTAAATTACTGTTTCAATTGATTATATTTTAAATTCTTTTGCTCATTGAAATACGCAATGTAGTGAATACGAGACTGATTGTCAAAAAAGCAAAATCAAAGGAAAGGGATAAACCGATAAAGCCCGGTCATTAAGTCATAGTGCATTAGGTTATCAAAATTCATTACAGTGATTGATAGCTGACATTGGTATTTAGCCTAATAGCTCTCAGTATAGAGGCTTAATCAAGTATAGTTTTAGATTCTAACAGAAATGGCCAGCCAAATTAGAACACTTTTTTGCATTCTGAAAGAAAATCATTCAATTCCTATTTCTCCTGTTTCAATCACGATAAGCGTCAACGGTGGCTATTTTCCGGCAATTTGCTGGCTATTTTAGCTTCTTGCTCATGTTTTCAGTGTTTTCCAGTGAATTCGGTAACTGTTTTTTTAAGGTGTGAGGAGATCTGTTATGGAGACTTTGCAATTTTTGGAGAATATCAGAAAATTTAACAGGTTTTGTTTTGAAGATTTTGTCATTTAATTCTTCTTTTGTCTCGGTTTTTCACTTTTTTCCAGTTGTATCGTTGGATATGTTTTCACATCATTTGTTGATCACAATAAAATCATACCTGATAAAATATTATACACAAGGTTGTAAATATGCAATTTGCCGAAACGGTTTTGGAGGCATAAATTCGTAGTGTGAAGGGCGGTTCTTAAGAGTTCGACCCCCACCCTCGACTTCACCCCCCCCCAAGCTACTGATAAAGCCGACCGCTCGCCAGTCGTTTGAGAGCAGTTTGCTCGGCGTTAGTCGCTTATGTTTTGAATTCTTCACAGGAACAAAGTTGTCATTGTAATTGCTAATATAGGTGACATTAAGCAAGCTCAGTTTGGCTTAAAGCTAGTTTTGCGAATTTGGTAAATAAATATAATTTAGATTGAGCAAAAGAGATCTAACATCAACGATCGGTTCCAAGTGGTGTCTGACTTGACAAAAGAGAGAAGGAAACAACTGGACGATGCCTACAAGTATCACCAGCTGCTCAGAGACATCTCAGAGGAAGAGACTTGGATCCGAGAAAAGAAGGTCCTCGTCCAATCACAGGTGCGTCTCTTTTTATTCATCTCTGACGCGTGCACGCTTTACAAGTCGACACAAAGAAAGAAGGAATTGTACATTGAGCTATTCAAGGTTTTGACTAGTGAGTTTGTAGACGAATAACGAATCTGTCGCCCTGCTTGACAAACTGCTATTCATAAACCAGTCAATTTTAAAATTAAAAAATGTGACACAATCTAGCAGTTATTTTGCCACGAAATTGCTAATGCTATCAAAAGACAGCTGACAATTACTATAAACGATTTTAAACGCGATTAGAAAGAGCTATGTTAATTTATTAGGATCATGTTATACCGAAGGCGATGGAAAGTGACTATGGAGTCTATAATTATATAATGATCTTTCGCGTTTCAACGAATGTATAAATGCTTGCTTTTATATTCATCTAAGTATCAATCATTACCTTGAAACGTCAATTTCAATTTGAATGAATTTTTGTTAACTATTAGGACTACGGTCGTGATCTTACTGGTGTTCACAACCTTATGAAGAAGCACAGAAGAATTGAGAATGAGATTCAGAGCCACGAGAAACGGATCGAAGCAGTGAAGCCAATTGCCGAGGAGATTGTAAAGGAGCAGACTAAAGGATGGGAAACGGTGCCAGACAGAATTGAACAACTTGACCAGGCATGGAATGAATTGCTTGAGTGCTCCAAGCAAAGGTAACTTGAAAAATTTTCCAATAATTTTCGCTTAATTGTACCCCGTTCACCTAGATCATGTAAACAGTTTTTAATGCTTATAACCCACAATGCGCATATTTGGGGAGCTGTCTTTTTAATACTCGAAGAAGTTTTATGGTTTCCTGTTTTTGAAGTCTCGAGCAAGAAAAGAGGAAGATCAGGGCGTGAATAAATTTTGAAAAAGTTGTTTCAGTGAACAAATTCGAAGAGCGGTGAAATGAGCGAGTGGTTCTTTTGTTCTTGGTTCATGCCTTCTTTTGAAACAGAGCGAGAAATGTAGGCGTGAAAAAATTTTGTTTTTTCAAACTGTTTTCTACTGATATTTAAAATTTCTGTGTAGTCGAAAAGTTTATTTTAGACTAAAGTTGTGATTTTCAGGTTGTTTTGATAGCGTTTCAAAGGTTTATGGTAATTAAAAAGAGTTTTTTATAGCTGCGAAGCTGTAAGCTGAGCGCAGCTATATTGCGGTGCTCTTGGTTTTTTACAATGCAAAGAATTTGAATTGTATTGGGGCGCTGTCTTTTTTTTTCTTTTTAAGATCTTCACACATTTTCATGATCTTTGAAGTCAAATTGGAGTAGTGATTTTGGTCACCCCGAAACAGGAAGTGGAGCGCAAAAAGCGAGTGGTTTTGCGGCGTGAATTTTTTTTGCTCTAATTTTAAAGTAGAGTGAGAAAACGGTGTTTGAACAAAAATTCGGTTTCTCGGTAGTGGTTTTTTGTTCACATGCGGCAATTTCACTCTGATTTTAACTGTTTTTTAATAGCCGCCCTCATCTTTTCAGCCGGCTATTATAGCGCTCCTATTTTTTACAATTCAAAGAATTTGAATTGTATTGGGGCGCTGTTTTTTTTTTTAAGATCTGTTCACACATTTTCATGATTTTTGAAGTCAAATTGGAGTAGTGATTTTGGTCACGCCGAAACAGGAAATGGAGCGAAAAAGCGAGTGGTTTTGCGGCGTGAATTTTTTTCGCTCTAATTTTAAAGTAGAGTGAGAAAATGGTGTTTGAACAAAAATTCGGTTTCTCGGTAGTGGTTTTTTGTTCACATGCGGCAATTTCACTCTGATTTTTTCTGTTTTTTCGATTTTTTGGATCGGATTTTTTCCTAAATGGTTTTCCCAATCCATTCAAAGCTCATTCTAGGCCTAGTTTTTTGTGTGAATTAGATTTTCATTTCTCGTTAGTGGTTTTTTTGTTCACATGCGGCATTTTCACATTGATTTTCTGTTTTTTTTTCTTATTTTTTTATCAGAATTTTTTAAAAATGGTTTTCTCAATTCACTCTTAGTCCATTCTAGGTCTGGTTTTTCTGTTTAGTCAATGAAAATTCTTTGAATTGTACGTCAGGACTTGTCCTGCTATGTTTTTTTACTTCGTCGAATAAAAAAATGTTTCGCTTCACCTCATTTTGCCGCCTTTTCAACATTTTGCGTGAAATCTTTTTGACTTCTCTAGGCTAGTTTCTCTCTTCTCTCATTCTGCTAAAAGTGAATTTGAACATCAGTTGCTCAGCAAAGCAATTCAAAATGAACAGAGTCAGAATAGAAAAATGAAGTCAGAAATAGAAACGGGATAAACCCATAAAGCCCAATTTTAGATGCCCGCTATTTGAACGTCGTTCCTATAAGTATTAGTTACCTCTCTCTATTGCTTATTGTTATTGATAGTAGCCCCTGTAGCCTCTCTCTAATAAACAGAAGTATAATCAACTACGAAATGCCATCAAAATAAATCGGACTTAAAAATATTTTTGTACAAAAATCTTTTTTTTTCAATATCTTCTGTTATTGCAATCCCAATCATGCTTATTGGAATCAACGGCGGCTATTTTCCGGCAATCTGCCGGGTATGTTTCGATTTTTTGGATCGGCTTTTTTCTAAATGGTTTTCCCAATCCATTCACAGCTCATTCTAGGCCTAAATTTTTTGTTTGAATTAATTTTTAATTTCTCGCTAGTGGTTTTTTTGTTCACATTTGGAATTTTGACATTGATATTCTGTTTATTTTCTTATTTGTTTATCTGACTTTTTTAAAATGGTTTTCTCAATTCACTCATAGTCCATTCTAAGTCTAGTTTTTCTGTTTAGTCAATGAAAATTCTTTCAATTGTACGTCAGGACTTGTCCTGCTATGTTTTTTGTTTCGTCGTCTGACGCTCTTTTTTCGTTTTACATTTGTTCACCCAGCAAAGCTGAAAAGGTCAAATTTTCTGAATGGTTTCTTCCTCTCACTAACGGCATTTGCGCGCGTGACGTCATTTCTCACTCGCTTTAGCAAAAGTTTTAAGGTTATTTGCGTGATTAGATATTGATCATACGTGACTTACCTCACTCAATAAAATGACTTTTGCTCTTTAAAACTTAAGTTTAATTTGAATTTGTATTAAGTCAAAGAAACTCATATGTGCAGTAAAGGTCCCTAAAAGAGGCTTCTGCGGAATGAATTTTAACAAGCTTTATTTTATCGCTGAATGTTTTTTGCCTAGGTTTTGAGCGGCGATTTTTTTTCAAATTAGATCTGTATCTGTTTCTATTTCTATTATATGACACGCAGGTCTATTCTTCCGCAGCTATTCCGGCAATCTGCCGGCTATGTCACACTAATATAAAAGTTTTTCACAAATTCTCTGGTTGAATATTTTAGCGGTTTTTGGACCATTTTGTTTTATTGGTCGAAAAGTTTATTTTTGACTAAAGTTGTAATTTTCAGGTTGTTTTGATAGCGTTTCAAAGGTTTATGGTAACTAAAGAGTTTTTACACTAATTTAGAGGGTTTTGACAAATTCTCTGGTTTTAAGAATATTTTAGCAATTTTTGGACCATTTTGTTTTATTGCTTTTAACTGTTACTGAAGTTAAGCTTTATGCTCGTGGGCAGTTTCCATTACAAATTAAATACAGGTTTTTTTGGTACCACGCAATTTTGATCGTTGATTTTTCAAAGAATTGTTCAAATTTTCTTATTTTCTTACAGTTTTTCGCTTTTATTCAAACTCATATGTTTTGTATATCATTTTGGCTTGTCCAAATTTGTTTGAGCCAGGCGTTTGTCTCGATGGCTTGAAATATTGTTTTCTCTTTGTATTTGTACTGGTACAAATTGAAAACGCAATTGAAATTTCGAATTTTAATTTAATTACTTTTTAGCTAAAGTTTCTGTTATTCCAATTAAGATAGTCATTTCTCTTCTTTGGAGCTCACTGCAATCAGAAGTTTGTTATTCGACAGGCTGTTTTTTGGCGAGAAACTTTTCGAGTCTTATCCGGAATTCTTCCGGCTATGTTTTTGATAAGTGAGCGAGCAAGAACACCCGAGTGATCAAAGATTGAAAAAGTTGTTTCATTGAAGAGCGCAGAAGCGAAAGAGTGGTGCTTTTGCTCATGCCTTCCTTTCAAACACAGCGAGATGTAGATATAAAATTATTTTTCGCTATGCGTGTATTTTTGTTCACGTCCGGCTTTTTCAAGCTGTTTTGTTTTTTAAAATATGAAGATTTTTTGAAATAATGTTATGATTTGAATTTTGTTTTGATAGAATTTCAAAGGATCCTAGTAACTTATGGGTGTTTTACGTTAATTTGAAGGTTCTTCAACTGATTCTCTGGTTTCAAGCCTATTTAAGCGATTTTTGGTCCATTTGTGTAGTTAATTGATTTTACTTGTAAATCTATTAAAGGTTGATGATCGTGGGGAGTTTCTCTTACCAATTAAATACAAGTTCTTTGGTACCAAGCATTTTTTTTTTAATTTGGAAAAAACGGCAAAAATTTTAAAATTGTTATTAGTTTCTTACTTTTGTTATTAGTTTTTTTTACTTCTTGCGTTATTTCAAAATTAGAGATGTTTTTGTGCTTATTTTGGCTGGTCCGAACTTGGGTGAGTAATTAAGCTGCCTTAATTACGTCAACTTTTGTATTTGTACCGTTACAATTTGAAATCGTAATTAGTTTTTAATTTTAATTAAGATAGTTTTTTCTTTTTACCTACTGTTTCATCCACAATGAGATATTCATTGACGTTAGAAATTATGTATTCGACAGGCTGCTTTTTGGCGAAGACATCTTTCCGGATTTCGTCCGGCTATGTTTTTCAAGATCTGCTCAGATTTTCATGATTTTCGATGTCAAATTGGAGTGGTGATTTTGGTCACGCCGAAAGAGGAAATGGCGCGAAAATGCGATTGATTTTGCGACGTAAATTTTTTCACTCGAATTTTAAAGCAGAGTGAGAAAGCGGTGTTAGAACAAAAATTCGCGTTCCGCTTTGTGATTTTGTTCACATGTGATAATTTTACTTTTTTTCATTGCATTTTTCAAGGTTGCTTTCCCAATCCATTCATTGTCATTCTAGGTCTAGTGTTTCGTTTAGTCAATAAAATTTTTGAATTGTAGGTCAGGACGTGTCCTGCTATGTTTTTTTCACTTTTTGTTTAGCATAAGTCACGATGATTACGCTTAGCTTCAGACTTACCTCACTCATTGTTCCAACTCAATGGATTTTTAATTCTTTCACGCAATGGAGTGAATAGAGTCAAAGTCAATATATCGAAATCAAATGAAATAGGATAAACTTGAAGTAATAGTGAATTAGGTTATCAGAGTTCATTAGAGCGATTGCTAGCTGACATTAGTTTTAAGCTTAATACCTTTCAGTTTAGAAGCTGAATTAAATATAGTTTTAGAATCTGTCTGAAAATGCACACCAAGTGTGAGCCTTTTTCGAAACTTAGGAAAAAATTGTCACGTTCTTTACAATTCCAATGTTCTTCAAGCGGCTATTTTCCGGAAATTTGCCGGCTACGTTTAAAATAGTTGTTGATCAACTGATTTCTATGAGCATAAGGCCTCACTTTTGCTACCCCACGGTGCTCTGATAAGATTTTGCTTAGCATCATGGTCCTGGAGCCTCAAACCAATGCTTAGGAAAGAAGCGTGATGCGTGTTTTGGTCAATTAATTGTGAATGACCCGGAAATTAATTTCAGAATCTTCTAGTTCGTGTCAGCTTGACACAATCCCGACGTCTTCCGTAGGATTATTTCATGATTCTTACCCCTCCGTGTTCTTGAAGTTTTTAAGTTTTTCTTTTAGAGGATTGAGTTTTTCCACCGGCTTTAAAAGCAACAGTTGTGAAACCGTGCATCAAAACATTTAATTTCGGTTGCCAAGATTGTCAATTTTTGTCCTACATCGAATCTCAGCTTTATCTCAATTTTATGCAAGTGTTAAACCAATTGAGAGCTTATCTATAAAATAGCGATATTATACGTAAATTCCAAAGTGAATAGAGAAAGTTCTTTTCAACTGACACAGCACTCCTGAAAGCAATCAATGATATTGTACTAAACTTGGAATTTGAAAAAGCTTTTTTTAAAATTTGCCTCGGTTTAATTTAATACAGTTGACTATTACATACTTCTGATTATTCTTAAAACTAGTCTAGGATTTGAGCTGCATGTTCTCAACTTTCTAAGGAGCTACCTCAGCAGTAGATCAATTTTAATTGATGGTACTATTTATCAACGCAGTCAATTGATTGGGGCGTTCCGCATGGTTGTTTCGAGGTATTCTTGTATTTACTTGTTAGGTTACCTTTAGAGCTAATGTTTGTGAGACTCTACGTGATTTATCTTACATTAATATTTATAAAATAAGCTCTTTGCACATTATCATAAAATAAGCACGAAACTTATTGTCTCGAACTGATAGCTGCTGGTTTTCGTGTCTTTGATTCCATATGTGAATATGAAAGATTTTTTGAGCTTTCATTGATAAAATTTTACATAATTTTAGATTTTTTGTTGCTTTTTCACTTTTAGTGTCTTCAATGACAGTTCTCGTCGATTGCTATTGAAGTTTAAATAAATCCAATTAATGTTTTGAGTTTGCAGCCATTGCTTTTTACGACTTTGACTCTATTTAATTTCTTGAAAATATTTTGTTCTTGAGTGGGCTTGTTTTTGTTGTCTTGTCACCTATTCTTTTTAATGACATCTGTAATGTTTGCTAATGAGGCATAATAATGGAATCGAAATAATGTTTCCAGTTGATAGTTAATTGTTTATGACATTTACTCGTTATGGTTTTTTGTGTTCGTGTCGCTTGGTCACAATGAAAGGTCTCATTGGCTGTCTATTGTGGCACAATTTACTGGAATTTTCTCTTTTAGGTAATGTTTTTGTTTGAATTAAAAGCTTTTTCAAGCTTTTAAAGTTTTTCATTTTACTTTTACTTGTTATTGTCCATTTTTTACCTAATAGAATCAATGGAACATGTAATATGATTAATAGCCGCCCTCATCTTCTCAGCTGGCTATTATAGCGCTCCTATTTTTTTTTTTACTTCGTCGAATAAAAAAATGTTTCGCTTTACCTCATTTTGCCGCCTTTTCAACATTTTGCGTGAAATCTTTTTGACTTCTCTAGGCTAGTTTCTCTCTTCTCTCATTCTGCTAAAAGTGATTTTGAACATCAGTTGCTCAGCAAAGCAATTCAAAATGAACAGTCAGTATAAAAAATTGAAGTCAGAAATAGAAACGGGATAAACCCATAAAGCCCAATTTTAGATGCCCGCTATTTGAACGTCGGTCCTATAAGTATTAGTTACCTCTCTCTAATGCTTATTGTTATTGATAGTAGCCCCTGTAGCCTCTCTCTAAGAAACAGAAGTATGTTCAACTACGAAATGCCATCAAAATAAATCGGACTTAAAAAAATGTTTTTGTACGAAAATCTTTTTTTTTCAATATCTGTTATTTCAATCCCAGTCATGCTTATTGGAATCAATGGCGGCTATTTTCCGGCAATCTGCCGGGTATGTTTTCTAAATTTGGATAAAGTGCTCTAATGATTTCAGTATATTCTTATATGCGGTTTTCTTACTGTGATCCACCTATTTTTCAGATGAGTTTGATATTGGAAAAATTTTTCCTTTTGCCATTTTTGTCACTTGGTTTTTCATTGGTTTGCATTGGTTTTTCGTTTTGGTGCATTCTAAGCAGACGTAATAAAAGTTTTCTAAATTCGCGATGTTTCTTTTTATTCTGACAACACTAGTTTTGGGAAGAAAATGATTTTCTAAAATTCTTTAGATTTTTTTGTATTTGCGTGTTAAGGTTTGGATGCTTTGACTGTCGAATTTGATGTTTCTGGAAAAATGCCGATTTTCGGTTCATTAGTTAATTCGATCCTTCGGATTGTAATTCAGAAATTGTACTGCTATGTTTGTTGTTTCGTCCTCTGATGCTCTTTTCCGTTTTACATTCGTCGTCTGACGCTCCTTTTTTCGTTTTACAATTGTTAACACAGCAAAGCTGAAAAGGTTAAATGTTCTGAATTACTTCTTGCGCTCACATTTAAAGCACAGAACCCTTAATATCAAGAAATCAGCTTTCGATACTCGGGCAACTACGTCGGTGAAAACCTTAGATCTACACCTGCCTATTCATGGAATTAGGCAATTGCTTGGTAACTGTATATTGTATGTTTCACATTGTTAGGGGTTCTAAGGAGGCGTAAAATCCCCAAATGTAGCAAAACTGGTTTAAAACCAGCAGATATCAACTTAGCTGCTTGTGTTTATTAGCCGAGCCTACTGTTATGCTAGTGACTTTGATATCAGCAGAATTGTCATCTTTGATCCTCCTTTGACCTTGCAATTTTGTCGTTTCAGAGTGTCGATGTTGAACGAGTCGCAGCGCTTCTACGAGTTCATCAGAGACGTTGAGGAAGAGCAGTCTTGGATCTCTGAGAAACAGTCGCTCATGAGCAGCAATGACTTCGGAGACACTCTGGCATCTGTCCAGGGTCTCATCAAGAAACACACAGCATTTGACCAGGATGTGGTCTCTCACACTGAGAAGGCGAATCTGCTCGAGGTCAGGGGCAACCAGTTGATTGAGGATGAGAATTTGCAGGCTGATAAGGTAATTATGTCAATGAATACTCGACTAATAGTCAAGCAGGCTGAAACCGTATTGGAACGATTTCTTGGTCAAGCTTGTAGAAATGGTACTATTAAGAGCACGAGTGTATACAATTATAGTTTTGTAAATAGTTGTCTATATAATTCGATCAGAGCGTTTGAGCTAAATGTGTCTTTCTGTGAATTGATAATCTGGTAGAATGATCACCGTTAAATGTTTGAAATAGGGTTGTATGCGGTTTAGGTAGCTGAGAAGCTGCAGCATCTGAAGGACATGCTGGAAGAGTTGAGGAGATTGGCTGGTATCCGAAGGGAGAACCTCAAGGAGAACTCCGCCCTGTTGCAGTTCACTTGGAAGGCTGACGTGGTCGAGTCTTGGGTCAACGAGAAACAGTCTCTTGTGCAGTCTAATGCTGGTAATACAATCAAGACCTCAGCTAATGTTTTTTTGTCGTTTCCGATAAATTTCTTGTTGATGGTTTGCCAAGAGACTTAAATGGCATTGGACAATTTTAAATAGCAAGAACACATCACAAGACTTAAGATCTTTAATTGCTCTCGAACAATTCAGCGGTTATTTTGATATTACTTCTGAGTTACTTTTCACACTTCATTTCTCGATTTTTGCTCTCTAAGCTGTTATCGAGATTTTTAAGAGCCAGACAATTCTTCTGACGTCGCGCGGTCATCATTTTTTCTCGATTGTGTTTGTTTTCTTAAGCTGGTTTAAGCTAGCTTGTGGAAACAGACTTAGGTGTATTTTGACTTGGCAAAGGCATAGAAAAAATTGATTAGAGAGAAAAATAGCTGTTGCAGTCAATAGACCTATTGCATTTCCTATTGATTTTATAATAATCAATCATGACTAGAGAGCTCTTTGACAAACGGTTGTTGCAGGAGGCGACGTGGAGGAGGCCAAAGACTTGTCAGCCGTGCAAGACATGTTGCACCGACAAGAAACATTCGAGGCAGGCCTAACCGCTTTCCAGGCGGAGGGAATCGTTCCCATTGGCAAACTGCGAGACACCCTTGTCAACGCTGGCCATGTGTCTAAGAACGAAATCGATCAGAGATACAAGTCGCTACTCGATAGGTAATTTCCTAATAAAAGATTTCATTGAATAAATTTTTCACCTCGTTTCATCAAATCTTCATTGTTTTTTATACACACCACTAATTTATACCCTAGATTCCGAAACATGCTAGCATGTAGTAACCTGCAAATATCTGGGTGAAAATCGGTTTATGGAGATTATCTTATGTTTGTAATGTAAGAGGGATAGCAGAAGCACAAGTTTAGTTGGAGCAGACCCTTTTCACGGTAGATGAAAATCGGTTTTGTTGAAGTCTTGCTTTTAAGATGGAGATATTGAACTCATGTATAAATGTCTGAAAGTGTGTCGAATCTGAAAGTACGTCATTTGCAGGTGGGAGGAGTTGCAAAAGAAGTCAGAGGAGAGGCGAGAACAGCTGGACAAGAAACTGAAGCACTTCCAGGGAGTGGAGGACAAATTCCTCCTCTTTGCCAAGAAGGCATCATCCTTCAACTCCTGGTTCGAGAATGCCGAGGAGGATCTCTCGGACCCTGTCAAGTGCAACTCCATCGACGAAATTAAGGTAATCACCTTTCAAACCGTTTTGCTGCTGCCTGTGGTTTTGAAGCTTCTAAATATTTACAACACTTGAGCCTCTTCCGGTTAAAGTCAAGATACTATCTATGTATTTCTGAATGATTGTGATTGGTATATGATATTGAGGTGCATAAAAACTATTATATGCCGTAACAAGTGTGGAAAAAAGTAATTATAAAAGGGCAGTTCAATTGCGCGGGTGGGTTTAAGACGAGTTTCATACAATAAGCAGTTCCGTGGTTATATGTGGCCTAAATACTAAATATTTTCAGGCATTGGAGCATGCACACAATGTGTTTGTGGACTCTCTGAAGCAAGCTGAGGAGGACCTGGAGTCGCTGCGCGTATTGGACGCTGAGATCAAAGAGGGTGGGGCTACTGTCAACCCTTACACCTGGTTCACCATGCAAGCCCTGGACGAGACTTGGGATAATCTCAAAAAGATTGTGACTAAGAGAGAGCTGGAGCTCAAAGAAGAACACCGCAAACAGGTTTGTTATGGGTTTCTTTCTGAATTCAGGGAGATTTTTTAATGCAAGATGCCAACCACGATGATAATATTGATAAAAAACAATTAATTTTCGAATTGAAAACAATTGATGTTATTTAAAAAGTTTAATACCACAAGTTCGCTACTTTTTAATTTTTTGAGCGTTATGGCAGGTCATCTTTTTTCTTCCTAGGAGGCAGCGATTGATGCTCTCTTTGAACATTTGGGAAGACTGAAAATCAGATATTGCTGCATTAATAGGGTAGCTTAAATTTGAATTTTGTCTGCATTTTTTATAGGTGCAAAATGATGAGCTGAGGCAGAAGTTTGCACGTGAGGCGAATGCGTTCCATGATTGGCTGACGGACACTCGAGTGAAGGTCATGGAGGAGACTGGAAGTCTGGAACAGCAGCTGGAATCCCTGAAAAAGATCACCTTAGAAGTGAAGAGCTGGAGGAACAAACTCAAGTCCATCGAGACAATAGGCAATGAGATGGGCATGCACATAATCCTTGACAACCGGTACACGGAACACAGCACGGTCGGTTTGCACCAGCAGTGGGATCAGCTGGAACAGCTGTGCCAGCGTATGCAGCAGAATCTGGAGCAGCAGATCCAGGCGAAGGAGACTTCGGGAGTATCTGAGACACAGTTGAGGGACTTCTCACTCATGTTTAGACACCACGACAAAGAGAGAACTGGTCGACTCAATCACGCCGACTTCAAAAAGTGTCTCAGGTCGCTTGGCTACGATCTGCCAATGTTCGAGGAGGGACAGATCGACAATGAGTTTGAGGCGATCCTCGACATTGTGGATAGAAATAGGTACGGTGGAGGGAGTGGCCATTGTTGGTATTGTTTAATATTTCAACAATGGGCGGTGGACATTTTTTGTTGCTATTAACTTGTGTGTAAGAACCCATGAGTGCTGTTGCACGTATAATGGTTTCCATAGCCTGATAAGAGGTAGAACTCTAAACTAAGATTAATGTATACTTCTATTCGGAGGGCGTGAAAATACAACGTAGATGGTCATGTTTAATTGCTCGCGAACAAAGTTTGTAGCAACTATATTAGTCCGGTCGGTCTTTTTTTAATGCGATTTTTTGCTTGACCAATGTTTCGTCTGACTTTTCGCATTTGACTTTTCGTCCTCAAAAACGGGATAAACAGGTAGCGCCCAGCGGGCATTAAGTGCTCTTAGAGCCTTTCAGCTCTTTAGTCTTCAAGTATGCGATTCACAGAAACTGTTTTGGAGACTTATACTTATGATGCGAAGGGCGGTGCTTAGAGATTGACCCCCCCCCCCCCTCCCACTGTTGCCACCCCATCGGCCCCCGGTGCACCCCCCCCCCCGCTGCTCTTACTTACGCACCTTCAATTAAGCTAAAGCTAGCCTCACTAAACCGTGCCTAGCTACTGACGAAGGCAACCGCTCGCCGGTCGTTTGAGAGCAATTCGCCCGACGTTAGTCAGTTATGTTATACCGTTCCACGAACTGAGATTCGTTCTTGTGAGTTCAATGCGTAAAAAAGAAACCTAACTTGCTCACTGATCTGCCCTGAGTGATGTTTAATAGCCGCACAGCGATAGCTGGGGCTATTATTGGCCTTCTCTTGGTTTTTACGACTCGAAGAGGAGTATTGGTTTTCTCTCGGTCTTTTTTTACAGGAAGTAGATTTGTTCACGCGGCATTTTGACCTAAAAGCAATAAAAAAGGAGAAAAGCTGTCTCGGTGAACAGATTTTCGCTAAGCGAGAGACGTTTTTTGATCTTGCGCTTCGTTTAGTGAATGACTTTTTAACTTTGAAAAGTAGTTTTTGACTGAATGGCGCATATAGATAGCCGTTTTTTGGACTAAATGGCCCATTTTTTTGCTTTTAGTTTGGTTTCTTATAGAAATAAAGTTTATTCGATACTATATTGAAATGTCAACCTCGGAAATTGATTACACAGTGTTTTTCAGAGCCTGAAAATGCGTTTCAATTTGAAAAGTGGCGCATATTTTTTGATTTCTTAATTAATTCTTGGCTACTTTTATATTAATTTCTTCATTTTTGGATCTTTAAACCGTCTTTTTGTCAAAAATTAGTTAATATGGCAACTTCTCTTTGATAATTCATATACTCAACGCCTCTTTCTACCTCGATGTAATTTTGTTTTATAAAATTTACATATGCTAATCCGATTTTGGTAGCTTTTTTCCGATTTTCGTCAGTTGTTTTGTGTGTTTTGGTTGTAATTGCTAGAAATAGTCTTTTTGTGCAACACGAGGGACTTTAATTTCGTTTCAATAACGTGAACCTTTTTTGGCGTTAGGTTTTTGAAAAACAGTTAAAACTTTTTCATAAATGCTGTCTTAAAAAAGTTTTTTGACCATTTTTTTGCAAAATGCTTCACTTTTTCGTATTTATGAATTCTGCTTTCCTATATTTTGTTCTCATCAGGAGAATAGATCATTGTATCGGATGATTAGTTATCTTTTATATGTCTTGAAAGCTGAACAATGAAATGTATTCGTTTTTCTTGAATTTTTTATTGAATTTTTACTTTAAAAAATCAAGAATGTATTTTTGTTACTGTGTTCCTTACATTGTGCCCATATTCTTCACATTCTAGTTAGTATCTTTCTTTGTCCTGGCACCTGCATTTCTCTCGGTATATTGATTTTTTCAGTTGTTAAAAAGGAATGATTTCAGCTCTTTCTTAGGTTTTCGTCATTTCTTTGGTTTGCATTTAATTTCATTCAACATAAGGCAGTACTGAGAGTTTGATAGCCGGCCTTTTCCGCAATTTCCACTTAAGACTATTTACTGCAACTTTCTTCCGGCCTTGGTATTAATGTAAACGATCTTTTGCCTTTGAATATTCTGCTGCTTATGTCTTTTCTATGATCAAATTAATTTTTGAATTAGTATGAAATCATGTTGTCTAGCATATGTACAACAAGGAACAAGTGTGTTGTCTTTTGTCCTAATTGCAGTAATTAGAAGTGTAATTTTAGGTGTTTTCTGATTCTTAAATTTGAGCTTTCTGTTTTGAAAAGATTTAACTTTAAGATTATTATCTGCCGTTTGATTTCGCGATCTTTTTCAGATTAAAATCATGAATTATTTGAGGGCAATTGATAACCTTGTCAGCTTTTTTAGTCTATCACTTTTTTGACCACTTTAATTATTTCGGTTTTTTAACGTTACCAAATGTTTTCAGTGATATAAAATTTTGCTGCATTTTTTTCTCTTGGCGAGTGGTTTAAGTTTTACCAATTTTTAGAGCAGACCTGGAGAGGTAGTGAGTTAATGGTTTAATACAAAAAGTAGTGGCTTCGGCTGCAATTACGGTTTTGTTAGTGAAGTTTTCATGCCTCGAGTCGCTTCCGGAATTCTTCCGGCTATGTTTTTTTATTTCGTCGTCATGATTTTTGTTACGACCACATGACGTCACGGCCATTTTTTGTTCATTCGTTCATGCAATTTCAACTAAATTGCATGTGTGACGTCATTTTTCGCTCTTAGTGGAGCGAGATTTTTGTTCATGCGCGTGATTAAATTTTTGGTCACACTTGACTTACCTCACTCTCAAAAATGACTTCCTCACTTTGAAATTGACTTTTATGAACTTTAATTCAAAGAGATAAGGTCAAATGTGTGTGTGTGTCACTCTAAATGAAGGTTATTTGAGATCAGCTAATAGAGGCAGCAATAACGTATACAGATTTTTAATCAAAATATAACAGATCAGCCTTCAATGAAAAGACAGAATTTTTTGTTCTGTCTTTTTTACTGTTTTTTAGACGGCCGATCTACGAATCTATTGCGGCTATTTTCTCGCAATCTGCCAGCAATGTTTTGAATTATTTCGGGATTATGATTTTGGGTTAATTTATAGGGATGGTTTTGTGACTCTGCAAGAGTACATGCAGTTCATGATCAGCCGGGAGACTGAGAATGTGCAGTCCAAGGGTGATATAGAGGAAGCGTTCCGTACCCTCTCCCCTGATGGTAACCCCTACATCACGCACCAAGAAATCACGCAGAGCCTGGACAAGGAAACGTCTGACTTCTGTCTGGCCAATATGAAACCGTACGTGGACATGAACAACATCGAGATGCCTGGTACTTACGACTATGTCGAGTTCTGCAACCGTCTCTTCCAGAAATAGATGAAGAGAGCGCAACAACGGATTCAACCGAGTACAGCGAAACCGAACAATTACTCCAACAAAATAAAATTTGTACAGCAATTCATCTCGAATGACAATATGCTCAACTATTAAAGAAAGAACAGTTAGGCTGATTTAATTAAACTGTTATTTAACCAAGTTACTGTTGATGACTGGAACTATTATATATTCGAACGGTATTTCCGCTCAAATGACGAGTGAAAACTTATGGAAAACTTAATTACCCTGTTGGTTTTGGTTTCACTGACATCGCAATTCAAGTTGATTCCGGAGATGCAACTAGACTGACTTTTTGTACAGACTGAACTTGACTTACGATACTTAATGTAGTAAATATGTAACAACTGTCGTTTTTAAATGACTGAAATTAATACCGTAATCTTACGGGGACGATTATATGAATTATTAGTATGATATAAATTTATTGACTTGTGACGACTACTACTATTTGCATTAATCAAACAATTGACTCTTACGCATGAATATCTTTTAAACTTCAATACCGTTAACGGCCCCTAATCAGTCGCCGTTTTGCTTATGACGGGTTTTCGGCACTCAAATTTACACACCTTTTAATTGCTCTTAACTCTATTAAGCAAAAGATCTTTTTCGACTCCGTGATTGTCTTTTTGGCCAATTTTCTTTGAAACGTATTTGCAACGAAAAAAAAATCGTGAAAACTCAGCGTTTGTCAAAAAACGAAACATGGCGCTTTCTCGCTTGACCGATTTTTCGTCTGGACCATTTTGACTTTTCGTCCTCAAAAACGTGATAAACAAGTAGCGCCCAGGGGGAATTAAGTGCTCTTAGTAATCAAATGAATACTCATAAAAACGGATAGTAGCATCGTTATACAATTCTTAAAAATGAATTTGAAAATGCCATACAAAAAAATCTTGTTTAGGTATATTTATAGTATTCACCGGTTATACAATATTTAAAATATATTTGCTAGTGGTTAGGATAGCTGGTGATATAACAACTAGTTATTTATTAAAATCAGTTGCTCTCAAAAGAAGTTTGTGGCAATTATATTAGTGTTTTATGCAATTTTTTGCTTGTCTGATTTTTTGTCTGACCCATTTGACGTTTCGTCCTCACAAATGGGATAAAGAGGTAGCGCCCAGCGGGCATTAGGTTCTCTTAGCGCTTTTCAGCTGACTACACTCCAAGTATAAGATTCACAGAAACTGTTTTGGAGACTTATGGTGTAAAGGTCTGCTCTTACAAATTGACCCCCCCCCCACACACACACACACACACACACATACACACACACGCACAACACCCCCCTCGGAACACATCAGCTCCCTCACCCCCAATTCCCACCCCTACACATCGTTCAGGCCATAAGGGCCCCGTGTAGACAAAGATTATCTCCCACCGTTGCCCCCTACATACATCATCTTTTGAAGTCAAATGAGAAGCCTTAACAAATTTTCAGTTTTTCAACAATCATTTGTAGATTTGGGTGTCTGACTAAGAGTTCATTTCTCCGTGTTCTGTTCTATTGAACAATTGCAGTTGACCCCTCATGTTGCTGCAAACTTTTTGACGCTTTGTTGTCTTAAAAAATGTTGATATTTCGAGTTTTGCCCGTTTTTATGTTTTGCCAGTCATGGCAATTAGTCTAGTCGATAACTGTTCTCCTGAATTCTCTAAAGTGGCATAATTTAATCTTTTTTATTGGTCCATTCTTACAACCATTAGTGTTTTTGTCCGTTTTATTCGCTTTGCTCTCTTTATTGCTCTCGAAAAGCGGAGATTTTAGTGCTTCTTACTTTTCGTCTGATCGTTATTTTCATCTCACCATTTGACTTTCAGTCCTCTAAAATGCGATAAATTGTTAAAACATGGATCGCCTCAAGTCGCTGAGCAGATATCTTAGAGACTTAAGGGTGACTAATTTCAAAGTATGCGATCCACCAAAACTGTGAGAGGCATGAACTCATGGTGTGAAGGGTGATTCTTAGAGTGGAAACTCATCACATTTATCCTCCTTTAATTCCCATCCCCACTCCTCCCTCACCCCCTCCCATTACGGCGTCCTCCTCATTTCACCCGTAACGCCACACGCTCTCTCCAGTCCCGCTCGTTACTCGAACCATCCATACTTTCCCTTTCAATCAATCCTAATTAGCATCCCCTCCCTAAGCCACAGCTAGCTACTGACGAAGTCAGCCGCTTGTCAATGGTTTGAGAGCGATTGGCCCGACATTAGTCGGTTATGTTTGTTATCTACTCGAGTAATATGATTACTGACAGACTAATTTCGTTTTCGAATGAGTCATAATTTAATGTACAATTGGAAAAACCAGATTTTGGGAGAAACTATTATTGTAAGAACCAAACCAAATTCCTTTTCAAAGCCATTTTGGAACAAGCGAAACATGCATATATTTATGATAGAGGCTTTGGTTACAATAACCTAGGTTGTTGCAACCAAAGCTGACACTCGATGATATCTTAAAAAGCGGCCCAACAAAAAAATAGCTCAGTAATAGAACAATGGACAGTTGATGTAATAAAAAGCAGTGTTGAACAGCATTTGGCGTGGTATTTCCACGATTTGTTTCCACGTTTTATTATTTGCTTTCGATTTGGACCCGAGTGGAGTTTTGGCAATCTTATGTAAACCCTTTCACGTGATTGAGAAACTTGGCTCAATAATCATTGAGCAGCCAAAAAATGGTTTTTGTTCGTTTTTGATGGCTTCAGTGTAGTTCAGTTTCTTGCGCGGCAGACATTGTTGCTCAATAAGATTGACTAGGAAAAAATGGTAATCTTATTAAACAGAGATAATTAACTGGGACGCTTTTATTTTGTCTAGTCAAGACATTGATAAGGAATTTTTACTCAAGTGGTTCAAGAGCTCTTTGCATTATCATTCATTGATTTATTCAATTTTTGATTGCTTCATTGGAGATCTCTGGGTTTTTGTTACTCGAGTTCAGCCATCAATATTTTTTCAATCTGAGAGCAGTCTTGCCGTCTTGTATCTACTTTATGGACATTAAACGATTGTAACATTGTATTCCTGTTGGTTATACTTCTGACCGTTGAAATTGTTTATTGTGTATTATTCTTCGGAGCAAACCTTCATTTTAGTTGTTGATGTCGCGAATTCAACAGTAATGCCGTTTTGTCAGCAGTTTCGAAAAATTAACAATTGCTTCCAAATGAAGTTGGAAGCAATTATTGTTGTCGTATGTGTTTTGTGTTAGAACTTCGCTTCATGGTTTTGACTGTTTCTTCTAGAAAGTTTTGTTCTCGCTAGAGCAGTTTAAGCTCATTTTCACACCCTTACAGAGCGGATAAACTGTTGAACCTCGCGGACGTTAATTGTCTGCCTTAACCAGCTTAACCGGCCTTCAGAGCCTGCTTTAAGAGCTTAACGAGCCTTTGAGTGTATGGTTCATCAAAGGTGCTGTATACGCAAAACTTCGCCTCCTCACTCCTAACGGTCTATCGTGTGGCTCTGAAGCGTGGATTAGCGAGATTTTTGAACACCACTGATATCGAAACTGTTTAATATGCTGTAGTTGAAATATTTGTCTTTGAGGAAAGGCTATGACCGAGAACTAGGACCGATGTATTTTGACATAGTATCAAGAGGTATCGGCATCGGCTGTAATTTCCAACCTACCAAATAACTCTTTCATAATCGTAATCCGCTACTCAAATGACTAGTATGTAGGCGCTCCACTTTCTACGACTCCAATGTTTTTGTTCCGACCCCACTTGTAGGGGGGGGCGGGGGGGGAGGAACTATATACTCAAATGGGTTTTTTTTGTTCAGTCAATTTTGGCCGATCGATATATTCATCGCAGAGAAATGTGAGTGGTATCATTAAAAAGCTGGCCCAGCGTAGAATTCAAAATTAAAAAATTTTTTTGATTTTCTTGTTTTTCGAGGAGTTATCGAGGATTGAAGTTTTGTGTGAACACGGGATATTTGTTCACTTTTAGAGTGATTTTTCTTCAAATTAAGATATTTTCTATAAAAATAGTATTTGAAACTTAAATTTTTTGACAAAAATGAGCCAATTTTGTGTTCCTAAAGGACTAAAGGCAATAAAAAAGACTAGTTCTGGTCTCATAGGAAGCTTCAATATCATAAAAAAAATCGAAATCTATTTGTGAGCTCTTTTTTTATAAAACTTTTCTACTTTTTTTGCTTCTTTAGTCTCCTAGAGACAAGTCACTTTTCATATCGAGGCTCGATTAATGACAAAATTCCTTTCCAGTCAAATGAAGCCCAATGAACAAAAATCGTTTTCAAGGAACTCCTCATGTTTTTCTTTTAATTCGACTCTGAGTTTTCGTAATTTTAAATAAAATATCGAATTTCTTTTCGAGTTTTACTAAATTTTTGGAGTTCTATGGCATGGACTCATTAACTAACAGTGCAATATGTTCCATAATGAGATTTAAATGAACATATCTGGTGCTTTAATTGGACAGCTAATGGCTGTTAAGCCTTTAAAAATAATTTTTTGAAAATTTTTTCGATTATTAATCAATCATTAACTTATTATCGTGAACTGTAAGTCAATCTCTGTGATGACAGCACCCTCTTCCGTCCTACTGTAACCAAATTTGATCTAGCGGGCGTTTTTATCTTCTAACTTTTTGTAATATGACTTAAATACACAAGATTTCAAAGAAATTTTTTTTGGATATTTCCGTATTGTTGGTTACTTTTGAAATCTTTTATACATTATCCTAAAATTGACAGCTCCTACTGGCTTAAAGAAGACCTTCAGTGGATCACAGATAAAGTTTTCTGAGAAAAGCTTATGGTTTCAAATGTCTTCGACCATTTATTTTCGCACTTCTCTAGTGAATTTTTGGTTTTTGCCTGATTTTATTGTTTTCATAGTCATAAGACCTGTTGTGATGTCTTATTGATCAACTGTGCATGACAAACGTCCCCAACTCCTATTGAAGCATATTTGAGCGTTTTTATTGACTGCCGGATAAAATTATTGAAATTAATGGCTGTTAAGAAATTAAAATTAATTTTTCAAATTTTTTTTTAACATTGACCAATCTTAAAGTTTTTGTGAACTGTTATTCAGTCTCAGTACTGACTGAACCCAGTTGCTTTCTAGTGCTACTAAAATAAATCTATTTAGTGGTTTTATCTTGTAACTATTGACTATATGACTTCAATGACACAAGAACTCAAAATTTTGGATATTTTCGTATTTTTGGCTACTTTTGAACTCTTATCACACTATCCAAATATTATACACACTAACTAAATATTATTCTAATCCCATTGGTTTGAATAAGACATTCAGTGGATCACTGATAAAGTTTTCAGAGAAAAACTGGTGGTTTAAATGGCTTCCAAATTTTCTTCTCCCACTTTTCTACTGAATTTTGATTTTCGCCTGTTTTTCTTGTTGTTTTTATAGTCTTAAGACTTATTGATTATCTATGCATGGCAAACATATTTTTTCTGCCCTCGTGTTATTTCTGAGCGTAGTTATTGACCTCCGTTAAAAGCTTCTAAGTTTAATGGCTGTTAAGACTTTAAAAAAAGTTTTTCGAAAGTTTTTTTTTGAACATTAACCGATCCTTAACTTTTTAAGGACTGTTAGTCAGTTTTACTACTTACAGGATACTTTTTTAATTCATGTGCAGCCAAACTTAACCTGGTTGGCGTTTTCATCTTTTATCTAATAGTTTTAAAACTTCAATGCCACGAGTTTTCATACATTTTAAAGAAATTTTCGGGTACTTTTTCCTTTTTTTGGATCCTTTTAAAATCTTATCACATTATCCTATTACTGATAGTTCCCAATGGTTTAAGGAAAACGTTCAACGGATCATAAATAAAGTTTTCAGAGAACAGATTTTGATTTAAATGGCTTCGACACTTTCCTCTGGCGGTCTTTTACTGAATTTTTGTTTTTTGCCTGTTTTTTGTCTTTTTTCTCTTATTGATTGTCTATGTATGACAAACATATTTTCCCTGCCATCGTGTTATTTTTGAGAGTGGTTATTGACCTCCGTTAAAAGATTTTGAGATTAATGGCTGTTAAGATTTTAAAAATAGTTTTTTGAAATTTTTTTGGAATATTAACCAATCCTAAACTTTTTCTCGTGAACTGTCAGTCGGTCTTAGTACATTCAGGATCATTTTTTTTCTAATGCAGCCATTAAAAATCTGATTAGTGGTTTTATATTCTACTTATTAGTTTTAAAACTTCAATGCCACTAGTTTTCAATTTTTTTTTCAAATTTTCGGGTATTTTTTCTCATTTTTGGATCCTTTTGAAATCTTATCATATTATCCTTATACTGATAGTTCGAAATGGTTTAGGTAAGACGTTCAATGGATCATATATAAAGTTTTCAGAGAAGACATATGATTTAAATTGCTTCGACCTTTTCTGATGGTGCTTTTTTACTCAATTTTTGTTTGTTGCCTGTCTTTGTTGTTGTTATCACCGTCAATAACCTGTTGTATGGTCTTATTGAAAAAATATCAATGGAATACAAAATTATTGTTTCATGGAGGCATATTTTAGCGTATTTAGTGGATTCCGTTGAAAGCTAATAAAATGAATGGCGTTGATACTACGAGTTTTCTCAAAAATTTCGTGGTTCTAATGTATTTTTTCATATTTAATTTTTTCTGAAATTAAATTGATAAAAAAGAGAAATCCCATTGATGTTAAAAAATTAATTGAGCATAGAAAAGTTTTTTGTGAAAAGTTCATTTTTAATGCCTTCGACACTTTTCTCGCTCAATTTTCTTGAAATTGCTATTTTTGCCTGTTTTTGTTGTTTCGGTAGCCGTAAAATGCTGACAAGTCTCTTAAGCTTTTCGTTGAGCATTGAATTAATAGTGTTGCCCCGAAATCGGTAAGTCAGTTTATAGCCTTTAGTCCTAAGGTTTATGATATAAATTTTCAAATATTTTTCAAACTTTTCTGTTTTTGTTGTTCTTTTCGTCAAATTGTAACTTCATTTCGTCAATGAGAGGTCACATCCAATTTATTGTAATTCAAAAAAAAACATTTCTACTGATAATATTTGTCGCCGATGCTTTGTTTATTGGACAATATTCGTGTTTTGAACGTTTTTTGAGTGGTCAATTTTTTGTATTTCTTTTTCTCTTCAGAACAATCGCGTAATAACAGGTGCCAATGGTTTTCAAATGTGGCCCAGGTAAACTTATTTAATATCTCAGTATTAATCCTTCAAATGAATAAGTAGAAATAACGATTGGATTAAAAATACATAATATTCAGATATTAGCTAATGGTTTTAATGGTAGCAAAAGTTTGTTTTTTCGCAAATCATTTGTAAATTTTTGAGTTTTTTTTTACTTCGTTTCTATGGCTTAGTCTAATCAAAGACAAGTCGTTTTGGTTTTGTAATAAATTTTTAGTAATTTATCAAGGGTCATTCATTTAAAAGCTAATGATTTTTAGGACTTTTGAAATTTCTTGTTTTAAAAAATGTTTATTAATTTTTGAATTTCGCCTCATTGATCGTTCTCTTTGTTGACTTTTAACATAGTCTCCATAAGAAAACTTTCCGTCCACTGTATAGTTAAAAGAAAGTAAATTTGAGTAGTTAAGGATTTATCTGACTGCATTTTGACGTTGTTACTATGTGCTTTCAAATTTAGGTATTCAGTTTTTACCGTGAAAATTTAGTTTTCGCTAATTTTTTGGTAGTTTTTTTTTGTCTCGTAGTCTTTCTAAGTTCAGATCTCATTGGCTCTGTAATAAGGCATGGCATTATCTTACTCAATTAGTAGATAGGTTGTGTAACCTTTGTTTTAAACTCAAACATCTATTTTTGTTATTTCTTCATTTGGTTGACAATTAAGTCAAAAATGTAAATGAGCTCGGGTCGGAACATCATGTGCGAACGCACATTAACGAGCCGCCTTGTTAGTGTTTAGGTCACTCGGCTCAACAAAAGTCCAAAAGAAAAGAAAAGAAAAGAAAAGAAAAGAAAAAAGCAATCAGAAGGCGAGGATAATGTTTTTCTCACATTTTCATCGATCACGTTGTCTTTCACCAATTTGTTAATAGTTTGCTTCGCCCTTCATTCATATTGGTTGATTTACACATGTCATGATTGACTTCTGACTGATTTTATCCCCTATTTGAAACGCTTGCAGTTGATAAAATCCCAAGTTTAGGTCCAGACCCAAATTGAGCTATGATCAGACCCAGTCGAGCGCACACCCGTGTGTTCGCAGACCGAAATTACAGGGTCTGGAAAGCGGTTCGAGCGCACAATAGTCTGAACCATGGTCTGATTTCGGTCTGATCCGAAGTCAGTTCGGTCTGGACGGTCTGATCATAGTTCGTATAGTCTGGACCAAGGTCTGGGTTCGGTCTGATCAGAGGTCAATTCGGTCTGGAAGGTCTGATCATAGTCTTTATAGTCTGGACCATGGTCTGCGTCCAATGAAATTTCGCATATAACGAAGTTCTCCAAAAAAGACAACTTTTTTGCAATTTCCACATTCTGACAAAATTTTTACATAAATTGTTAATGGTACAGTTGGTACTTTCCAGGCAAGTATAAAAATTACTCAAAAAACGAAAGTATCGCACATCTACTACACCTAGAAAAAAGAAGACTTTTGCAAGAATTTTTAAATAAATTTTCTGTTGCATTGAATTATAAAAATGGTTCAATTACCACAAGAAACTTCGCTTAAAATTTTCAAGAGAGTATTGGAAAAACAAAAAAAATCATGAAAAGTACAATATCTACTTTCTGATTTTTTAGCCCTCTATATTAAGTCAGATAAAATAATTTGTATTGTAGTTACTTAAATAATTGCAATTAGAGAGAGGTATAAAAAAATCTCTAAATATTCATTCAACAAACAAAAATTTCCGATTATGGTTACTTAGCTTACTTTTAAATTTGAAACAGAGAAAATGTGCATTTTTCCAGATTTGGTCTAGATTGAGTCTGTTAAGCGGTCAATTTTATCCGGAAGGTCTGATCATAGTCTTTTTATAGTCTGGACAATGGTCTGAGTTTGTGTCTAACCATAAGCGCAGTATAGTCTGGACAAAGTTCTGGGTTCGGTCTGAAACGCAGTCACTTTGGTCTGGAAAGTCTGATCATAGTCTGTTTATAGTCTGGACAATGGTCTGAATTTGGGTCTGATCATAAGCGCACTATAGTCTGGACAAAGGTCTAGGTTCGGTCTGATCAGAGGACGTTTTGGTCTGGAACGTCTGATCAGAGATCATTTTGGTCTGGAAGGTCTGATCAGAGGTAACTTCGGTCTGGAAAGTCTGATCAGAGGTCATTTAAGTCTGGATAGTCTGATCATAGCTCAATTTGGGTCTGGACCTAAACCTGAGATGTTGAGCAAACAAATTTCAGCAATTAGAAGGATTATGGACAGAGCCAAAAGATCAAAGTCCTAATAACAGAATTCACTAACGAAATGCTGTCTAGAGGTCATTGTCCATAACGTTATCAATTTTCAACAGGGCGGGTGCTAATTGTTATGATAAGTGAGATTGATACGGTACTTGGAAGCTCAATACAACTTGATAGAAAAATCTTCCTAAAAGTGTTCTCCATTTTTAAACACTACGATATTTGATTTAAAAAATGCTGTTAATTCATCATATTTGTTCCGCCCACTTGTGGGGTGAGGAAATATATATTCAAATGTTTTTTGTTCAGTCAGTTTTGGCCGATCAATATATCGCAGAGAGTTTGAGACTGGCATCATTAGAAAGCCCGAACGGCAAAGAATGAGAATAAAAATATTTGTTTTGGATTTTCGGATTTTACAGGGATTTAATTAGGTTTAAAGTTTTGTGAATTTTACATGGAATTCCGTTGTTTTCTGTTCCAATTTTCCGTATTTTTAACCAAATTTTTGTTAAAATTGCTAAAAAAACGTTAGTTTTTGTAACAACAGTGCTATAGATTTTGTTTTAAATAGGCTCACTAAATTTTTATGCTCTTCGGCCTTAGTCTCGCATACCAAGAAAACTTTTCAATAATATTTGTATTGCTGAGAGTCGAGAACTAAAGATAGCAAATCAAGATCTACATATACATTACGATTCACGCCATGGCCACACAAGGTATGGTCAAAAACGGGACATCCCATACTCTAAATAATATTGGAGATGAATGTCAGCCATTTCTGACATCTTCAAAAAAATCAACATATATAAGGTGCATCAATCGAAATAGGTTGAGGGAATCAAAATCAGGAAATGAAAGGTTTTGGGAGGACGGAAATGAATGTGGGGAGAAAAAGTTGTGTGAAGGAGAGAAGGCTTAAACGAATTTTACAGAACAGGCTTGCTGATTGGAGTTCTTTTGTCAAAATTTTTGCAAATGTTTTTGAGTTTCAGAGTTTTTAAAAGAAAAAGGCTCCGAATACGCTTTTGTATCGTTATTTCAGCATGCCGGAAGTAGAGACCTAAAATCTGCTGTACCAATCTTTCAAAACTTCAAAAGGGGCTTGTTGTACTTTCGCCTGCTATAGGAGCTTTCTGGAATTAAATTTTTGTGTTTTGAGAAATTAACTCAATAATTATACAAAATACATCCTTTATTTTTGGTTTATTGAAAAATTTTCCTTGCTATTGATCTATTTTGTAAATATATGAATTAATTATTGTTTTTGCTGGACGCATAAACACGACAGGACTAGGTTTGGACTCAGTTTGGATTCTTACGATCAAAAAGTGTTCGGGTTGTATTGGGGCGCTCTCTTTTCCATATAATTTCTCTTTTTGTTCTGTCTATGTTGAATACTAACAAGAATAATTAGAAATGAAACCCCAATTAATGACAGACCCTGTTTCCAACAAAACGACGCAAAATGAAGATATATTATGCTTTCAGAGAAATCATAGATTTTATGGCTTTGACAATGAGTTTTTGTAAACCTTAAAAAATTTTCTTTTGTTTTGCATTCATTTTTCAATCTTTTTGCAGCCTCATAACTTTTTTTAACTAAAAGTCCAAATCGGTTTTATAACAGGTGTTAATGAACTTATCCATTGCTTTCGGTTGCTATATAATGCCTGTGAATGACTTTGAATATATTTATTTTAAGGGAATAACAATGAAGTTTTGAAGTTTTATATTTTTTATCTTATTTTTGTTGTCTTTCTTTTTGTTGTCGTACGGCATATTTTTGAGAATTAAAGGCCTCTAATGTTCCTTTGGATCTTCAAAACGACTGATTTTGTTCAGTTGATAGCGAACGGTTTTACTGATTTTTAGAATTTTTAAAAATTTTTTTTGTTTTTCCCAAATTTTGTTCTTTGTCGTCAACATTATTGACAGCGCTTACCAACCTTCCGTTGCTCCAATTGATGCTTTTGCTGGTTATCTTAATTCGAGCTTTGTCACTTTTATCTTATTTTTGTACAATTTTGTAGCTTGGTCTATGTAGTCTATGTAACATAAGGTCGCACGATCCAACTAGTAAATCAAGATCCAATCTTAATAACTGTTTTATTTTATTTCAAACTAATGGTTTCCTTGTTTTGGTACCACGCATTTCATTAAGAAAATTGTGAACTTTGTATACTTGACTATTTTTCAGTTTTTTTGATTCCGTGCTGCATTGTGACATTAATAGGGTGGTCCATTTGGATTTGAAAAAAATGCAAATCTGGGAATATTTTATTTCGTCTTGAATAGTCTTTGATTTAATATTCTTTATGAATAGCCTCATGATTAGCAACGCTTTCTTTTTAAATTGTTTTTTTTATTGTTTTGGTCTTTCATTTTTTAGTCTTCTGTCATATCATTGATAATGACACGTCCCAACTGCTTCCTTTGAGCTATAAATTAGCCTTTTTATTGAGTAGAGCTGACAGGTATTGATTTGAATCAACTTGAAATTCGTTCTTGGTTTCAAAAATGAAAAAATATTTTTGAACTGTGCCTTCTTTTTCTTCTTTGTCGGACTGTTAGCAAGTCTCTTTTTTACAGGTCTAATATCTTATCGAATGAAGATCTATTGATGTGCAGCCTAATTTTTTTTCTTTCTGGTTTTTTATTCCTTTTTTATTTTGTTATTATGTGTTTTTTAATTAAGAACATCGAGTTGTGGCCGTGTAATTAATGTTTGCTATTATTTGATTTATATATTTGTCATATCCAGTAGTCTCATTAAATCCAATATTTTTTAAATCCAGTATTTTTGTCATATCCAGTAGTCTCATTTAATCCTGCTTTTTTTTCACTTTTTTGTTTGTTGAACGATTTGTGAATTTTTGAAATTTTTTCTATAATTTCCTCATTTGGTAGACAATTAAATCAATACGTTTAATGTCCGCCTTAGATTACCTGGTAAAAATTTTTTTTAACTTTTTTAATGAAGACGGTCAAACCAAAAACTGAAAAATTTCTGTTTTTAACAATTAAAATTTTGGTCTTACTCCTACTCTGTGTTGTTTTTAAGTTGCCTTCAATAAAAATTTTTATATCTTGTTTGATTTGTTGACCAATTATTTCATATGTGCATTTCAAGAGCTAGTGTACATAAAACGTGATATGCTCAGAAATAAGAAAAAAATTACACATCATAATTGCGTCGAGAAGAAAATGACGAACTCTAGCGATAGTGAATCTAATACGTAGAAGGTATGGTCCTGTTAACAATATTTTGTATGCATCCTAAACATTTAATTGATCTATTTGGTAACCTATTTTTTCATTTCAATGTGGTTTTGCTTTATAATACTGGCGATTCGGGGAGTTTAGATTACTGTAACGGATATTAACTTATTTTTCTCGTAAAATGTGCATAGTTTTGCCCACCATTTTTTTGTTGGCTGTGTGTCAAATAATTACCTCGTCAGTTTTTTGTGACATCTTTTCTAAGAGAAACAAAACCAACGTTAGAAGGAAAAGTTATGTTCCAATATTGCAAGTTTGTTGAAAATAATGAACGTCTTATTTTTTTTTAATTTCAAAAAAGGACTGAGAATGGTGTTCTTTTTAAAATCTGGTTCTAATAAAACATAATTAAGCATAAGCATAGAAAGGATATTTTTCATAAAGATTCCTTTTTGACATAAGGTAAATTTTTTTTTATGATTTCTCATTATGATTAAAAGTCTAGATTCTGATGTTTTCCGTTTTTTTTTTGTTTTTGCGTTCATCTAAGCCAACTGAAATTCTCAATATAACTAATGGGAAAATTTGAAAAATGATGAACGCTCTGTCAATAAATTTGAGCAAAATAGAAACCTGAGTGTGCAAATGCGGAAAAAAAGAAAACTTTAAAGATTTCGAGCTTCACTTTTTATCCGAGAAATCAAGGAAAAGAATCGGAGAGCAAACTACATTACCAAGATTAGAAATTCTGATGTCCAATTAAGTTGACAAAATCTAAAAACACTTCAAAAAACAATATTTTCAGCTGGGCAGGAAACGCTTCGCTCAGTGGCCATCAAATCTTCTTAATAAAAGGAGCAACTTCAGTCAGAACTGCATGTATGCGAATTTTTTAGTAACAACGGTTATGATTTTTAAAGACATTTTGTTTATTTCAAGTGGAAAGCAATTATCAATGTACTCGTTTGCTGTGACTGAACTAATTTCTCCCAGTTGAGTATTGTTTACAACAGACGAAAAATGGAAAATGTTTTGTTTTGGAACACGAGTCTAAATAGTTTCTTGTGATATGTATTTGGGCCTCCAATGAGCTCTTCGCACATTCTCTTTGTTCTCATCTTGATTAGACCTGGGTTGCTTGCTTCTATTTCTTTGGGCAGATTGTCTGGCATGTGCCCGTTATGCAAATCTATCACCCCTTTTGTCTTGCATTGTGAATCTTTTCCTCTTTGGAAGCAAACACTGCTTTCTAGCACGATATGTGTTGTGCCCATGCTTTTCAGAATTGAATGAATCTGATTGGCTGGAAGCTTTGAGTAGATCTGATACGCGTTTCTGGTTCGTTTTCGGAGCCATTCGTTTTCGTAATGAGGATGGTTTGTGATTGCTCGACCGGTTCCGAGTTTGATCATGGCACAAACTTGCATTGTAGCTGTGAAAACAGAAGTTTTCGGTGTTTCTTTATTCAGGAAGTTGATCATTTCAACAGTGTCGGGGTCATAAAATTCTGTGAACGTATTCACGCGCGATACGATTGGCTGATAATTGTAGCCTATCACATAGCCGCAAAACAGAGCACCAGTTAGGATTCTGACAGGGTTCCAATTGACACCTAAATATTCATTCAGACGTTCAAGGTATACCTGAGAATATATTTCGGATTAAGCACATATATGGCGTGGTACAATCAACAGGTGCCTCTCGGCCAGTGGGACTTCAAATAGAACCATCAATTAGCTTATAATGCCGTCTGCTTTCTTAGGGGCTGAAATGATAAAAGCGGCGAAATCACATGGTTTGTAAATATGCGGTGTTAAATTAATCGTTGTTAAAAGCGGTGTTAAATTAAGCGTTGTTTCTGACTTGAAAATGTATTAATATAAAAGTGACAGAATTAAAAAATTGATTAAAAAAAGTGCTACGCTAACCTAAACCATAAAAACGCTGAAACCAAACCACGCGCAGCACAAGAGTGAATATTTTTGTTTAATCTCACAGACGTTTGTTTTTTAAATCAGTGGAGTGTTAAGGAATATAAAAAAATATTAAAATAGTCATCAATAATTTAGAAATTAGAGGCATCAAAAGAAGGCATAAATGTTGGTCAAAAACTACGCATAGAGATATTGATGACAGCTGTGGTCTGTTCTGCCCCGAAATGACTAGGCGAGCGGCTGGCCTAACAGATGAAGACAATTGAATAAGATGGACACAGAATGACAAAGACTGAGTTGTATTTGGCCCTGAATTGACTAGGCGAGCGGTTGGCGGAATACTCTTAACACGTCTGATTTTTCTGTTGTTCTTCATTTTGTTACTATAGCGGGAGAAAAGTATTTATAATAAGGAAAGTTGGAGACAACTCAGCTGGACTCGAACACCGGTCGGAGAAAACAAACGTTCGTTCTTTCGTTATTAATTCACGCTTTGATGACAACTGCGCCACTTTCCTCTGCTTCAAAACGTTAGAAATTTGATGCAGTTTATTGGATGGAGGAAACGCCTCAAGAAAAAAAAATATAAAATTTCTGGAGTTGGACTCGAACCGTTGTTGTGTTTACTTTATTAAGCTATCTTTGTGCTCTTTGCAACTGTGTCATTTGACAGCTACTTTTGGTTTTCCGACTGCAAGTTTTTCATTTGCACTATCTGTCACTCTGTTTTCCTGTTTGTTGTTGTACTTTTTTTCCTGTTTCCTGAGTTTTCCTTTTTGCGCTCTCAGTTTTTGCTTTTTTATTCTGTCATTGCGACCATTTCTGTTGTTTGAGAGACGATGATCCTTGGTATTGAGTTTCCGGGATTAAACTGGGATTGATTATCGTTTTGTTTGGTTGATCACTATTCCGAGCAGTCATCCTAGCTACTAGTCTATTTTGTATGCGGCTATAAGATTTAGTAATTAGTTGATCAAGAGTGTTTTTGCAAGAGATGAGCGGGCACTGTCGTTTCTTATATATAAGCTCTGATACAGACGGTCAGACAGTATGGTGTGTTTGATTGCCCGTTCAATATAACCGTTGGCCAGTTTAATCTGAATTTCTCTGACTGACTTCATGTTTGCCTCTTCGTGGAGTTCTTAGACTGTTACCATCTTGGTTTTCGAGGGCAAAATCGTAGAGCTCAGTTTTGAACGTTTTGTATTTTATTTATAGAGGCATGCGATTGATCCAGTCAGCAAGCATTTGAGTACAGAATTAGTGGTCTGGTCCAAGAATTGTAAACCAAAATTAGGCTTTCTTCGTTAACGTTTAGGTTACTAAGCTTCCAGAGTTGAAATAGCTTGCTGTTCGCTCTTCGTATTAAACCTTTGCAATGTTCATTCCACTTAAGGTGTGGAGTAAGAATGAAACCCAAGAATTGTATCGAACTTGTCTTCTTTTATGTTCAGCTCTAGAGAATAATCTTTCCTGGAGGTGTTTTTAAAGATCAGGTAATGAGTTTTATTTGGGTTAATTTTAATTTTTCAATGAGTCGCACCAATAATTAGACTATTGAGAAATAATTGGAGATGTTTTTGGATTAATTTGGGGGATGTTGACCTATATTAGAGAGCAAAGTCGTCAGCGAACTGTGAGACCTGGGCTTTTACTTCCGGCAAACCACTGAAGTTAATGAGGAAGAGAATGGAAGCAATTACGCTCCCCTGAGGTAATCCAGCTGTCGGTCTGAAACTGTCACTGACAGTTGAGTTTATCTTCACGAACACGTTGCTTTGCGATAAGAATGAATTTATCTATCTTATGACTGAATTCTTTAGCCCTATCGAGTTTAATTTGTGCACCATTCCTAGGCGCCATACAGCATCGAACGCTTTTTCGACATCCAAGCATATGAAACCAACCATTTGGGACCACTGAAAGGCTTCACTGACGTGCTGAGTGAGTTTAATGAGGATGTCAGTGGTGCAGCGCTGTTTCCTGTAAGCACTCTGAGTCTCGCCGAATATATTTTGGCTTTAACAATATTCCATAACGATATTTTTCACAACAGTTTCACATATTTTGCCTATACAATTTGTAAGACTAATTGGTCGGTAGATTTCAGCATTCGATCGGTCTTTGTATTGTTTTGGTATCATTATTATCTGGGATTCTTTCCAGTTAACTGGAACATACGAGTTGGTTATGGAGCTAGATATGAGAAGACAGGCAAGGACTTTAACATTTTTAGGTAATTCTTCAAGGATTTTGTAGTAAATTTTGTCCACCCAGGGCATGTTTTTCTCGTCTCTTTCAGGATTTCATCAAATTTTGTCGTTTTAACTACAATGCCAAGTTGTTCAGTATGTTCATTTGTAATTATTCTTGCTTCTGTTTCATTTTCAGTATTGTCACAGAGTTTAGAAATTATTGATGATTCCGTTTGGTGATTTTTCATTGTGTTCTTTAGCAGCTATTTGTACATTTCACTTTTCTTTTTGTCGTTGACCGCCACGCAATCTTTGTTGAATAGTTTTGGCTTTTCTGCAGATTTTTATTTGGGCTCGTTTTTATTAGTTATTTTTTATTGCTTTCCAGAAGCCTTTTCTACCCTTATCACATGCTTTTTCGAAGACCTTTGCCCCTTTTTGTTTCTTCTGATCGCATCATTGATCGTTTAATTTTTTTCTGTAGATAATTTATCTCCGTTCTTAAAGAGGTATAGTGATCGCCAACTGCTATTTTGAGCTCTCTTTGCATTTTTCTCTTCAGTTTTATCAGATTTTGCGTTTTTGCGTCTCAACACTGTAGGGGAACTCTTTTTTGTTAATGCAGGAGTCTTCCAAAGATTTGCTTATTAAATCAATTAAACTGGTGCTAAACTGACTTAATTCTGGATACTTCTTTTCTGGATACTTCACTAGCCATATATTTGATGATCTGTGTAATTTTTTTGCATGTTCTCTAAACTGTTTGTTGTTGATTTTTGATTTCAGTTGAAAAATTTCACCTTTTCTTAGGTTCATTGTCGTAATTGTAAACTTGTGATCGCTGGCTAATTCTTCTGATACTTGAAAATCGTTAAAATGCGCAAAAATTGAATTATCGCAAAAGTGCAGTTTTAACATATTTTTACGTTTTCCGTCAAGCGACTAATAGGTCTGATAACCGTTGTTTCGCAGTTTAAAAGTGCCCTTGTCATAAATAATTAGGAGATTTTCTCCATTTTCAGAATCAAATGAGCAGTTTAGTTCATGGTGGGGAGCATTGAAGTCGCCACACATTTTTTAACTTTCCTGAAAATATTTTATCTGTCAACAGCGGCTTTCAAGGGGAATTGTAAGCAGTTATTATCCAAAAATCATTGAAAGAGGGCAACTTATGGCAAATTTTAAGTGTTTATAGTGTTCTTCCATTGCTATCAGTTTCTTTTTCTACTGGTTCTATTAGCTTGATAGCAGTGCTGTTCTTCACTAAGATAGCAGAGCCATGATGACCGTTAATGCAAGTTTCCGTTGCAACGATGTAGTTGTTGAGGGGGGGGGGGTTGTTTTTTTTTCCAGATCATAACTTCATTCAAACAAATTACATCTATTTAGTCTTCTGTTGAAAACAAAATCATTTATTTTTTTTGTTTAGTCGGCGACAGTTCCATTGCAAAACCTTGAGCTGATCCATTTTGCAAAAAGTTTTGGCTGTTTGGCAAATTGTTTGTTTGAATTGAAATAACAGTAGCTGTATTTGTGCTTTTTACGCTGTCATGTATTCTTTGGCCGTCAATTTTTTCATTGAAGATACGTGAGGCGCTGTTAGAAACAATATTTATTATGTCACTGTAGGACATAGTGTTAAGAACTGTTCGTTTTTTACTCAAAACTTCAGCTACTAGAACAGCAATTTTTTCAGGTGATGGAGTTAGATCAGTCTTTGCTTGAGAATGCAGTTTATTAGCTACGGCTGAGAATTTATCCTCATTTATCTTATTTGAGGCCTCTGCTAACTTATGCTGATATGCTGGACAGCCTCGATAAACAGTCGCCTGAGTACCGCCACAGTTTGAGCATTTGGCATTTTCTTTGGCAACAGTGCATTCTTTAACACTATGATCTTGCGAGCAGCGAAGACATCGAATTGCATTACTGAAGCAAGTATAATACATCCTGTTCTACCAGTTTTGTTATCAAGCTTATGAATTTCAGGAAAATTTGCACAATTTCTTATGAAAAATGAGGAGAAAACCCTGCGAAGAAAGCGGTATTATAACTTTGACTATATTATAAACAAAAGACAATACCTGTTTTGGAATGGATGAATGCAAACAGTCGTTTGTCTGTTAAGTAAACAGAAGCGAGTGGACACATTGAAGCAACCCAGAGGAACTTGAATCTGGCAGCTGACAGAGCCAGCACTCCCAACACACAACTCACTGAGAAGAGACATACCAGCTCGGGCCTGTTCTTCAAATTGAAACTCTGCCATTCGTCCGGCTCACGGTCACGCCAGTTCCTAAATACATTACAAAATTTAACACCAAGCTGAAATCCGCTAAAAACGGAAACACCGAACCAAACCGATCATGAAACTATTTTAAAGCGCAATCTCGTACCAAAATTTAAATTTGTGCTAATGGTCCAGACTTTTGTTCGACTCTTTTCCGGACTTTCGTGCTACTTGTGATCAATATCTAGACTTTGGCCTCTGTTCAGGCCAAACCAGACCGAAATGGCGTCTGATCAGGCCTAGGGGTGAACAGATCATTTTGTAGACCTTTTGGTTTGAGTCGCACTATGGCCCTCATACTATAAATCGTCAAATTTATTTCTGACAACCAAACTATTTATATAAAAAACAATGTTGAAAACTAGCTTTCCGAGGAGAAATTAGGAGAATTTAGAGAATTTAGGAGAATTAGAAGAATTTAGAGTCACGCCAAATTATGAATTTAGAGTGACGCCAAAATAGATTTCAATAATAAATTTAATAAATTAAATGATTGATTTATGAGTTATTTTCAAAAATAAAAAAAATGCCTGACACATTTTTTTAGATACCAATAAAAATCCTCGAATGTGATCCCGTGCAGTGTTTAGAGATAAGGCGCAAGCAAGAATCAGTGTTTACCAACCTTGAAAGATGTTGGCCTTTCTCTGTGAATTATACAAATGAAGCAAACAGTTAAGTGGCCTGATCTCTTTTTGTTTTTGTCGTCTTTACGGTCTTCATTGTTCCTAAGGTCATGTTCCAATTAAAATTTTTATTTTGTCAAAAGAATAAACAGTTATCTTTAGCTGTGATCCTTAATTTTTTTTATCGTCAAATGGATTTTGAACAAAAAATCTTGAAGTTTTTCATTTCAAGTATTTTCGTTTTTTCCAAAAACTTAGTTGAAGAAGTACATTTTTAAAAAATTCTTCCTATTGACAGGAGTACAAGGAATCACTGAAAGCAAAGCAATTTCTGATCATAGATGATCACAGTCAAGCATGAAACGCCAGATAACTTTTCTTTGATTGAAAATAATTTTTGTTAATTGTTGTTCTCAATTTTGCAAGAAAACTTTTCAAAACTATTTTATGATCTTTTCATTTGAGTCAAAAAGTCGTCAGGACTAAGGAGATATTGGTAAAGCATATGCATACTCTACGATTAGACCAAGGGTTTATGTTCTAATTTAAAAAACATTTTATTCGAGCTAATGTCTGACTTTGTCGGCGCAAAATTTCAGCTTTTAACAGATATATGTCACCAAAAAGTCACTCTTTGACTTGTTGGCGCAAAATCAGATGTTGGCAACAGTAATTGCAGAAAATGAACATTCAAAAACACAACAAGGCAGGTCCTGAAATTGAATCAAATAAACAAAACGACTCACTATCATGTTTAGTAGAATAATTTTCTGTGGTTAAAAAAAACGTATACCAAAACAGGCAAAGTTGAACATTTAAAAAAATTCAAACAAAATTATCCCCATATTTGAGAGAATCAGTGATGACTCCGTCTATAAAAGTTTTACAGGTTTTCATATATTCTTTTGTAGACAAATTGATTTTAAAAGTCAGGGAGACTTGTCATTACAGAGACTAACATGAAAACACCAGGAACACTGGACATAGAGGAATGTCAAAGACAAATGTCTTTTTTTGAGACAAAAGAACATCCTCAAAGTTGTTCAATATGGCATAAAACAAAAAAAACTCATCTTTAAAGCCTCATTAGAAGGCTTAGTTGATATGTCATTAACGAGACTGTAACACATGACATTAAAGAAAATTCAAAAACTGGTGAAACTCAAACAGTCACTAATTTTCAATGTAAACAAATAAGACCAATGCTGTAAAAACCAATCGATTCTCAATAAATACAATCAAGTTAATTTCGCAACAGAGCTAATTACACTTTTTTCGATTAAAACTATTTGACAGGACAACATAAAGAACTACAGCCTCATGCAAATCATTAAAATTTTATAAGACTGCATATCGATATTGTCATAAAATCGTAAATTAATCAACTGTAGACAACAAAAAGTTTTCTAAGTTTCCGCTAAAAGAAAACTTGTTGAACTTTTCATTATTCAAACTAAGCCATAAAAAACAAAAAGACAAAAAATTTTACTAGACACTTTTTTCACTAATATTTATAATAAGATTACGTAATGACAAAAACGTAAAACTGAAAATCACAGCAGGAAATCCTAGATAATTTTGTTTGTTTTTCAAAGGGCCAATGGGATCTGTCAAAAATGAGATTGAGTTTGAATTCAACAAAAAAGCAAGTAGGTGCAAAACTAAAAATTCACGTTTACTTTATCATGACAGTTAGCAAAAAGAATTAGACAGGATAATGAATAATCGGTGACGTTAAAATCTGCATATAACCTTGTCACAGCTAACACCGTGTAGACTGAATGTATGCTAAAGGTCTTCAAACGTTCAACAACATCTTTGCTCTCATCCAATCAGACAGAATGATGCAAATATCAAATCTTGTGATAGTTGAGGCAACAAAATTTTTAAAACAAGTCAGCAGATGAACCCGTTTTTCCTAACTTATTAGTTTTTTTCGTTAGGGGCTCCAAAATTTTGTTTACTGATTCCACTAAGCAACAGAAACGATGTTGCGCTAATTGAAAAACAGTAAATTAAAAAGGAAGATCAATGAAAGGGTTTAAAAAAAAATTGGTCTCTGTCATTAACTTTCGCTGATATCTTACACCAAATCACAATAGAATTCTGAACTCTTTAGGAGCTCCATGAGATTCGTGCCTGAAGAGGATGAAAATTTTTACATTTTTCTTCAGTATGTGTAAATTTTTCATCATTTTCCTTAAAAGTATATTAAGGGTCAAAAATAGAAGTTAATCAAATCAAAAAACAGAAAAGCCAAAGGACAACAAAATAGTAAAAGCTCAAAAACCTCTTGAAACAGAAATGTTAAAAACTTGAAAACTTATAGACAAATTGAAGAATCGCTGAAAATGCGCAACAGTAAAGTTAAAAAAGATAAAAACCTTAAGATAGTTTTTGAAAACTTGCATAGATCAGTTAGAAATGTTTCTATAAAGAACGTCAATGGGAGACTAAAATTAAAACTTGTCAATAGTGAACTTGGTATCAAGACAACAAAATAAAGCAAATGCCCTCAAAACCACAAAATTCACTAATTCACGTTGAATGAAAAACAAAGGATTTAAAAGAAAATCTGTTAGTAAGCTATTAATTTATTCAAACAATAGCAACTATCAACTCTTAGAACCTCACAAGCACTTGCCAATCCGGAGAGAAGCAAAAGCGGAATTGGAAGCCAACATGCCAAACGTAAAACAAAATTCTCCCTTAATACCAATTTATTATTTGCTCGAACACTATTTTTTTTGTTTTACTTAAAAGCAGTGTCAATAGTTTTAACTATTTCATTTTTTTTCATTAATACTTCGGCCTAACACTAATCTCTACTGCAGTTTCATTTCTCAATGACATCAAAAATTCGAAAAGGTGTTAGAGGTCTTAGGAAAGAGATTGCAGAACAAGTCCTGAAACTCAATCAACACTAAAACCTGAAAAATTCTGGCCTGACCAGCAGCCCAAATTCACAAAAGTATACCAAAAGTAATGATTTGCGGCAATTCTAACTTTGTATATTTTGTCGTCCAAAATTATTTTTACAGAATTTCACTTTTTGGTAAAACAACCATTCTTTTAATCAACATGCCGACAAAATTTCACTTCTAGAACCTTCTCTCAAAAATTGGAAGTAAAATTGACCTTAATCATACACAATCGATAACAATTATAACTAATTTTAGCAGTTTTCATCCGAATTTGAGCAAAAATTAATGAGAGATCTAAAACACAAAAACGAGCCGAAATTGGAATAAACCCACGGTTAAAGTTACATGTTGTAACATTATAAATCAAACATACTACATCTTTCTCTTGAATTACCATTAAAAAAACTAAGGTTCAGTGTCTAGTTTTCGTGAATTAATTTATAAAAATAAACTTTAAAGCCTTCAATTTTTCGTCCATTGGAACTCGTTCGTGTCTTTTATGCATCTCTTCCTTTAAGTCTTCCTAACATTTTTTCTCTGACTTTATTTCTCAGAGCTCTTGGAAGTTTATTCCATTTCCAAACGAAGTTTCTTATAATTGAATTTGGAGTCCATTTTGATTTACATTACATTTTGTTGTGAGCGAAAAATCATGTGTACGATGTTTTAAGTTATTTGCAATGTCTCCGATTAATCTGAATTTCTTTTGGTCTTGTATGTTTGACAATGGCTTGTTGGACAATATCAAAAAGACTAATTATTGAAGTTTTGGCTATTTAAAATTCTGCGGGAAGTTTTTTTTATTTTCAAGAAGAAACTTTTGAGCACTGTCATATTTTGTTCGTAAAAAGCAAACTTTTATGCTCCATCAAATTTGTTTGTTTATTCTGTCAATTGAGCAGGATGGCAAACTTTAAAAAAAAGATCGCACTAAATTCTAAATGCTAGATAAAACAAGCGATATAAAGAGATTTTTTCGAGCCCTTAAAGGTATTTAATTGCGTACCAAATAAATTGATCTGATAGCTAAAGCCATTTTGCTGATCACATTATTAGTTTGTTTTTGGTATGTCAACTTTTTGTCAAGAATAACAACTAAGTATCTGCATTCATCTGTTGATTTCAATGAATGACTTTTAAATTCAACGCAACGGACAATTGGTAATTTTTCATTTTCGAAAACCATTATTTCTGTTTTCCCGTCATTTAGAGTTAACTTGTTTTTGTTTCATTTATTGTTCAGTTTCCATCAATATTTTTTTAACCTTTGCTTCTGAAAATTGTTCATTTTTTCTTGACATAAAATTGCTGTGTCATCTGCAAATTGTAAAACATTCGAACTTTTCCCTATTTCCTCACCGAAGTCATTTACATAAAGCATGAATTTTAGTGGTCCTAATACATTCCTTTTGGGAACACCGTGATTTATAATTGTCCAGTCGGATTCAACTATTCCTTTTTTAACACAATGTTTCCTGCTAATTAGAGACGAATTCAATATGATTATTGCGTTATCTCCAAAACCATATTTTTCAATTTTTTTATGAAAACTGCAAAGTAAATTAAATTAAAAGCTTCTGCCAAATCCAAACAGATTGTTAAGACTATATATTTGTCTTCAACGTATTGATTTATTTTCTCTGTCAGGGCAATTATTGTATGAAGACACAACTTTTGTTTTTGGAAAGCAAATTGGTTTTTGTTAATTGTTTTATTCATATCTAAATGTCCCAAAGTTTGCTCCAAGAGAAATTTTCCAAAAAATTTTGCTGATGTGGTAAGGACCGAAATTGATCGATAATTTTCAGGGTTATGCCTGTCGCCTTTCTTATAGATGGGAGTGACATAGGCTTCTTTTAAAATATCACGGAATGTGTTTGCGTTTATACACTCGTTAATAGCAAACTGTAAATGGGTTCCAATGGACAACTTACAATCTTTTAGTGCCCAGGATGGTATATAATTTTTGGTACTGCTGATTTTTGGGTTGGTAGTTTGTCAAAAACTATGTATATTTCTCTTCTTTTTACCTGCCTGAAACTGAATTCATTTCCTTTAAAATTAAAAGAAGGCAACTTAGGAGCAACTACTTCACCCTTGTAAAGTCCAAGACGGGCAAAACAATTATTCAAACAGTTAGCAATGCTTTTTTATCTGATATTACGTTATTGCCCTCTTTCAGCTGTGCAGTTTTCTTCTGTCTGTTTGTTTGAGTTAAATTTATTTTTAATAATTTTTCATTGTTCTTCTGAAGTTGGGTGATTCTCGAAAAATTGTTTCGTATAATCGTCAGATGCTTGACGTAATTTTTTACTAACATTGTTTCTCAGTACTTTGTAGCTGTTAAAGAGCTCTTGGTTAGGATCTTTTATCCATTCATTGAACACACGATGCTTGTCATTAATGAGACTGAGCAGCTCTTGTGATAGCCATTTTTTGTCCTCTTTTTTGTTTTCACTTTTGTTTTCACTTTTCAATTTACACAAAATTTAAACCTCGATAACTCCTCAGAAAAGACAATTTTTTTAAATCTTCAAATCTAATTTTTAAACGCTCTTTAAAATGATATTGCTCGTTTCTTTAAACGTCAAATACATCGATCGGCAAAATTTGACTGAAAAAAAGCAGTTGAGCATGTAGTCCCCCCAACTAAAGGTGTTCGGCTCATAAAGAGCTCGTTGTCCAATTACAGTAGATTATAACATCAAAAAAAAAATAGTTTAATTGGAGTCACATAAATTAATCCAAAAATTTATCACCTTATTTGCAAATTTTGTTGCAGAGTGGTCAGATGCTAAAAATCTTACAAAACTCTTGCAAAATGATGCATAATCATACTGCAGTCTTGCAGATAAGAGTATTTACAGATAACTGCCCCAGTGTGACTATGAAATCAACAGTTCATTTTACTTCTTCAAAATTGGTTCTTGATCGCCGTCGCACTAGTTCTGTTAACGTTTTACAGTGGAAAAAAATGATTCCAAATTTGGCAGGAGAAGCAGACATTACTTGCCTTTTCAAAGATATGATAAGAAGACCTATCATAACAAGTGATCCTGCGGCATAAGGAGCCAAAAGTCCAGTAGTGACCAGGTGTTGGATGATCTCAATTGGCAACAGAGTGAAGATGCGCTCACATAGATAGAGGTTTGAGTCGAAGTCAGTTCTGAGGACGTTTGGGTCCCACGTGAACAATTTGTAGTAGAGGAATTTAACAATGTGGTTGCCTTCCTCGACATTCAGGTACATCTTCAATTGTAAGCTAAATAAAAAAGAGACCATTGCATGAGTTTTTTTCGTTATATCAGTCCGTTTCCTTGAGATCATAAATTTTGTAAAGCACAAAAAAAACAAACTTAATCTTTGAAATACTTTTTCTATGATTGTTGAGATCGTTGACAATTGATTAATTTTTTGTGCCGAGTTGTGGTTAATGATGAAAACTTCTGTTAACAAAATATTTGATATTGTTGAAGTTAGAGACAACAAAGTTATAGAGTGTGTTCAAAAACAATTATATATAGAAAATTACCTGGAAAACACTGTTGATGAAATTGTGACAGCAATAGCGAACACAGCCAGTATGCACTTCAGAGAAAAGTAACGAATTCTCGGGGCCATATCGCCAAACGTGATCAATACAAACGTTGCAATCGGAATGAAACTAATTGGAATCGAGACCCATATAAATTTATTTCCAAACTGTGCCATTGAACAGGTCATAAGCGAAACCCACTCTATCCATAACAGCAGAACTGTTTCACGTTTTGGAAGTATATCAATAAGAGCTGCGCCGAAAAGTGCCAGTGACGTAAGCATCAAAACGAATTGGTTGAACTGCCAAAATAGACAAAACAGGGAACAGGCAATATAGGAACATATAACAAAATAACTTTTTTCATCTTTGATTTTCTTGGATTGTAAATCGCGATGCAACATAGTATAAAAAGGAAATAAAAAGGTGTTGCCCAGTTTTCACGCAATGCGGGTGATTGGTCAGCTCTAGTGACGTCAGAGATGTTGATTATGACCAATGACGCGCAGATTAGTGAGCCTGAAATGAAATATTTACAATTGATTTCTGCAAAAGATAAACAGAAGAAATATCATCACTTAACAATATTTCTTGGAATATAGAAAATTGATGCAAGCAAGACCCGAAGGAAAGCTTTTTAGGTGCTAAAATTATTTTGGTTTCTCAATTTTATCCCCGTACTGGTAATAGTTTGAAGAAAAACAAATTCATTTTGTTGAAACGACTTAGAGCTGTTTAAAATTGGCACGGCTGCTCCTTTGTTTTCAACAATATGTTTTTTTAAGGGCGTCAGACCTAATGCTTTCTGAAGTTTTTCTGACCAAAGCTTAATCGTATTGTAAAAAATATTAGATTTGATTAACTTTTTGCCAGATTAAGTCTTTTTGACTAGGCCTCTTGAAAAATCGTTCAAGATAACACCATCAGACAATGCGGGACAACAGATGCATCTTGTATTTTTGGCATTTTTATAAGATTACCCTTAATCTGGCAAGATCGAACAAAGTAGCCAGTCGGTATGAGCTAGAGGCCAGCTCAGATTTATCAACCAGATTTGAACTAGTAAAAATGCAATTACTCAATTTCAAACTCACCAATAAATGACTGAGAGACAACATAAGCTGAACTGATCAAACTAAGAGAGAGTAGGGACTGTATTGTGAACAGAACTCTGACGTAAAACATGATTGGATGGAGTGACTTGAGAGCAGAGTGTCCCACAAATGTCAGGTAGGCTCTAGCCACTGCAATCTCTTGAAATACGTTGAATCTCTCTATTATGTTAATTGTACGCCCAAACTCAGTTCGGTTGTCTGTTTGAATTGCCTCCAAACCACGGTCAAAGTCCTAAAAAAATGAGAAATGGAAGTGCATTCTCTTTTGAAACTTTCTACCTCTTCAAAATTTTTGCTTTCTATAACTCCTTACCGTGCTCCACTCTATTGGTTATTAATTGCCCAAAAAAAATTAGAATTGAATAATTGTGACACCGATATTTTTAGGAAAAGCAGCGACGTTTCACAATTTTTCAATTCTTTTATGATAATTTTTGATCTCTTGTAAAAGAAAGGAGAAGATTGGAACTGAACACTCTTGACCGCAAAAATTGTAAATGAAATGTTTTCAATCCAAACCATAAAATGAATAACAGTGTGAGAAAAACGCTTGAAAAATCGCGTAAAAATTTAAGTAAAGATCTGAAGACTTCCTCATCCTCTCTGAGCAGAAAATACTACTCATCAGTCAATACTTAAACACACGAACCGTATAAAACATTGAAAAGTAGAAAGAAAAATAAGCTCATTTTTTTGAGCGTTAATAAAAAACATCAGATAGAACTCTATTTGTACACCTTAAATGACCCTTATACGATACAAGCTTCAAATCATGTATATTAGTGTACTTTGATTGTAAGAACATAAATTCTTTGTAACCAGTTTAGTTGACTTGCGGATGAATTATACTTTAGTCCCCTTATCAAAAAATAGTGACCACTTAACCGCAAAATCTGTAAATGAATAATAACAGATTCAAAATAGAAGTTTTTTTTCATTTTTTTAGGCTGAACCAAACTTTATCTCAATTTAACTCTGTTTCATCAATTTTAAATAACAAGAAAACGATCAATCACAATATAGCCGGTATATTAAGGAAAATAGCCGCTGATGGCCTCCATTGACCTAAGATAGGAACAAAATAGTAGGAGAAAATAAAACTGAACATTGGCAACCGACAGCCTCAAAGTGTTCAAAAATTTTCCAAATTGGTTCAGTTTTTTATGATTCAATATGGTCAACAATAAAAAAAAATAATTGTGGTTCCTGAGTGCGGAAGTGCATTAGGCCTACAGTGGCCTGTTCTCAGCTGTCCTTTTTTCTTATTATTCCCCACATTTCAGATTGAGATTTTTATGAGCAGCATTGCTCTTTTTGGCGACTCTAGCCACTTTTTGCGTCTGAAACTTTCACGTGGTACCATTATTGCTCCCAACACTGGTCAAGCTATGGTGAACCTTAAGCTATGGTTAAGTAAGAGCTCATCCTCACACAGACAGCTTCACGGATGCTGGGGTTTGAAATCTCAATCATTGGCGTGTGAACCATACACCTTAATTCTCGGCTAACACGCCATTCTCAATTAGAGGACAATCAATTTAATATTAATACTAATACTAAAAATTCACGTTTACTTTATCATGACAGTTAGCAAAAAGAATTAGACAGGATAATGAATAATCGGTGACGTTAAAATCTGCATATAACCTTGTCACAGCTAACACCGTGTAGACTGAATGTATGCTAAAGGTCTTCAAACGTTCAACAACATCTTTCCTCTCATCCAATCAGACAGAATGATGCAAATATCAAATCTTGTGATAGTTGAGGCAACAAAATTTTTAAAACAAGTCAGCAGATGAACCCGTTTTTCCTAACTTATTAGTTTGTTTCGTTAGGGGCTCCAAAATTTTGTTTACTGATTCCACTAAGCAACAGAAACGATGTTGCGCTAATTGAAAAACAGTAAATTAAAAAGGAAGATCAATGAAAGGGTTTAAAAAAAAATTGGTCTCTGTCATTAACTTTCGCTGATATCTTACAACAAATCACAATAGAATTCTGAACTCTTTAGGAGCTCCATGAGATTCGTGCCTGAAGAGGATGAAAATTTTTACATTGTTCTTCAGTATGTGTAAATTTTTCATCATTTTCCTTAAAAGTATATTAAGGGTCAAAAATAGAAGTTAATCAAATCAAAAAACAGAAAAGCCAAAGGACAACAAAATAGTAAAAGCTCAAAAACCTCTTGAAACAGAAATGTTAAAAACTTGAAAACTTATAGACAAATTGAAGAATCGCTGAAAATGCGCAACAGTAAAGTTAAAAAAGATAAAAACCTTAAGATAGTTTTTGAAAACTTGCATAGATCAGTTAGAAATGTTTCTATAAAGAACGTCAATGGGAGACTAAAATTAAAACTTGTCAATAGTGAACTTGGTATCAAGACAACAAAATAAAGCAAATGCCCTCAAAACCACAAAATTCACTAATTCACGTTGAATGAAAAACAAAGGATTTAAAAGAAAGTCTGTTAGTAAGCTATTAATTTATTCAAACAATAGCAACTATCAACTCTTAGAACCTCACAAGCACTTGCCAATCCGGAGAGAAGCAAAAGCGGAATTGGAAGCCAACATGCCAAACGTAAAACAAAATTCTCCCTTAATACCAATTTATTATTTGCTCGAACACTATTTTTTTTGTTTTACTTAAAAGCAGTGTCAATAGTTTTAACTATTTCATTTTTTTTCATTAATACTTCGGCCTAACACTAATCTCTACTGCAGTTTCATTTCTCAATGACATCAAAAATTCGAAAAGGTGTTAGAGGTCTTAGGAAAGAGATTGCAGAACAAGTCCTGAAACTCAATCAACACTAAAACCTGAAAAATTCTGGCCTGACCAGCAGCCCAAATTCACAAAAGTATACCAAAAGTAATGATTTGCGGCAATTCTAACTTTGTATATTTTGTCGTCCAAAATTATTTTTACAGAATTTCACTTTTTGGTAAAACAACCATTCTTTTAATCAACATGCCGACAAAATTTCACTTCTAGAACCTTCTCTCAAAAATTGGAAGTAAAATTGACCTTAATCATACACAATCGATAACAATTATAACTAATTTTAGCAGTTTTCATCCGAATTTGGGCAAAAATTAATGAAAGAGATCTAAAACACGAAAACGAGCCGAAATTGGAATAAACCCACGGTTAAAGTTACATGTTGTAACATTATAAATCAAACATACTACATCTTTCTCTTGAATTACCATTAAAAAAACTAAGGTTCAGTGTCTAGTTTTCGTGAATTAATTTATAAAAATAAACTTTAAAGCCTTCAATTTTTCGTCCATTGGAACTCGTTCGTGTCTTTTTTGCATCTCTTCCTTTAAGTCTTCCTAACATTTTTTCTCTGACTTTATTTCTCAGAGCTCTTGGAAGTTTATTCCATTTCCAAACGAAGTTTCTTATAATTGAATTTGGAGTCCATTTTGATTTACATTACATTTTGTTGTGAGCGAAAAATCATGTGTACGATGTTTTAAGTTATTTGCAATGTCTCCGATTAATCTGAATTTCTTTTGGTCTTGTATGTTTGACAATGGCTTGTTGGACAATATCAAAAAGACTAATTATTGAAGTTTTGGCTATTTAAAATTCTGCGGGAAGTTTTTTTTATTTTCAAGAAGAAATTTTTGAGCACTGTCATATTTTGTTCGTAAAAAGCAAACTTTTATGCTCCATCAAATTTGTTTGTTTATTCTGTCAATTGAGCAGGATGGCAAACTTTAAAAAAAAGATCGCACTAAATTCTAAATGCTAGATAAAACAAGCGATATAAAGAGATTTTTTCGAGCCCATAAAGGTATTTAATTGCGTACCAAATAAATTGATCTGATAGCTAAAGCCATTTTGCTGATCACATTATTAGTTTGTTTTTGGTATGTCAACTTTTTGTCAAGAATAACAACTAAGTATCTGCATTCATCTGTTGATTTCAATGAATGACTTTTAAATTCAACGCAACGGACAATTGGTAATTTTTCATTTTCGAAAACCATTATTTCTGTTTTCCCGTCATTTAGAGTTAACTTGTTTTTGTTTCATTTATTGTTCAGTTTCCATCAATATTTTTTTAACCTTTGCTTCTGAAAATTGTTCATTTTTTCTTGACATAAAATTGCTGTGTCATCTGCAAATTGTAAAACATTCGAACTTTTCCCTATTTCCTCACCGAAGTCATTTACATAAAGCATGAATTTTAGTGGTCCTAATACATTCCTTTTGGGAACACCGTAATTTATAATTGTCCAGTCGGATTCAACTATTCCTTTTTTAACACAATGTTTCCTGCTAATTAGAGACGAATTCAATATGATTATTGCGTTATCTCCAAAACCATATTTTTCAATTTTTTTATGAAAACTGCAAAGTAAATTAAATTAAAAGCTTCTGCCAAATCCAAACAGATTGTTAAGACTATATATTTGTCTTCAACGTATTGATTTATTTTCTCTGTCAGGGCAATTATTGTATGAAGACACAACTTTTGTTTTTGGAAAGCAAATTGGTTTTTGTTAATTGTTTTATTCATATCTAAATGTCCCAAAGTTTGCTCCAAGAGAAATTTTCCAAAAAATTTTGCTGATGTGGTAAGGACCGAAATTGATCGATAATTTTCAGGGTTATGCCTGTCGCCTTTCTTATAGATGGGAGTGACATAGGCTTCTTTTAAAATATCACGGAATGTGTTTGCGTTTATACACTCGTTAATAGCAAACTGTAAATGGGTTCCAATGGACAACTTACAATCTTTTAGTGCCCAGGATGGTATATAATTTTTGGTACTGCTGATTTTTGGGTTGGTAGTTTGTCAAAAACTATGTATATTTCTCTTCTTTTTACCTGCCTGAAACTGAATTCATTTCCTTTAAAATTAAAAGAAGGCAACTTAGGAGCAACTACTTCGCCCTTGTAAAGTCCAAGACGGGCAAAACAATTATTCAAACAGTTAGCAATGCTTTTTTATCTGATATTACGTTATTGCCCTCTTTCAGCTGTGCAGTTTTCTTCTGTCTGTTTGTTTGAGTTAAATTTATTTTTAATAATTTTTCATTGTTCTTCTGAACTTGGGTGATTCTCGAAAAATTGTTTCGTATAATCGTCAGATGCTTGACGTAATTTTTTACTAACATTGTTTCTCAGTACTTTGTAGCTGTTAAAGAGCTCTTGGTTAGGATCTTTTATCCATTCATTGAACACACGATGCTTGTCATTAATGAGACTGAGCAGCTCTTGTGATAGCCATTTTTTGTCCTCTTTTTTGTTTTCACTTTTGTTTTCACTTTTCAATTTACACAAAATTTAAACCTCGATAACTCCTCAGAAAAGACAATTTTTTTAAATCTTCAAATCTAATTTTTAAACGCTCTTTAAAATGATATTGCTCGTTTCTTTAAACGTCAAATACATCGATCGGCAAAATTTGACTGAAAAAAAGCAGTTGAGCATGTAGTCCCCCCAACTAAAGGTGTTCGGCTCATAAAGAGCTCGTTGTCCAATTACAGTAGATTATAACATCAAAAAAAAAATAGTTTAATTGGAGTCACATAAATTAATCCAAAAATTTATCACCTTATTTGCAAATTTTGTTGCAGAGTGGTCAGATGCTAAAAATCTTACAAAACTCTTGCAAAATGATGCATAATCATACTGCAGTCTTGCAGATAAGAGTATTTACAGATAACTGCCCCAGTGTGACTATGAAATCAACAGTTCATTTTACTTCTTCAAAATTGGTTCTTGATCGCCGTCGCACTAGTTCTGTTAACGTTTTACAGTGGAAAAAAATGATTCCAAATTTGGCAGGAGAAGCAGACATTACTTGCCTTTTCAAAGATATGATAAGAAGACCTATCATAACAAGTGATCCTGCGGCATAAGGAGCCAAAAGTCCAGTAGTGACCAGGTGTTGGATGATCTCAATTGGCAACAGAGTGAAGATGCGCTCACATAGATAGAGGTTTGAGTCGAAGTCAGTTCTGAGGACGTTTGGGTCCCACGTGAACAATTTGTAGTAGAGGAATTTAACAATGTGGTTGCCTTCCTCGACATTCAGGTACATCTTCAATTGTAAGCTAAATAAAAAAGAGACCCTTGCATGAGTTATTTTTTTCGTTATATCAGTCCGTTTCATAATCTGTGAAATACTTTTTCTATGATTGTTGAGATCGTTGACAATTGATTACTTTTTTGTGCCGATTTGTGGTAAATCATGACAACTTTTGTTAACAAAATATTTGATATTGTTGAAGTTAGGGACAACAAAGTTATAGAGTGTGTTCAAAAACAATTATATATAGGAGTTTACCTGGAAAACAGTGTTGATGAAATTGTAACAGCAATAGCAAACACAGCCAGTATGCACTTCAGAGAAAAGTAACGAATTCTCGGGGCCATATCGCCAAACGTGATCAATACAAACGTTGCAATCGGAATGAAACTAATTGGAATCGAGACCCATATAAATTTATTTCCAAACTGTGCCATTGAACAGGTCATAAGCGAAACCCACTCTATCCACAACAGCAGAATTGTTTCACGTTTTGGAAGTATATCAACAAGAGCTGCGCCGAAAAGTGCCAGTGACGTAAGCATCAAAACGAATTGGTTGAACTGCCAAAAAGACAAAACAGAGAACAGGCCGTATACGCACATAAAACCAAAAGGAGTTTCTTCAGCTTGGATGTTCCTGGTTTGTAAATTGCGACGCAACATAGTATAAAAAGGAAATAAAAAGGGGTTGCCCAGTTTTCACGCAATGCGGGTGATTGGTCAGCTCTAGTGACGTCAGAGATGTTGATTATGACCAATGACGCGCAGATTAGTGAGCCTGAAGCGAAATATTTACAATTCATTTCTGCTAAAAGATAAAAGAAGAAATATGGCTCATCACTTAACAATATTTCTTGGAATATAGAAAACTGATGCAAGCAAGACCCGAAGGAAAGCTTTTTAGGTGCTAAAATTATTTCGGTGTCCCAATTTTATCCCTTACTGGTAATAGTTTGAAGAAAAACAAATTCATTTTGTTGAAACGACTTAGAGCTGTTTAAAATTAACACGGCTGCTCCTTTGTTTTCAATAATATGTTTTTTTAAGGGCGTCAGACCTAATGTTTTCTGAAATTTTTCTGACCAAAGCTTAATCGTATTGTAAAAAATATTTCGTCTAGGCCTCTAGGCCACCTTTTTGACTAGGCCTCTTGAAAAATCGTTCAAGATAACACCATCAGACAATGCGTGACAACAGATGCATCTTGTATTTTTCGCATTTTTATAAGATTACCCTTAATCTGGCAAGATCAAACAAAGTAGCCAGCCGGTATGAGCTAGAGGCCAGCTCAGATTTATCAACCAAATTTGAACTAGTAAAATGCAATAACTCAATTTCTCACTCACCAATAAATGACTGAGAGACAACATAAGCTGAACTGATCAGACTGAAAGAGAGTAGGGACTGGATTGTGAACAGAACTCTGACGTAAAACATCATTGGATGGAGTGACTTGAGACCAGAGTGTCCCACAAATGTCAGGTAGGCTCTAGCCACTGCAATCTCTTGAAATATATTGAATCTCTCTATTATGTTAATTGTACGCCCAAATTCAGTTCGGTTGTCTGTTTGAATTGCCTCCAAACCACGGTCAAAGCCCTAAAAAAGGAGAAATGGAAGTGCATTCTCTTTTGAAACTTTCTACCTCTTCAAAATTTTTGCTTTCTATAACTCCTTACCGTGCTCCACTCTACTGGTTATTAATTGCCCAAAAACATTAGAATTGAATGATTGTGACACCGATATTTTTAGGAAAAGCAGCGACGTTTCACAATTTTTCAATTCTTTTATGATAATTTTTGATCTCTTGTAAAAGAAAGAAGTTTGGAACTGGACACTCTTCACCGCAAAAATTATAAATGAACTGTTTTTAATCCAAATCATAAACATGAATAACTGTGTGAGAAAAATGCTTGAAAAATTGCGTAAAGAGTTAAACAAAGATTTGAAGACTTCCTCATCCTCTCTGAGCACGCGAACCGTAAAAAAACATTGCAAAATAGAAAAAAATGAGCTCAATTTTTTGAGCGTTAATAAAAAAACATCAGATAGAACTCAATTTGTCCACCTTACATGGCCCTTATGCGATACTTGCTTTAAATCGTGTATATTACTATACTCTCATTGCAAGAGCATAAATTCTTTGTAACTAGTTTAGCTGACTTCAGGATGAATTATAATTTAGTCCCCTTATCCAAAAATAGTGACCACTTAAACGCAAAAACCTGTAAATGAATAATAACAGATTCAAAATAGAAGTTTTTTTCATTTTTTTAAGCTGAACAAAACTTTATCTCAAATTAACTCAGTTTCATCAATTTGAAATAACAAGAATACGATCAATAACAATATAGCCGGTATATTAAGGAAAATAGCCGCTGATTGCCTCCATTGACTTAAGATAGGAACAAAATAGTAGGAGAAAATAAAACTGAACATTGGCGACCGACAGCCTCAAAGTGTTCAAAAATTTTCTAAATTGGTTCAGTTTTTATGATTCAATATGGTCAACAATAAAAAAAAATAATTGTGGTTCCTGAGTGCGGAAGTGCATTAGGCCTACAGTAGCCTGTTCTCAGCTGTCCTTTTTTCTTATTATTCCCCACATTTCAGATTGAGATTTTTATGAGCAGCATTGCTCTTTTTGGCGACTATAGCCACTTTTTGCGTCTGAAACTTTCACGTTGTACCATTATTGCTCCCAACACTGGTCAAGCTATGGTGAACCTTAAGCTATGGTTAAGTAAGAGCTCATCCTCACACAGACAGCTTCACGGATGCTGGGGTTTGAACTCTCAATCATTGGCGTGTGAACCATACACCTTAATTCTCGGCTATCACGCCATTCTCAATTAGAGGACAATCAATTTAATACTAATACGGTTAAGCAGTATACTCAAAAAAATATTGATAATTTAATGCACTAAACTTCAAAAAATAAATCTTTTTGCCTGAGCTTTTTTGGCAAATCTTTTTTGGCAATTTCTTTTGATTTCGCTTTTTGACCTTGGCGTATTTCGGCAAATTCGCTGGAAAAATTCCAAATTCCAATCATTTGCAGCAATGAAATATGCAATACAGAAGTCAAACGTGAAAATTGTGAATTAAATCAAACTAAAACAAAAAATGTATTAAGAAATTTAGCAGTGCCAATTTTTAGCTACAATTCAATAGTTTTGATTAACTTAACAAAAAAAACTATAGCTGGAAACTACAATTGACTCAGAAAAAACAATTGGTAATGTGGATAGCGAAGGGAGTTCGAGCTTCTAATTGATACATCCAAGTCAAAATATTGCATAAAATTGTGAACCAATTTGGACTGCAGCAAGAATGCTTTACAATGATTACACAAAACAAGATAATCAATTTTTTAATTCAATTCTTGTTTGCAATTTTAGACCTTTTCCGTTTGTGCTCACCCCGGCATAGTGTGTGCATATTATTTGCAAGCCCCAGACACACGTGCCATATTTTTACATAACTATTTACTGTCTAATGACACGTGCTCAGTAACTGGGGGTGAATAACGTATTGGGGGCCAAATTAGAAGAGATCCGCTGTTTTTAATCTAAAGATGTAATGGTCACTGAATTGCGATCTTAGTTCTATTGGGATCTAACACGGTGAGCTTTTTTGGAGGCTCTTATGATAAAATTTGTCAACAGCACATACAGTCTAATAGTACAGTATATCTGTTCAGTGTTCCTCCTTTCAATAGGCGGAATTCAAGAAATCCTATAGCTGGAATTAATCACTGTTGAATCATTGTTGCATCATTGAATCAATTGTTATAACACATTCTCTTTAGTTCTTAGATTGTGGCTCAGCCCAAAAGGCATCTAATGATACTGAAACGACATCTGATCATACTTTGATCTGCTAGCAATGGTTTTTACATTAAAACTCTATTCACTGCCATATCTGATTGGAGCGTCATAATGCCAAACCATTCTCCAATCAGATCATGTCTATATTTTCCTCTGACCGCAGAACCGACCCCTTCTAGAACACTACACAATTAAAATTCTCTCTATTGAGGCAAAAATAAAGTAAAAACAACATTGACAGAGCGCAATTTTTCTGCATAACGTCAATTTCGGTTACATATAAGCGGTGACAGAGCTCAATAAAAGTTTTTTTACACTTCAAAATTATTTACAATTTATAAAATTTGACTTGGATCAGAGCGCTGTCTTTTTCTACGACTCGAGGCTGAATTATGGTGATATATTTTTTCAGTGCTATTTTTACAAAGTGAAAACATTTAAAGGATTCATAGCACATATTTCATAAAATAAGTTTATCATTTCTGTAATATATGTAGTTTTTACTTCTTGATCTTGTTAAGTCTTTTACAGTGAGTTTGGGTGACATTTGTGAGCTAAATGAATTAGCAGGGAGTTTTTTAAGGCTTGTTGAGAACAGCTATCAAGATTTCTTTCTCAGTTTTTAGAGAACATTATTTCAAAACATCAGGTTTTTTAAATTTAATTCCTTTCTGTTTTCTCGTTTTTTTTCTCATTTTCGATATGTATCTTTGGTTATCTGTTTGCGTCGCTTGAATTTTTTGTTGAACACACTTAAATCATAGCAGACAATATAATATAAACAAAGTTTTCAGAGAAACACAAAAATGAAAAGTTTATAATAAAAGTTCTTCATTTTTTTCATTTCCCCTGAAAATTCGTTTCCTCAGTTTGGTGTTTCAAACCGAATGGTATAATGAAGCTAATGTTTTTACTAGTTTCTGATTGGCTTGGGTGTATGTTATGTTTTACTTCGAATCAATTCCGGAGTCCTGCGGTCATGTTTTTTTCTTAAGATCTGCTTGCACATTTTCATGATCTTTGATGTCAGATTGGAGTGCTGAAATTATAAACAGCAACTAAAGCGAAAAAGCAAGCAGTTTTGCCCCGTGAAATGTTTAAAGTACAGTGGGGAAAACTGTTTGAAGGAATTGCTTTCTCGCTATTGGTTCACATGCAGATTTTTGACATTGATTTTTACTGTTAGTTTGATATGATTTTTTAAAAATAGTTTTCCCAATCCATACATAGTCCATTCCAGGTCTAGAATTTTTGTTTAGTCGATAGAAATTCTCTGAATTGTGTCGGGATTTGCCCTGCTATGTTTTTCATATTATAACAAGAGTTCAGAATATGAACTGATTTACAAATTTAATTTTGTAATTTTTATTTTACACAATTAAATTTGCAAATTGAACTGATTTTACAAATTCAATTTTGTAATATTTATTACAATGTATTTCTACGCATTTTAAGATTCTTTTCAGCAACTGTAGCGGTCTGATTTTAACAGCTTACTTTCTTAATGAATAGCCCTTCGTTTAAGATTAGCAAAAAATATTTTGTCACTGCTTTTGCTAGACGTTAATAAATACATGAGGTATTTTTGAGATGCCAAATATTTTTTATTATTATTATTTTGATGGACTATTATGCAATTATTTACGGATTAGAGTTTCTTTCACTTCCGCCTAATTAAAATGATTTTAAAAATTTATTGGAGAAAACAGTGCAAGAAAAATAGTGAAACTGAGAAAGTTGTTTAGTAGGCAATTTTAAGTCTAAAAATAAAAACAGAAATACGTTCCATAATCAGGGTGTTGACTTTGATTCTAACTTCGTGCACTTCAACAAACCACTTGTGATCAGACGTTCTTGCTGTTGAAAACACCACTGATCAGAATTTTTTGAGATCAAATTTTGCGTCTGATTAGACTATTGTACGTTGATCTCTAATTTTGACCGTCCCAGGCCGAAGTGACCTCTGATCAGACCATGTCCAGACCATTGTCCAGATTTTTGAAGTTTTTCCAGATTATGAAATTCGAATGCATGATGCGCTGGCATGCGCTCGATCAAGGTTGAATCGGAAAAACAGTAATGATCACATGCTGCGTGATTAATTAGTAATGTACATAGCACCATCTGGATTCATGAACGATAATGGGTGAACAGAATGGATCCAAAATTTGTTTTATACAATGTTTTTTTCTGCAGGGTCAATCAACTAACTGCAGCAGTGATGATGTCTTTCATGTAGGAGTAGTAGAGGCCACTTTCAGTCCTGAAGGAGATCTCCTTCTCCACTTGGGAGATGTGGGAAAACCAGAGCTGGTTCTCGTGCACAGAGTACAGCACCCACCCGAACACACACGACGATGCCGCGCCCAACACCAATGCACACACAGTTCGCACACCTATAGAACGACATTTGACTCCAGCACGACTTATTTCATGCTTATTCTCAGGTTTAGAACTCGACTTATGAAAAGACTGTACTCCAACATAAAGTGTCATGAAAAGGCCAAACTTCACCAAAACTACTTGCAAAATTACGACTGAGATTTTAGTCGTCCATACTCGTCCATATTCAAAATTCAAAAAAGATCAATACAGTTTTATTTAAAATTGTCAGTGTCAGTGATTCCTGTCAATTATGCTAGCAAAACTGATCGTTGCAAAGAGGTCAATTTGGTTCGGAAGGCCAGTGGTGCATTCTCAAAACGTACAGAACATAAATTACATCCTAAATTGTTTTTAATAGCTGTGAAGCGATAGCGGCTATTATTGGGGACATCGTGGTTGTTTTTAAAACCCAAGAATTGGATTGTATTGGTGATCTGTCTTTTTTTGTAAGATGTTTTCACATCTTTTTTCATGACTTTTAGCTTTCAAAACGGTATAAACAGGTAAAGCTCAGCGGCAATTACGTTTCATGAGCGGCCCTTAGCTGCGTTCAGTAGTCTTTCAAGTTCTGAGATTGTCGAAGCTACTGGTAAGGCCGTAAATTAAGGTTAATAGGTCATTGTTAGGAGTTTTCGAGCCCAAAAGGTTTTTAAAATTTTTCCAATTTTTTTTTAAATATTGTGTCTTTTCTTGGGTTTTCACAGCCTAAGTATCACGAAACCTCCTCTAGGGTTTGATAATAGGTTACTGTATAGTTCATATTGATATTGGAACGCTTTTCAATATTTTAACACCACAATTTTTAGCAATTTCTTGATAAAACTTGCAAATTTTTCTTTTTCAAATTTTTTAATACTCATTGTCATCATTTAACTTTTTCCAGCCTCCGGTTTCCGCAAACTTTTTTCTAGGGTTTGATAATAGATTACTGAAAATTTCCTAGTGGCTATGGAATGGTTTTCAGCATTTCAATATCACAACTTTTTGCAATTTTTTTTTTAAAAAAAGCTTGCCGTTTTAGTCAAGTTTTTTTTGAAAACTTTGTCAATATTTCAGGTTTCTCCAGAGTGAAGGCCAAATAATCTCTTTTAGGGCTTGAGGTAGGTTACTGCATAGTTTCTGGTGGCAATGAAATAGATTTCAATTATTCAATATTGCGACTTTTAGCAGTTTTTTTAAACTTGCATATTTCAAGTAATTCTTTTTAAAGTTTTCCAATTTTTTTAGTTTTACAGGCACTATGGGCCCAAAAACTTCCTCTAAGGTTTATTAAAAAAAACTAATTCGTAGTTGATAGAGGCAATAAATCGGTCAGAATTTTAATAAAACAAGTTTTATGGGTTTTTTGATGAATATTTTCAAACTGAACATGATCATGTTCCAATTTTATCGAGGTTTATGAGCCAGTGAAAACATTTGAAGCTTGAATGAGGGATAATAGATAGTTTCGGGAGACAGTGAAACGTTTCTGAAAATTTTTTATCACGATACTTGGCAACAATTTGTTAAAGTATGCAATTGTTTTCAATTTTTAAATTTTTTTGTCATTTTCTGAATTTAGCAATCTTTACTGACCCATAAAGTTTTTAAGTCTCGCAAATGGGTTACATGACAAAAATCTAGAGACACAAAATGGTTTTAAACCTTTTTTGCGAGTTTTAGACCCTTTTTTAATTTTTGCGTTTTTCGAAGCATTGGTCCCTTATTTTTTGAAGCAATTGTCACATTTCTCGAGTTTACCTTCATTTGGTGGCAAATAAATCTCTTTTGAGGCTTGTGCGTGAGTTAATGAGTATTTCGAGTTGTATCATGTCGGGCCTTCAGACTAAATTTTCGACAGTTTAAGAAATGATTTTTTAAATTAAGTGTGTTTGATTTTTTCAGTTTCTCAACTTTTGAGATGGCTTGGATTGTTCTATCGATCTGCTCGTCAGGTATATTGTCAATTTTTGTCTGTTCATTTCATTGAATTGTATTTAAAGACTTCTACCGCTATGCTTTCTTAAATTTGTTGTATCCACCGATGATTCTTGCGACCGTTGACTTTTTAAATTTCAGTGACTTCTACTGCTTTGCCGTTAACATTTGAGTGCTCAACGTTTTTTCTTCTGCTTTTTGGTCAATTGCGTGACTTATCCGACTTAAAAATTACTTCTGAACTCACTTAAAGAACTTTAATGTTAATGAATTTTTACTGGTAAAAGATCAATAGTGTGTATCTAAGTAGTGCCCAACGTATATGCCCTACTTCTTGTGTTCTAGATTCTTCAGTTTTCTATTTCGAATAATAATTTTGATCAAGCTCTATTAGGGTTTTTAATTAATAGCGCGTGTGTGCCTTATAAAAATGACAGGCCGGATTTAATCCGAAAAGTCTAGTGGTCTATTAAAAGACTGGTGGTTAATCTATCTATCTTATTTCTTTACTTTTTCAATTCCGTGGGAGGCCACAAGCGTCTATTGTGGCTTTTTTCTAGCAATCTGCCGGCTATGCCTGTCAATTATTTATCACTGGATTTAACAAAGTTAGTTAAAATGCAAAGTTAATCGTTTCAAACGTGGCGGTCAAGCAAACCGATAGTCAGCCATGCCGAATTTTGAAACTGAGGTCAAGTAAGGCGAAAAATTTTGGGATACCCGTAATTTAAGTTACCCCGCGAGGGCCGCGATGACCAGCCGGTGGTTTCCGGATTACATCCCTCAGCGCATGAGAGGTTTGGCCATGGACAGCGGTCCGCTGAGGCTCGTACAAACTAGATGTCTAAAAATTACGTATTTTTGCTTCTTTGGTGCATTGGAATATATTATGCTTTAAAATACTATACGCTAAAATCCCATGCGCTTTAAAATACTATGAGTTGATTGTAACGGTTAGCATTATTTTATTTTTGATAGAATACATAACTATTACATAAGTTTCGGCTTGTTTTTATGTCGGCTTACTTTTACTTCGGCTCACTTGCCTTCACCCGTTTCAAAAGCCACTATGAGGTAATTAAGCATTATACAGATCTCGTGAACGATCGTAAGAAGGCCGGTAAAAATAACCAAGCTACACTTAGCTAATTTTTGAATTGCGCTGTAAATGGTTATATTTGATTTTCCGCGATTTTATCATTTTTCATGAATTGTGTAAAGGTTTTAGGTTCTTTTCTTCGCTCAATAAGTTCAGAAAAATAACTTACGATTGACCAGCGAACTCATATAGGCAATCCATATTTTTTCAGTTGTCCCATCTGGCTTATCCAGTTTCGAATAATTACTGCCGTTTTTTCCGTTGCTCCCTGAAGCTTTAACATTTTCAGGTGCAGCAGACGAGGGGTCGCTGGATTTTACACGTCTTCTCACCATTTCGAACTATATAATGATGATGGACTTTCAGAGTAGCACTGGCTATTTATTCTTAGAAACTTGGAACTGTTTTCCGGGTTCAATAGTGTTGCATAGGGTAATCTAATGCTCATAATTTTGCATGCTAATAATTGGTACATTTAGTTGTGAGGGTTAGTTGCACTTCTTATTGAGCTATGCAAAAAATATCAACACAGTTAACATGTATTAATTTATTCATCAACGCATATTGAAGCAAAAAATTGTTCATGGGTTGAGGGAAACAATTCCAAAGAGTCAGCTGCTCTCACTTAATTTGGCGATTACGTCTGGCGGTTTCTGAAAGTTTTAAAAAATTGTAACTAAATAATTGCTCAAGTTTTAAGAATTTATATACACAGTTTAAGCGTTTAATGGAAACACCAGTTTTTTTCTCCACTTATATGTGTGTGTTATGAAAGAACAGTGCTGGTGATGAAACACTATCCCGCTGAGCAGAGAATTTTTGCTACTTAATTATTAACGCACTCATTCTATATAGCCAAATGCAACAAAATAATTGTATGTTGAACGGAATGATTCACCAAAATGTATATCACTAAAAAAACAGAGATGCTTCACTTCCGCAATAACAGACCACATATGATCATTTAAAAATGATTTTACTGTTTTGTAAAAGTGAGGCAGTGCAACCCAGCTAACCATCTTCATTGAAATTAAGTTGACCTGGGGTTGCAACTAAATTGACATATTCTGCCCCCCCCCCCCCTACTGGGCATATAACTGTTTCGCCACCAGGCGAACGTGTTATTTTTTCAAATAGTAACCTGTCGTATAACAGCACATATGTAATTGGTGGGCGCAACATTGGGGGGGGGGGGGCGATAGATCCGCAACGGCATTGAATTTTAGTGCCTGCTGAAAAAACAATGAGCAAAAATTGGGATTTTGCTGAACGGTCTGAAAATTTAACATAGATGAGCTCACCCACGCTGAGGTCCCACGCCAAAATGACCTCTGATGAGACAATCCCAGACCATAAACACCTCCATATTTTCTCTCTGATGATTGACTTGACCCAAAGCTAACAAACCTAAAAACTGAGATGGATGAAGTCATGACTCAGTACTGAATTAAGTTGCAAATACATGTGCTTGTCAAGAACTTGAGTTCAATACAGAACGACTCATAGTCAGGGTTTTGTACAAGGTTTTCGTCACTGTTTTTCGCTCCTCGATTTGTTCGGACAGTCTAACTAGTGCATTTTTTTTACTCAAGTGTGCTGATCTAATAGTGAATTCAGTTAGCCCAGAGTATGCTATAATCAGTTGCGACTGTACGATACTTAAATCGTGGTCTGCTTTTTCCTAATCACAAGTGCATGAGTAAATGCATATTTGAGTAGCTGCACCCCCAACAATGTAGGTAGAATTCCCTACATTGATACGTTAGTGAAAAATTGTGGAAATCCACTATAAACTATGGCGAAATTAGATTTCGGATCTCTCTAAACCATTCATAGTGAACCAGCGACAATTTTTTGCATTGCAGAAACTGTATAAGTTGTCTAAGTCTTCGCTGATTTTAGGGTCCTATGAACAGAATGCTGACCCTACAAGTGGAAATCAATCAAATTGTCACAGGAAACGGTTACGTTAAAGCAGAGTAACATTTCTCAGACCTCTTAATCAGTAGCCTTATTGATATTGATAGAACGAACAAGCTTTCATAGTTTTTTCAAGTTTGTGTTGAAAGGCCCAGCCTTGTCTAAGAGTACATTAAATGAACGTTTACCTTGCTGGAAAAAAGTAACTTAAAGTAATCAGAAGGGTGAAAAGACAGATGTTAAAACTCTTCTTGTGAACTTTAGTTTTTGCTACCTCTTCACACGATTGCCTTTTACGGCTTGTGGTGATATAAGCGTTTGATAGATTACTTTGTGGCTGTTTTTATGACGTTTTGTAAAGGAAACAAGTAAATTTTCAATTAATTCTCCTTTTGTGTCTTTGGGCTGTCACAGTTGTTAATTGGCGAAATATTCATTGCCAATTAAAAGAAATCACGCTGCCTGATTATTTTACTCCACCAGCAGCAATTCCGTCCAACATTTTTCTGAAACTCAAAGCTTTTATTATTTTTGTTTGCGTTGTTTGCAAAACAAAAACTTTATAAAGTGAATGCTCTGATTTGAACTGCTCAGCTATACTCAAGTCCAAATTGTCTCCACTTTCTTCAGCTTTCATATCTTACTTTCCTACTCAAAGAATATCTTCCTACTAAAAATCGCTATAATGTATAATTTTGTCCATTTTTGCTTAGTTCTGGTACTGGTTTTTACAACAACCCGTATTGCGGCAATAAGCCACAAAGATTACAAACAGGCCGTGGCGACCTTTGAATTTGGTAAGCGGAACAGTCGGATGCAACTCTACACCACAAAGCGCTCACTTGCCCGGGAGCTACCCGCGCCCACGCATCAACAATTGACGGAGGGTGGGGAAGCGGATGGTGGGGAGGAAGTTGAGAGGCTGGGGGAGGAATTGGTGGATTTGTTGATTGGAGTTTCCAGGTGGAACAAACGGAAGATTCCGCCAGTGTTCGTGACAACAGACAGCAATGGTGATATGAGAGACATATTTACAACCTACAACTGAGGCAGCCCCCACCAATTTGATGCAAAAATGATGTCAGTTGAAACTCTATGTCATTTGAATTTATTTACAATAAGAATGTTGCTAGAAAGATCTTGAACGCAATTTGTGCTATTTTTCAACTGTTAAATGGCTGTGACTAAAATATGTTGATTTTCGCAATGTTATAAATTAAATTTCTGAAAATGCTCTGTACGTCTTATTATAATAATATCGCAAATCTTACACTTTTTTTCAAACTCACCGCAAATCTTACATTTTTTTGCAATTTTTAGCGGGGACACCTCGACCCGGATAACTACGCCATCAATTTCAATAATACGTTTTGTCGCCCAAAAGCCCGAGTGCACCAAAAAATGAGTGGCTGAGCTTTGTGTGGCTCAGAATCAAATCTGGCTGAAAACAAGACCGTAAAAACTTGAACAAATGACGCCCCTACAACCCTATACACACACTCACACACATGTT